>NC_134417.1:82728448-83028969 GCF_030867145.1 Opisthocomus hoazin
AGACCCTGTCTGCTCCCTGTGATCTCCTGGGCATGCGCCACTGGTGGGCTTTCTTCATGCCACGGCTTACCAGACCTGGTTCTCACTGTAGTTTATCCCCGGCATGTTTACTGTTTTATTTTCTCCCTGGCTTTAAACGTCTCCTCACCTCATAGCTGTGTTTATGACTGGCTCACAGGAGTGATTGTTGGGTGTGCCATGGTACATCTGCCTGAACCGTGGGATGCAGGTGGCTTCACTCTTCCCATTGTTTCATTGCTAAGTCACTAATACATTATACATTACAATATTATACAAGATTCTGAAAGCCTTGCTCACAAACATGAGCATTTACTCATACAAATAAGCTTCCTTATGTTATGGGTGTGTTTCTTTGCCCATTGCATGAATAAAAGAGTATGACCTCTCAATAATGCTATTAGGAGGCAGATCTAGCTCTAATTTTGGTTTCGCCCATTCCTTAGTCTCCCAAGACTTCCAGGAAATCATGTCTACAGGCGGTTCTTCCTGAGACAGGCTTGAGGTATATAGAAACACAGGCAAGGAGCTCACCACCAAGGTACAAACCTCTCATGCAATCTTGCCAGTAGACACATAAGGAAAAAGGAACGTGGTACGTTGTTGGCCAAATCTATCCTCCACATCAGCTATGGGATAGATTTAACCACAACCACGTACCACTTCTGAGTGCCATGTAGAGCACAATTTATGTTGCTTGACTCTAATTTGAAAAGAGGACATAATATTTTCTTAAGACTTTCTCGAAGTCTGAAGAAGCTTAGAATAATTATAAGGTTAAAAACAGGGGGCAAAGCTATTACGACTAACTTGCAGTCTCCTAAGTCTATGGAAGATAAAAGTAACCCATGTATTCAAGGAAAGACTAACTCCCAGTGTAACAATTCTTACCATTTCTGCAAATGTTACTCTGACCTTGATTTAAATTTGATTTTTCTATAGGAATTATTCTTCCACCATCTGATACTCACATGCATTTATATCTGCCACATATATATATATATATATATATATATTAATTCCAGCTGCATCAGTCCCATCTCCTCTTCATTTTTTGGAAGATGCTCTTGCTTACACAGAATTAACTGCACTTTTGGGAAACAGTCCTAACTTGGCAGGTACTTTACTAGGAGCATGTGAGGTTTGACCATCTGAAAAGACATTACTTATAATAAACTCTATTGCTCTAACTTATTCAAGTTGATTCTGGAGATTTAAGAAGCATCATCTTAGAGTAAAAAAAAAAACCCAACCCTCAAGATTTAAAACGGTGTTTGATTAGTTTCAAAGTTGAGATATGTCACCCATAAGAACAGGAAACTCAGCTGAATTCAGTAACCCAAGTAGACCAATCTATCCACTTCCAGTGGTCTCTGAAGCATCTCGCCTTCATAGCCAGGCAACCAATAGTTGTGACTAAAACCGAGATTACACACAGCGGAGCAACGACTAAAGAAATCTATTTTCTGGAGTACAGACGACGGCTATGGACCCATAGTGTTGAGGAACAAGTCAATAACACTCCGTATTTAATATTCATCTTAGTTTATCACCTCTGGAAATTTGCAAGAGGTGTATAGCCTGTAGCTCAGAGTTTCTAGTTTTGATTTTAAGGTCACGTGAAACTAAACTAAATGCCTTAATGCATTTAAACTCTTAAGTCTGACACTCCTTCTCTTTTCTCTGTTTCAGCAACTTGAACAACGTTATTTTAATACAGTTTGCATACACAGCACATATTCACATGTCATCTTAAGTACAGTTACATTTTGGCAGCAGGGTGACACAGCGAGTGAGGTGCGATAAAAACAGCGTCCTTGGTTAGGCTCTAAATAACTGACTAATGCTCAGATTTTATGTCCCTGTTTAACTTTCACTGGCTCGAAGTAACGGAGTGGGTCAATTAATCCTCACAGCAGGAAGCAATTGCGTTGCTGTTCCGATCCAGCCTGCAGAGAAAAAACACCATGCTGTTTTCAAAGAAAGCAACTGCTGTATCAAGTCAGGGTCCTGGACAATTTATTTAGTGTCAATTTGTGACAGCCTCCAAGATCTGTGCTGCCACGTCTGTGCATTTAATGTCATGGACCTGGACATAATTGCTTGTTGTGAGTATTGCAAAGTCCATTAAAGACCTTATTACCTCCAGGAAGGAACCAAACCTGCACCTGTGATCTGTGTGGCAAGGGTTTTGTCTGCATAGACCTGATGCAGCGCTTGCACATCATTTGTTCTACAGCCCATCAGATATCACAAGATATTCCTATCAGCTCAAGCAGCTGACAGATTTGTCCTGATGACTTGTTGAGGAGTGTGCTCACAGTGTGCAGCTATTTCATGACTCATTGTCTGCCTTGCACGACTGATCCTATGCATTATGTACTGCAAACTGTTTATACTCTGCTCTAAAGAAAAAGGTTATTGGATAGGAGTTTAGACTTCCTACTACGTTCACCACAATAGCATCTGAGGTCTACATCTAAATAAGGAGGTGTGAATACACTGAGAGTGGTGGTGCCTGGCTTCCAGACAGCTAACAGACTGAAGATGTTTCCTACCCGCAGGTAGGAGCTGAGTAACACCTGGGTACCCAGAACAGCAGGTACCAACAGCAAGGCGACTTCCTCAGGTTGTTGTGCCTTCTAGTCTTGAGTCTCCTCCAGGACAAAGCAAGGACTAAACACTGTGAAAAGAAGATTGTTACATATGCTTTTCTTTTCTCCAAAGGGAGGCAGTTCTTGTTATAGCCAGTAATGCAATGTATGGAGCATTCACCCAGGATGTAGGTGACAGAGTAAATACCTTTCTCTTACTGTTGAAATGCCCCGCTAATTTCATATATATTCTCAGTTCTTCTTTGATCCAGTGAATGTGCATAGGGATCAAATTCTGTGTGCTCCTTGCAAACTGTCCATATTTGCTGGCTTTGCCTCCTTTACATGTAGACTTTGTGTCATGCCTTGTCTTCTCTGAAAGTATTAATAGTGTCTTTGCCATTACCTTGATGCTGGGAGCCAGCAATAGACCCAACCATAAATCTTGCCAGAATTCATTTAGACAATAGCTTGCTTCATGTTCTTTTTTATATTTTAAATAAGCCATCTTTCACCTGTGTCTGTTGCTCTACATGAAACTTTATGTATGTGGGCCTGTGAGCAATGCCCCAGCAGAATATAAGTCCCTGAGGTTTGTTTTCCAACGTCTTTCCCTGTTACAGACAAGAGTAGATGGTGACTGAGCAGCATTAGAGAAGGTAGAGAGAAATTCCCATGACAGCTGCCTGCAGAGAGGAAAGAGGGCCTGTGGCTGCTGTTTTATCGATCGCGTTGCAGACATGCACTTTCCTGTGAACCGATGCAGTGTCACTACAGAGCAATATGGGAGAGTTTTTCTGCTGGGCTCTGATGCAGGCTCAGAAGGAGGATGGCCATCTACCTGCTGAACATCAAGTACCTTGCTCTAGCACGTATGCAGTTGGAAAGTTACAGGTGCAAAGTTTAGGGGATTACTTTCAAGGTATGGACATAAGAAGGCTTTTCGCAATAAAAAGTAGTAAGACACTGTTGAAGGTTTATTCATTATGCATCCATGTCTAAGATTTCAGTGGGCCAGATTCACATCCCTCACACACGACTGTGGAGTAGCTCCCGCTAAGGGCACAGGATTAGGCACGGGCCCCCTTCCACAGATTCACCGCTTGCACAAGCATTTCACCTATATGAAGAGTCTCCTGGCCCTTTGCAGGGACGACAGTTTTTGACTGATGTGTGAAGCAGCAGCAAACAAGGCTGCTCAGGATTTGTCTCAGTACGAACTCTTGGGTTTGCTGTAACGTCAGTTGATTGTCACTTACATCTAATTAGCCAGCACAGTTAGCAATGCTCGTCGAGATGAGACTGAACTGCAGTTTCTGAGACTGAAAGTTGGTGTTTCTAACTCATCATTTGCAACTGTATGAGGGAAGATTCAGATGTCCTCTTATGAATATGACTGATAAAGTTTAATAATTAATGTCTCAAGAAAAATGAGCTGATGAGACGAACAATGCTTGTTTTCCTCAATGAAAAATCAGCCTTTATGGTACGAGGTAATTCATAATCATCTGCCTCGAATTACAACACAACCAAAGTGATTCTTCCAGTCTTCTGTGTAAAAACAGCAAAAGATATCATTAGCATGGGATGACACAACTGCAAAGGGTGTCTTTAGTTCAACCATGTAGTCTGTTACACTAGCCATATGTGGAATTCAATACTTTGATGACAAATGAGAGCATTTACTACATTCCTTATTGTATAAATGACTCTGCAGCCATTGGTAAATAGGGTACGTAAAGGCCTGACTCCTGGGATGCTATACTAAAAAGAATAAGTTGATGGGGAAGATCCCATGAAAGGCTGCAACATTTCTGTAGATTGAATAAAAGTATCAAGGAATTGCAATCATAAGTTTTGCTAGAATATTCTCCTTTTAACACTGAATAACAGACTCCCTTAAAGTAGAATGAAAGGAGAAAATAAAAAGGAAAAGGGTCTATTGTCCTAAATTGATTCTTAAAGCATGAAACAGTTTAGGAAAAAAATAGGAGGAGGAAAGGAAAAATTGGGCTGACAGGAAAACAATCTTCTCCATTTCCTAACTAAAAATTGCATGAAGAGTGATACACAATAATCTCTTAGACTGGCTCTCCAAAATTATATATCCAATTCTCATCAACCCTGGTTCAGAAGAAAAGACTTTATGCAAAGCTGATACTGCTATTTGACAAATCCAAGATCTGAATGGGACGCATCATTGCTTTCTGAGTACTATGAAATGAAGGAGAAAAGCTGCTGTTGGTGTTCCTGCTTCTTCTATTATCTTTTGTAATGAAAGAATGATATCCTACTCAAATACACTTTACTTCAATCACTGATGAATCAGGAGTCGCTCCCATACTCCCACCAAAGACTCTTGAACATCTGCAGAAGCTGAGCTTTGATTTTTAAACAAAATAATTTCTAGTCTCTGTGTTTGAAGAGAAGAAAGCTTTCAAGCGTGAAGTGAGTGCAAACTGGTGCTATTCTCATAGAGGTATGAAAGATGAACTCCCTCCCCATCTCCCACCTTTCACCTCAGTAGGCTGGACACTCTGAAGATTGTGTCTGAAGGGTGATTTTAGTGTCAATGTTGTTATCAATTAAATTTTCCGACGAAGACTGTGAGGAACATTGAAATAGGACTGAGCAATCCTTCTGGGTCACTGAACTGACTCCCCTGCTATGGCAGTACTGCTACATACACCTCTCCCCGTAAATACATAGCACTCTTTCTTTTTAATCTAACTCTGTTTTTTCGCCCCCACTACCTTGAATAAAGACTTCACTGCTCCAGCAGTAGCAGGGGCTTTCTTCTAAAGCCAAGGCCAAATGTATTCACAAGCAGTTTATACCCATTTGATTGTGTGCCAGTATGACTCTTCAGTGTAAATAGCTCTTCTTCTTTCTTGATGCTAATCCTGTATTTAACGGAAAGCACACCCCTCTCACCTTCATTTGCCAGACTAAACAAAGTGAAGCGCTGTCAGTCTCCTCAAAGCCAGCCCCAATTCCCTGATCCTGCTAGAATTGCACAGACTATTTCCAGTCTAGACTCACCGGAATACTGCGTAAGTGGCAATAATATTTTCCTAGTTTTGTTGGGAAAAGCCTCCTGAGAATCTTTCTTTTCCTAATTCTGGCAGGTCAGAGAATAAGAAACCAATGAGAATTACCCAGACTAACAAGGCTATTTGAAATATGCCTATGGGCAGCCGGCTGATGGACTGGCAACCCTTTCAACTGCTGAGAATCCCCAGGCATCTCAGCCCACACAGAGTCTGGAAAGAAACAGGGAAACAAGGAATGTTAGTTACTATTTCTTAAGCAATTGTTTTCATAATATCTGTTTTTTTAAAGCCCAAATGCTCTTCTCATATTCCTTTTCCCTGGCCTGGTTCTTCACAGCAGAAACCAGTAAGGAAACCCAGGAACTGGGCAGGGCAAGGAGGAGGCTGGGCACAAAGGGACCTGGCGAGCCTGGCAGGGGGAAGGAGGAGCTGGCAGAGAAAGGTCCATCCTGAGGACACTCCTCGTCCCAGCAATGCAACCGCAGGGTGCTCCTGTCAGCCCAGCGCTGTGTATCACCTACCGAATGGCCGCCTTATGCCATCCATATTGGTTTCCTTGATGTTTCCACCATGATGGGAATTTTCAGAAAAGATGCATTATAATAAAATAAAAATAGCATATTGTCTCTGAAAATGCCCATAGCTGAGCAGGCAGCATAATGATATTAATTCAAGCTTCTAAACAATGTCACTGCTATTGGTATTGATCTGACACCCATAACTGATATTAATGGGTTGTATATTCAGTTTAGTTACTCCTTTCTAAAATTTCATCTTGAAATTTTCCACTGCCAATAGTACACAGCAGTGAGTCCCTTTCCAGAAGAGGTAACTGAAATGTGGCTTGAGACAGAGGAGTGAAAAGCAACAGAGATGGACACAGAAAGGCTACAGAAGAGTGTCCATAATAAGAGAAGAGAGAAAAGGAAAGGCAGAGGAGAAAACTGAATAAAATGGGCCATACATGGACTGGCGAAACTGATACATAAAGGTCATATCTTTTGCTGGGGACCTCTCAGTTATGCAGACAGAGGATAATAGCTTGCTTTTGCTGCTAGCTTGGCCCAGGACTAGAGTGCTGGCCCTCTCACTAAGGTGAAGTTCCAACAGAAGAAAAAAGACCAAAGGATGGTTGGTGTCCCATTTCACGCAGGTCTGACCACTTCCAAACAGCTTTTGTCAGACTGCAGTCACTTCGCTGCCAGGAGCTCTCCTGTGCCCTGCACCACTGGCAGCACCAAGTCACCACCGGAGAGAGCACCTCCAGGGCAAGAAAACACAAAGCTTGGGTTTGAGAACTGAGGTGAGTACTTACACTTGTCATCCATGCAGACCTGCTTCACAAGCGAACAGTTTAAACATAACTGACGTGTAAAGCATGCCATCCGCTGGAGTGTGCTGGTGGAGGTGCAACTCCGACTCCATTATGGCCAGGTCCATAGAGACACCTCAGCCTGAATTCAAAAGCACTTTAATAAATCTTCCATCCTTATGTATGAATTCTAGATTAGGTTTAAAACACAAGTTGTGCGGTTTAATCTCCAAGAGCTAGCACTCAGCACTGCTTTCCCAACATTTCGTATTGGTCTAGGGGCAGATAGAAGTACCAAGACTTGATCTTGGGAAAGTGAGTGCTGGAAGCCAAGATTAAGTAAAGAAACCGTTCCATTACAATACCTTCCCCAACCTTGTGATGAAGAAAATTCACAAGCTTGCTTCCACAGGTTTTCCACAGTCACATATTTTTCCCTCTTTTTCTGACTGGATATGTATTTTCTGCACCTGTACTAGCTTGAAAGTATAATTGCAAAGGTTGTAGTCTTCCAGTCTTCCATACAGCCACCAGAAAAAGGCCGTGGTCAAAGGGATCCAGTAACCTCCTCCCACCAGGATGTATGCAGGGTCTCAAAGGGAAGTGGCGAGTGGAAACAAGTCCGCAATCAGGGCAGCAAGCGAACCCTCTCCTGGCCCACCACGCTTCCCCAGGTGCCTCTGCACAATAGGTATGAGGCTCTAGCTGTGGGGGACCAGTCAGTGGGTGATGAGGGTGTCAATCCGTCTACACCAGACGAGTTGTGGAGAACAGAAAGACCCACCCTCCCCATTACTATCACATCCACAAGGCAATGCCTACTTTCCATAATTATTGACACCGTTGAGAATGACAAGGGAAACCAAGGTCTTGCTGTCCTCATATACCTGACAGAATGTGTCTGATAGAGATACAGCACTCTGGAAAATTGCTGATCTCCTGCAGCCTTCAAGAATCCCATGTAAAAATAATCCACGTAACCAGAAATAAGAAGGAAAGATGCATGTTAGCCGAATGTAGTTGCAGTGTCCTCAGAACTAACTGCCTGAAGTGCTTGAAAGAAATCTGATGGAATATAATAGTTGTTGAGATATTTTCCCACTGCCCAAGAAACACAGTGCTGATTTTACTGGGCTTTGCATGCTGATTATGTACACTACTACTGATAATACTCAGAAACCTCCTGCTGTGTGGGTAGGATTAATGTAAGATGGTACTGATGCAAATATAACTTGTTTGCTTGCTGAAAGCAAGCTGGAAAATTGTTTTGCATGTTCACTAAGCTATACCCTGTTAGGCACATATCAAAATGCATTCAGAAGTTGATGTTATTTCTGTGTATCAAGAGCATAAATTATAATCCAAATTTCATAAAGACAGCAAAAGACATATCTACCAGAATGGGAGAGGGTATAGGTTAAGCCACACAATTGAGTTTCCCCAGTTTAATGAGTCACCACAGACCACTTGAGCACTGCAGCTACCCATGTAAATGGCCTTAACGTGTGGCAAAGGCAAAGTAAAATACTCTGCAGAACTGATTCGTAAGATGTCAGGACTGAGTGTGTGCTCCAAGACAGTGGCCCAGTTGATGTTCAGTCCAACCAGGAATCACACTCCATGGAAGAAAGGCAAAGGTAGGAATGGACACCCACCTTGTTTCTCTGCAAGGTGGACACTTCCCATTTTTCTGTTTTATACTCAGCGAAAATAGGCTGCTACCAGCACTCTCAACCTTTAGTCCTGGGAAACAAAGGAGGGCCTGGCAGTGCTCACTGCAGGGCTGCCAGCCCCTTTGCTGGTAGCTCAGTTGCGTGTTTGAGACATGGATCTCCAAAGGTCTTTAAAGCTTGCTTTGATCTCTAGTGGTGCTGAATACAGCATCTTACTGTGAATTTAATGGGATCCAGGAAAGCTCAGCACTCCTGGAAGACAGCCTTCCTGAATCTAGTGATGTTAAATATATTCAAGTTTTTTGACTCGTACTGATTACTTAAGATGTTGAGTCAGCATCTTAGCATCAGGGGTATTAGACAACCTTCCAGAAGCAGTTCTACCTCTGTCTGTGCCGAACCAGTCACCCTTTACATGAAGTAATTAGGGCATATAAACAGTAGAGACAAGACCTAAACTGATGCCACATAAACCTTATCTGAAAGTATAATCACAGTCAAGGTACACTGATACCATTGTTGCTAGCTTACAAATGCAGCACTGGGTATCTCACGGTCTGTCGTTACCTTTTCACTGGATGACACAATGAATTTTGTTCTTTGAAGAGAGATGTGTAACTTGCTAGCTGGATACTCCTGTGGATTTGGAAATGTTCTGGAGTACCAGCAACACCAGCGGCCGAAGAGTGCTCAGGTTTCAGGGCTTCCTCCCTGACCTTTTGCACATTACTGAACATGGCTTTGGGTTTGTATGAAAAAAATCATATTAAATAATAGTCTACCTCCACTTTTTGTAAGAGACATAGCCAAGTATCAAGGTAATCTACATATTAAACTCTGTGTCAAGGTTTGTGGTGAGCTCCTTTCCATGTTCTCATTTTAACTGTTATCTCCTTTTCCCAACCCTGCACCTTCTATACTATCTCTCAACATGAACAGCACTCGGTCTGATTTCACTTACACTCATTAAAGGCAGAAACAATCTTATTATGTATCTTAAAGATAGTTCTGAATTAAGAACTATATTTGCTGTTTCTCTCTGAAGGAATTTGTACTTGATGTATGTAAGCCTTGATTAATGTATGTACACCTGTGATGCAAGAGCAATATCAAATACTCTTCACTGTGGCCTTTTACAGCACAGTTTGACTACAATATGTCTTTGAATCCCCAGTGTATTTAGAAAGCCTATTTACTGGTTACAGTTTGGGAACATTTTAAACAGAGGAGATTATTTTTCCACAAACCAATAGCTTTTACTCACGTGTCAACATTTTTGGCACTGGATATTGTCTTTTAGCTTTTGACTGTAAGTGACCTACAAACAGGAAAAAAACCTTAGAGCTCCTTTTTGTTTCTGTTCAATTTTTATTTTTCAATAAACTTGCCTTCTCACCTTTATCTCTTTCTGATGAATTTGGCAGAGGCGGGAAAGACATTGGAGTCCTGCAGACTTCATGGAAAGGGGTAGTGGGCAGAGGAAGGAGACCCAGACCGCTGCTTGTCGCAAGGAGAAGGGCGGTGGGTCAAGCCCAGGTGGGCTAAGGCTTAGTGCCCTGCTATAGGGGCTGGGCACCAAGGGGCAGCTGGGGTTGAAACTCCCACTCCTTTACCAGGCTAGGAAGGCAGTGAAAAGGTGTCTCTAAATCACCTCTCAAGCCCTCCAGCAGGGAAAGCCAAGTGTAACAATTCTGAGATATATTTACCATATAAAAACAACCAGAGGGAAAAAGATACACATTTTTTATCTTATATTGAAACAAAAAGAATATAAATCCAAGCCAAGCAAAAATCCCAGTAGCCATCTAGTTCGTCATCCCACAATATATGTAACTCCAGTTGAAAACAGTAAGTATGTACTGTCTCCCTAAGAAAATGTCTGGCCCTTAATATACTACCAATTACAGTTAAAATTATGTATGGATTATTTTAATGGTTTATTGACATGCTAGAAAACTAAGTACCTTGTTTTATTAGTACCATTTAAGTCTGTATGAGAAAAAACATTACCGAATTTCAGTCCTAATAACAATAATAGTCTAGATTTTGAAGGAATGCCAAAACTGTCTATACGTCATTTACATGATACAGCCACATAACAAGACATGATCCTAAAAGCATATGAAATCCTGATCACAGAACTGATCGCAGAGTAATCCAAGAGTTTTTAAATGCCACTTTGTTCATGATGATAATTTACCCTTCATGTGATATCCCTATTAATTATCAATCATATCTGCATTGCACAGATGATGTTTTCTCATGTGTCCCTTTCCACAAATTTATCCGTCATAATTTTGCCCCAGATACTACCTCTTTACCTAAATTACACCATTTTTGATGTAGTTTCCAACAAAAAAAAAATTTGCCCATGAGTGGATACACTGTAATGTACAAGAAAGGGTATTTCACTGAAGACTATCCATTATATACAATAACGGTGATTTGTTTTGCAACATCTATTTTATGCTTTCAAGCTACAGAAAAAGCACTCTTGTCCTGTGGTAATTAAAAACAAGACAACACAGACAAGTGTGTTTACTCCACTTTCTGTAACAGAAACAAGCTTGAAGGGACAAAAGTTTGGTTCATCCTTTTACATGCCTGGAAAAATGACAACTCCAATAACGGGGCAGGCGGTGAGCCATCCAGGTGTCACTAGTAAAGGGTGAACAGATGCCACTAGATCTTGCCATTAATATTATCTGGGCAGGTGAGTAAACGGCAGTTCCTAGGAGCAGGAGCATTTGACAGCCCTTGCTTGGTCCAAGCCTGAGAGCCAGAGGCTCTCCTGGTGCAGTCCTCCTCACCCACCAGCAGCAGCTCCTTCAGCACCAGTCCTGAGGGCTATCTCCTGTTTGCCACTTGACGTCCCAGACTATTCCATTGCCACAGCCCAGGCGGATCGCCCCTCCAGGCTGAGCAGAAGGTGCGAAAAAGCCCCTGGGGCTGGTGATATGCCCTGCCCAAGGCTTCGGGTCAAAGAGAAGGGGCTCTTCAGAAGTAAAGTCACAAGGGCCACAAGGTCCCCAGCCTGGTGGAAGGGGCCCCAGCGCATGAGGGGACTGTGGGAAGTGGGTATTAATTACAAGTGGCAGTGAAGACGGAAACATCTGGCTAAAGAACTGACTGAAAAATGAAGTTGGGGATCTGGGAGAAACAAGACTACCCCTCAGTCATCTCTGGTGGTTTTGGAAAACAAGGTCTTTGCTAAATGAAAACATTACGTGGAGGAATATACCAATTTCACATAATCTGTATTTTCAAACACACTCAAGCAAGATATCGACTGACTGCTCCGGCTGAGAGGCGATAATATCCTCTTCCCTTATACGTGTGAAATTGTCACAGTGGGATTTTTTTCAGATGAACTCCCAGAAAACATTAGAAAGAATCTGGAGTCACCTCACCTGTGCTGAATCAACATCACAGCTTGCAGAGAGGTGAAACCTTGGAAAAAACTGTGAATCCAATTCTTCTCTGCAATGCAAACTTATTTTTTCAGAGGAATTACATATAAGAAACCCAAGGACACAATTTAACTCCAGTGGGAAGAAATTGTTCTTACCAATAACAAAAAAGGGACCAAGCATCAGGACATTTAACAAACTGCCTGTGCAAAGAAAGTTGGAGAAAATGAAGAAATTACTTTAATCCTTCCCCTGGGCAGAATTTCATCTAAGTAAGTTATTTCAAGAGTGCACGACACCAAGTCTTCTCTATTACAGACAGTCACACCAATTAAACTGGTGTGTAACCATTCTTATTTTGGATTAAGGGTACTTCTGCTTCATCTTACTTTTGATTTGTTTCTAACTGGTGCAAGCTACTTGATATAACTCCAGCTTAATTTGAAATAAAACTGTTTTAGATAGGTTTTAACTAAAACTGCTTAGAAGCAGTCTGTAAGTTTCTCTCATGTGAGCTGGAGACCTCACACCAAACTAGAGGTGTTCATATACAGACTTGCAACAAAAAATATCCGAAGGTTTGAATTTCAGCCCATCTGGTTATTTCCCTTCTCACTGTCGCCCAGACAAACCTGTGGTCGGGTACTCAGTTACTCGCAGGGGTTCAGCACTACGTACATCTGACAATGCTGCAAGTCAAGGCAAGAGTCCTCCTGAAGTGACGCAGGAGAGTTTTTTAAAGGTGAATAGGTCAGTCAAAAATCAGACCAAGAAACAGTAAAAACAGAGCAAGAAAAGAGAATGAAGCAAGATCAAAGCATGTGACTGAAAGATTACCGGTTCTTGGGATGCAGTGTTGCCCTCCTTGGAGAATACCAAGCTCTCCTGCTCTCTCTGAAAGGCAAGGTTTAAATCCCAGATAGTGAAGTGCTGTCCCTTTTTATTGTGGTGAAAGGGCATTTTTGTAAAATCTCAAGGACATTCTTCTTAAAAACAGAAGGAAATACCAGAGGCACTTTAATGCATAGAATTGTCTCAGTTTTGAAATAATATTGCTTTCTTATTTCTAAAGAAATGTTTGTCATTAGATAAACATGGTATCTGTGGCCCTCCTGGCATTCCCTAGAGAAGCACACAAGTACTATTGAATAACTGTTCCCCACAACACCTGATGAGGTAAGTAAATATTATCCTATTCCTACACGGCTACACGTTACCCCATTCTCTGGATGACGATGACCCAGAGAAACCAGGTGATTTCACTGCCAGCTCCAATGCCCCTGGAAGCCAACAGAACTTAGACAGGTGCCTGTGCTTAAAAGCATTAAGAAGACAAAGGAAAAAGCCATTTTAAACTCAGAACTGAAGTTCCCATCTGTCAATCTGAAACTGAATTTCCTGGACTGTTTAAAACACAAATGTAAAAGCTTTGTCACTGGAAATTAAAGAGTACAGGGATGATTAATCTGAGCCGCTGACATGGGGTTGTAGGCCAGGGATGTTGTGTTTGTGGAGCTTCAGTCTTTCCTGGTAAGAACAGCTCCCAGGGCCATAGAGAAGAGGGGCCATGAAGCGCTGTCGACTGTTATTAAAATGGTCGACTGATGTCATGCCTTTAAGAGGGCTCAGACGAATAAATAGTCAAACATTAACCTTTTTAGCTTAGAAAGGAAAGAAAAACATGCACACACAATGAAAAGCAGTAATGCAGAGAGCCATCCTCTCTGTCTGCAGCTCCGACTGGTGCTGCCCAGCTCTTTGGTACCTGTCCGCTGCCAGATGTGACTGCTCATAGCTGTGCTACCACAGCCTGCGTTTGCCCACACCTCCTGGACACCGAGCACTGGTTTCTCTTCTGAAGGAGGTAAAGACTAAATCAATGACTTAAGCACTTGCAGAATGCATTAGAAATCAAAACAACTACCGGTTAGTCTTGTTTCTAGCACCAAATTCGACTTCCACATACTTATTTAACAAAAAAAAAATGACACAAAATCATAACTAAGAAGTTCGTCTTCTGTGCTGCCCTGAGGTAGTGCTAAACCATGCACCTTAAATAAAAACTGGGGATGTGGCTTCATGTTGGAGCCTGTGCCTGCAAAACCATGGGAGTATACTGCCCTGTGTTTTGCCCTCATAAACCAAGTAAGGAAATGGCATGCAAAGAAGAAAGCTTCTGGGCCATTTCATTAATGGCTATGTAAACAGCAAACGCTTGCCACTTAAACCCTGGCAAGATTTTTTTGCAAAGGGTCAGAGAGAACAGTTTTTGCAGGGTAAAGTTTTAAAAGACAGTAGCAAGACAGCTCTTTCAGGAAAAGCATTTCTACAGAGAAGCTTTAGTACAGTTCTCTGCAGATTTTCTCCTGGACTTGGCAAGCCCTAAAGGACTTCAGCCCGTAGAGAAGCTGGTACTGCAAACCTGAATACAGAGAAATGCCAGAAGACATCCTTGAGAGCCTCATGGAAACATTGGAAGGAAGAAATGGCTCCTTCTGAGACAAAAACAAAGATGGGAGTTTCAGCATAGGATCAGATTAGAAGGTTTTCTCAAAATAACGTATCAGCTTCCCTACGGAAAGGGCTGAGAAGTAAAGAGCCTGGCCAGAATGAGGCAAGGATCTCAGGACAGCTAGGAGGAATATCAGGAATATTGTGAGTGTTGACTTCCCCGAGGGCATCCTGAGTCTGCCCTTCATCTGCTGAAGGCTGACCAAAACGTGTACTTGCTTTTTGGAACAAGTATCTAGATCCTGTTGAGCCAGCACCATGGTGCACAGACTAAAAAGTGATAAAGAGCTAAGACTGAGTCTAAGTATTATTTACTTGTCTTTAGCCGAGTTCCATTCTTACACGGATTGTGATGGTGAAAGTGATGATGACAGCAATATTTTCTCAAAAGTCAAGTTACTGCCTCAGAAATGAAAGGGATTTCTAGCTTCCAGAAAAATAGAGGAAACTATGCAGTTAAATAGTGAGATCAGTAATTGTTATAATAACGATAACGGTTTACTGCCATTTGTGCAGAATCGCTAATGGTAGGTGTCAGACTTAAGCTAGTATGCATTTGGAGCAGATTGTAAAGATAATTATAACACAGCTTCTCAGAAGAAAATTCAAGCTTTTTTTTTTTTCCGTTGCTAAGTAAAAAAAAAAAAAGAAACTGTAAAGGTGGTGCCATAGACATTGTGAAAGTGTTTCAGAATATTTCCACTATTGTTCAGACGGGTCTTTTGGATGTGGCAGCAAGGAACTTTTTTTGCTTCCAAGAGTCACTGATAATTCAAATTCTACATCTTGGTGGCATAAATGCTCCAGGTCTTACTGGTAGTAAACTAGCTCCCATGTCAGCTGGGAAAACAATTCAGAGAAGATTGAGAAGAGTGCATTTTTTCTGGAACTACCAATGGTTCAAGTCACTGAGTTATTCAAATGTTTTGGATATATATCTGTTACTCTGCATTAACAAAGAGTATCCTATCACCTCCATTATCTTCAAAAAAGCATGAAACTCTGCTAGGACTATCTCAAACCATCAAAACCATTCAGAAGTGGAATGTTTTGAATTTTTACAATGCATCATCACTGCAGACGGTAACCTTAATCCTAACTTTGGGTGACAACAATCAAGCTGAACTGGATTTAACCTATCTCAGATAGTGCAAATTGGGCAAAATGCTCAAAGATTAACATAACCTTTTGTTTGTAATAAAATTTTTTAGTACTTTTTCCTCATTTCCCGAATAATTTCAAATTTGTAGAGGACATTTCACATTGTCTGCTGTGAATCCATGAAAATATTAAGGCATGGCCAACAAGGAGTTTATCCATGTTGTAGGAGAAAGAATCTTAAGATGTTTTCCAGCTATTAAAAGTCTTTCTTGTACATTAATTGAGCATTGAGCTGTTGTGATTTTAATGTTCTTTAGGAAAGATGAAGACAGGCATCACACAGAGGCATACTAAGTGACAGAATACTACTTACATTGCTTTTACCATGTGCCAACTGACATCATCTTAAAGCGACAATGTGATTTTTTGTTGCTAAAATACATGATATAATGCATTAACCGGAGGGCAAGCTATTAAAAATTAATAGTTCCTTTCCCATACATGTACGTTTTATTTAAAAAAAAAACATTATAGGAAAACAGAAAAATGGAAAAGAATTTACTCCAGAGAATTTAGTCCAGGAAATTTGCTCTCAAATATTCAGTTTCACATTTTAATTTCAGTAGATTGAAAAATTAGCTAAATCTAGTTTAAGAAACTTCAATGAAGAAAAACTGCTGACTTCTCAGAAAACTGCAAGCATCACTGAAGTTTCAAACCTCAATGAAAGGGCAGAAAACTATTATTCCTGTAAGATGCATGGTGCAGTGAGAGACCAGCTGTGCATGTGCACGTGTTGGGATCTTGTAGCAGAATACTGGGACATTTCCTATCTTCCAATGCCAGTTCCCTCAACCTCTCTGAACTTGTGAAATGTATTATCAATTCCTACCTCAAATTCAGCATGGGAGAGGATCTTTTTTTGTGTGTAAACAGGCTTTGCCAGACTGCAGGAGCCTAATAAATGCTTCTTATGTGAGACTAACTTTCAAACCAAAGTTAACCTAAACTGTGCCAGTAAAAGGCTTTTCATGAGATTTTTGTTTTTAATAGAAAGAAAGATGTACAAAAATTATTAAAATGCACAAAATACCATTGTAAAATAAATACTTCTAAATTGATAGTAATCAAGTTGTTCCTCCAAGAGCAATGGAAATGCAGAGCGGAGAGAGAAATATCTAACCTATCAAGGGAAATGGTATTTCCCGAGGTTTCCTTTTTCTTCCTTTTCCTGTGCAGTACCTCACTTCTAGCCAAGAAGGTTCCCTGTTATGCATCTTAGCTCAAATACAGTTTCATCAGCATGTGAACTGATATGCCAAACTATGCGCAGAAGGAGCTCGGGCATGAATTGATGTTCCCTGCTGCCAGCTGTGCTACGAGGCCAGTAAGCTCTGGCACAGGGACAAGGCAGAGAAAGGAACTTCTCAGTTCCCCCACTACCAGAGCTCATCTGTAACGATGCTAAGGAAGAAAATGGCTGAAGGTCCCGGTTCCTCTCAGCTGTCCAGGATTTGCTCACACACTTTTCTGTGCACCGAGGTAGATCAGTCTGTCTACAGTATTCACCTGGCTTCCCTCAGATTCACTTTCATAAACTGCACTGAATTAAGAGAGGGACATCTACACTATTTTGAAGTATTAAGGCAGAGAAACAAATGCCAAGGTATATAGTGATTTACATCTGTCACATATCCATGGTAATTAAAGGGATCTAAGGTGTCTAAACAGCATGGAGAAATGGAACTCGGTGCCTACCCAGGTAGCACAACAGAGAATGAAAATCATACTTGAGAAGTGCCGAGTGGCCACTTCCCTTCCCTTCCCTTCCCTTCCCTTCCCTTCCCTTCCCTTCCCTTCCCTTCCCTTCCCTTCCCTTCCCTTCCCTTCCCTTCCCTTCCCTTCCCTTCCCTTCCCTTCCCTTCCCTTCCCTTCCCTTCCCTTCCCTTCCCTTCCCTTCCCTTCCCTTCCCTTCCCTTCCCTTCCCTTCCCCAGGAGAGGAATTAGAAGATGAGACTGGCTTTAATTTTTAAGTGTTAAAAGAAATTAGAACCCAGCTTGGAAATAATTACAGGACCATTTGCATGCCATTTGAAGGTAGCTTGATTAATGAATCTAACCAATTCTTTTTTGCTATTTGCGGCATGGCAGCAGGTAGCCACCCAGCCACATTTGTGGTAGATACTGTAAAAGAATAATACATTTCACGACCTGGGTAAGAGACATGCAGACAGATGCAAATAGAGTGGGAGTGGAGAGGTGAAGGGGAAAAAAAAGTTGAGTTCAACAGAAAAAAAAAAAAGCAGCACATCTTTGTGTAATGCCAGACAAGCATGTTCATCCCATCCCACAGCAGGATTACTTCCTACAGCATATTCATGATTGCTTTGTCTACTCTGGTTTTAATGCTTCAAATTAATGGGGATTCAACCATTTCCTTTGAGACCCTCTTCCACAGTCTAATGCCGCTCATCCCTTGGAAGCTTTCCCTGATTTGTGATTCATCTCCCTTTCTTATTTCCATTCCATTATTCAAAGTTGTATCCTCTTCTCCCTGCTTTTTTCCCCCCTTCAACTTCCTTGATGCTTCCGCCTTTCAAATAATCGTGGGCAGCTGTCTGGGCCATCCCTTGCTTTTGCTTAGCAAGCTGAGCAAGCACTCGTGTAATCTCTCCTTACAACTCAGTGCCTCCAGGCAGCTGATTATTTTTGTTGCTTTTCTGTAAATGCCTCCTGCTTTTGACTTTTTTTCGCTACCTTGGCCAAATCCCAACTGCCCACTCCCACAGACAGAAGAGAAGCTAACCCCTTCATTCGCAGACATGGTCCTCTTGCTTTTGCTGTGGTGTCCAGAATGTCTTTAGTGCCTTACCCACTTCCTGAAGTTACAACGCTGGGAACGTTTTCTAGCATAGACCTGGCTTCGGGCTAAACTCTGCAAAACTGGATACATCTTTTGCTGTGAGAGAGCTAGGAAAGAGAATTTCTATCCAGTCAAGGTCAATTCTACCTGGTCCATCAGAGGTTTCACTCAGCCTCTGACACTGTAAGGTGATCTGTATGGAGCATAGTCTCCAGTAGAATTCGACCACTACAATAAGTATTGTTCAGTAAAAATGCACGTTTTTCCTTTCTTCCACAAAGATACACATATTCAAATGGGTCATTGCACGTAAATAATCCAAATAATTCTAATGAAAGCATTTGTGTACAATCTCACTGGTAAGCCATGTTGACCAGGACTGCTGTTGGAAAGGCATCACTGACTCATTTCTTCTCCTGAAAGCAGATGAAACCACACGCCATGCAACTATCACCATGCCTGTTGAAAAGCATGTCTCGATAGACAAGTGTTCTGTAACTCCCGACCATGCTAATTAATCACTGCATCAAAAACACAAATAGTGTCCTGCTTTTCTTGGAGTCAGGAACATTTCTACCCCTCATCCCAGGGTACAACTAGGACACAGCCTCTTATCTACAAATCTGAAAGGATCAATGGGCTAAGACCAGCTAGGTCAAATCTCCTGACTTGCTTCTTTTGTGTCGGGATTTCAGTGTTTCATCAAAGTCATTGTGCAAATTTACACACTTGAGATTTCATTCCTGGAGCCGGGGCCCTGACACTTGGCATAAGTAAGAAATCTCTCCTCTTAGATCAGCCCTAAGGGAACAAATGGGTTTTCCAAGGGAGGCTGCCATGGCACGTGCATCCCCGTGCCAGGGCTTGGGTGATGGAGCCAAGGTCAAGGGTCCCACAGCGCTCGCCCCTGCCTGCGCCCAGCCCCAGGGGATGGGATGGCCCTGCCTGCCCAGGGGACCCCGCAGCCCCCCAGACTCCCTCGGCAGGAGCCACCACCCAGCACATCGTCCTGGCAGAGAGTCTGCCCAGTTCAGCCATTTCCACTTCTGCCGGATGAGTTCCAATCCCAAGTGACTGTTTTTCCTTTAAAAGCACCCGACACCTGAAACACGGGGCTTGTCATGGAAGTGCCAAGAAAATTCCAGGTGCAATCATGTAAATGTTAAAATATTTCTTTTTAGGTCCCTTTATGTAACCTCACAAAAGGAAAAATTTGGAAAGTGTGGTGAACACCACCGGTACAGATTCTGTAATGATCAGATACCGAGTAAAATAATCAGTTCCTATCAGGACTGGGGATGTAAAGGTGCAACTCGGAGATACTCATTAGTGAAAGAAGCTGGATCACCGCAAAGCCTTCCATTGACTCCCTCTTGGCTGCCTCCGTCATGCTTGAAAAAGCTGCTCCTGCAGAAGGCTGATACTTTCAGCCTGTTTCATCCCACATAACACAACAAACAAACAAACTTGGATTCTCCAGTAGGAGCCCTGAGGCATACTTGGATTTAATTGCTTTACATTGTTTAGGTCTTGACGTAATGAACAAGAAAGACCTGGATAATTTTTTGAATGTCTGTATTTGAAACACACAGTGCTCAACAAAAGGTAAGAATCTTACCCCTGTGTAGCGCAGCGCCGGGGCAGAGGCCTTTGTGTAGCCCTAAATGGCGTGCGTGCTGCCGTGCTGCTAGAAGTCGTGGCCCTGCTAAAGCCAGGAGAACCAGATGGCTCTCGCCTTGCTGTGCGCTGAAGAGTACCCCAGGAGTCATTGCTAGAAATCAACATATATGACAATAAAACAAATAGCAGCACCATAAAATTAAGGGATTTTGTGTGTTCAAGCCTTGTTTACGGCAGGCAACCTCGCCGAAGTATCCCAACCAGTTCTGCCACTGGTTTGGCTGAAGTGATGCTGGCATCGGCCGCGATCTGTGTGTAAACAGCTGTCATGTGTCTGGGGCTGGTAACCAGAGAAAACAGGAGGAACCACCAACCCTACAGGCACTGCAGGGATCGCTCCAGCGTTGCCGCCAGTTCAGCCCAGCTGGTGATATGATGTCATTTGTTTTTGTTCCACAACGTATTAAAAAACTACATTGTTTAGTATAGTTGCAGCCTAAGCGTTATCTTTTGAAGAAATTCCTACATCCTTGCTTTTCTTCCGCTGACTGAAACGGTACGGCCAAGGCCTGCCTGGGGATGATTACGCCTTTTTCCTTCTGCTAATGCTGCGTCCCACTAAGACCTGTTCTACCATTGGGACTCCCAAGGATTTTTGAAACGATAGGTGCTGTGGTATCTTGCTCCTTCCTTCTTGTGAGAGGTTTAAAAATCAAACCAACAAAACCCAACCCAAACAAAAAAAGGAAGAAAATATGTACAGGGAGAAAAAGACACAAAGGAAGATGTTCTCTGTGGAATGTATTTGTTGATCTCAAAGGCAGTTTTATTAAATGTTTTCAAAACAGTTTCTTCTTACCTCACAGAATCACAGAATGTTAGGGCTTGGAAGGGACCTCTGGGGATCATCTAGTCCAACCCCCCTGCCGAAGCAGGGTCACCTACAGCAGGCTGCACAGGACCTTGTCCAGGCGGGTCTTGAATATCTCCAGAGAAGGAGACTCCACAACCTCCCTGGGCAGCCTGTTCCAGTGCTCCGTCACCCTCAGAGGGAAGAAGTTCTTCCTCATGTTCAGACAGAACTTCCTGTGCTTCAGTCTGTGCCCATTGCCCCTTGTCCTGTCACTGGGCACCACTGATAAGAGTCTGGCCCCATCCTCTTGACACCCACCTGTAAGATATTTGTGGGCATTTATAAGATCCCCTCTCAGCCTTCTCTTCTTCAGGCTGAACAAGCCCAGCTCCCTCAGCCTTTCCTCGCAGGAGAGATGCTCCAGTCCCGTAATCACCTTCGTAGCCCTCCGCTGGACTCTCTCCAGTAGCTCCTCATCTTTCTTGAAGTGGGGAGCCCAGAACTGGACACAGTGCTCTGGATGGGGCCTCACCAGGGCAGAGCAGGGGGGAGCGGTGTAATGAAGGGTACGGGTGGGTCAGTCCCTTCGACCACGCTCTCCAGACATGGGCTCGCTGTCAGCTGGTACCTGCTGGTGCAGAGCATGGACACACCGGAGAGCCAACCCTCTTCTTATTATGGTAAGGTTATGCTACTCTTTCACGGAAACGTGCACCCAGGGTTCAGTGAGCACCAGAGCTGCCACTGCCTGTCTGGAACAGAACCGAGCCAGTTCAGCTGGAGCAGACCCGAGCCCAAGCGTTACCCTGACACTGCCGAGGCCGCCGTGGGCTGAACGAGAAGGCGGCCGAAAACAGGGGTCGCTCAGCAGGTGGGGCAGGAGAAGGGGGCGCGGGGGCCCGGAGCGCTGCCGGCGCTGAGGCACTGCCGGCCTGCAGCGCGTCTGCCCGGCCCGCCGCCGGCAGGGCGAACGGACGACGAGGCACCTCGCCAGCCTCACCCTGCGGCCGCCCGCCACGTGCAAAGCGCCGGGACGAGGATGCCGGGGCCCGGTGGCAGAGGGGCCCGGTGGCAGAGGGGCCCGCCGCCCGCCCGTCCCACCGCCCCCGGCTCCTCGCCGCCTCGGGCCCGGCCGCCGGGGGGGGGGGGGGGCCGCGGAGCGCCGCCGGCGTTGTGGCGCCCCCTGGGGGCGGGCGGCGCAGTGGCGGGGCGGCGCGGTCACGTGTCTGTGACAGCGGCGCCGTGCCCGGCCAGCGGCAGTCGCGGCAGCGGCACCGCAGCGCCAGGCGCCGCCGCCAGCCCGAGCCGGGCGGGGAGCAGCGGGCCGGGGCCGGGGCCGCGGCCGGGGAAAGGCGAGGCGAGGCGGGAGCCGCCGCCGCGGTGCCTGGCGGCGGCGAGGGGGGTGTGGGGTGGGCCGGGCCGGGCGCGGCGGGGAGCCGATGCGGAGCGATCGCGGGCGGGCGGCGGCGGCGGGAGCAGCCATGGCGGGGCCCCGCTGAAGGAGGCGGCGAAGGAGGAGGAGGAGGAGAGGGGAGGAGAGGAGAAACCTCCGCATTCCCTCCCTCCGCGCCCCGTCCCCCCGCGCGGACCGCCCGCCCGCCTCGCCACCTCCCCGCATGCCCGGCTGAGGCCGCGGGGAGGACTCAGGCACCCGCCCGCCCCTCTCCCGGTGCCGCCGCGGACAAAGGCGGAGAGCGGGGCAGCCGGAGGAGGGGAGCGCCTGCCCGCGCCGCGCGAGCATGGCGGACCGCAGCCTGGAGAGCGTGTCCCTGCCGCTGGAGGTGAGGGCCCGCCTGGCCGAGCTGGAGCTGGAGCTCTCCGAAGGTAAAGGGGCGGCGGGGCGGGCCCGGCCCTCGGGCGGGCGGCGCGGGCGCGCGGCAGCGGAGCGGAGACGAGCGGCAGCCCCCGGCCCGCTCCCCCCCCTTCCCTCACACACCCCGGGCCCTGCTGCCCGCCCGGCTTCCCCCCGCGGGGCTGTTTCGTTCTACCTGCGGACCCCCCCCCCCCCCCTCCCCGGGCTGTGGCCGCGGGAGGACCCGCCGGGCTGGCTGCGGGGGGCTCCCTCCCTGCCGGGGAGGGGGACCTGGCGGGGATCGGCCGCGTACCCGCCCGCCACCCACCCCCCTCCGCCGCCGAGTCCCCGCGGTGGGGTCGGTTTGGGCGATACCGGTCAGGTCGCCGAGGGGGAACGATTTATTTATTTATTTATTTTTAATCGCGGGATTTATTTATTTAATTTTTTTAAATCCGTGCGGCTGAAGGCTTGTGGCGGCTGTCTCGGCGGGGCCGCTGGCGATGCTCCGCCGGTTCCCGCGCGTCGCCGCTGCCGTGGCCGGGGACGAGCGGGACGGCCCCAGCCCCCCGGCCCCACGCCCGGCGGCCCCGGCGCGGGGGGGGTCGGGGCGTGGGGGGGGGCGGCCCTGCGTGCCGGCCCGCCGGGATCGCGGGGGCCCGGGCAGCCCCCGGGAAGAGCGTGGGGAGCGTGTGTGTGCGTGTGTGTGTGTGTGCCCGCCCCAGGGCTGGCGCTTCCCCGAAAGGCAGATCCGCTTTTTTCTTTTTTTATTAATGACCCCCCCGGGTGCCAGGGCTGGTTCGCCACCGCGAGGCCGCGGCACTGAGCGGAGAGGGCAAACGGCCCAGCGTGCCCCACAGTGCTCGCTGGAAGCGGTCGATGATACATCGAGCTGCCTGGGCTTTCCCTCTTTTTGTAACGGTTTGTGAGGGCTCCGAGCCAGAGAGTGAAACGCGCTGGAGCCAGTTCCATCAGCAGGGAGGAGCCGGTGTTGACACTGTATTTTCCTTTTAACGCTTTGAGGGTGAAGAGGCGAGTGAGCTGCTGGGGTTGCTTGTGGCTCTCGTTTCTGTGCCTCCCCCTGCCCGAGGGTGCCCGGCAAACCTGAGACTAGAGGAGTCAAACACGATATTGCCTTTCTGTGATGCGCTGTCCGTCGGTTGGCCCTTATCTGTGGTAGTGAGGGTGGGAGGAAGGACCGTTTGTATCATGATACATGCAACGTTCTCATTTTAAGCAGAAAATGCTTCTTGGTGTGTAGCATGTCATTGTCTACACGCCAGCGAGGTGCTCATTGAAACAGCTGTTAGTAAATGCTTGCAGAAGATGGAAATCAAACTGGCATAGACCATCAGTAAGAAATACGTGAATTCAGTGTACTGAAGTTGTAATACAGGTTTACGGTGCAGTTTCTGTTGCTGGAAGCATAATCCATGAAGGCACTGAAGAAGTGGGACGTGGTTTGCCATTGGACACCTGTATCTGCACTGCTGTAACTTCCCTGCAGCTAGAGCTGGAATGAATCTAGCCCTCTGACAATATCTTTCCTTCCATGCCACTGACATTACACCCAGCAGAGGGGCTGGCTCATGTTTTCTGACTGTGGCAGCCGAAATGAAGATCAGGTGGAGCTGGGAGGCAGGTGGAGAAAGGGTCAGCAGTGCAGTTTTGGTGTCTTCCCCCAAGCCACTCTTGATGTGTTCTTAGTCAAGTACATTGCCGTGCTCAGTGCCTGAGAAAATGAGATCAGTCTCTGCTTAAAGCTCCTGCCTTTAAGTACCCGTTTTGTGACTGCTGGCCTGTTTCCAGAACTAATTCCTACAGGACCAGTGATCTGTGCAGTTGTGTTGTGCTGTGGAAGCCTGGTGGATGCTCTGGCTGTGTTAACTCTGAGTTAAATGGTTTTCCGGGCAACTTTGTGCATCTTTGAAGTCCGCTGGCTTCAGCAGAGTACGTTCACTGAGATGCACTTACGCAGGTACATAAAAATTCAGAAGACTGAGGTTTTAATATGTGTTACGCTCATGACGTGTTAAGGTGTCTCTGCTGCCTTCGTGAAGCAGGGAACTGTCGAAAGCAACGGACGGGCAACCACATGCTTGAGCATGTGTTCACGTCTCACTGACAGCGTTGGGAGCTGCGTGGCTGCTGTAGATTGTGCCCCTTCTTGAAGGGCTTTCCAGAGTCAGACTTGCTAGGAAAAGGTTTCTCAAATGCTGGATGCCTGAATTGGTTTTCTTGTATTGTTTGTGAGTTCTGGTGCCGGTGAATGCTGTGGGTCTTACAGCTGCCGCTTGTATCTGAGCAGCCCGGTTCTCCAGGGCTGAAACTGTTACAGACAGCGCAGCTTTAGGAACAGCTCCTGAAAGCAAGCTGCTGCTTTGTGGAAAAGAGAGGAGCACCGGCAGGGTTACTGAAGATTGTTTCTTGACTGTGAGCTAAAGCTGTCTCCTTCGTAGCTCTCGGAAATGTCTTGTGTGATAGTGCGGGTCCTGCCCATGCAGCGTATCTGAAAGCCTGATGTGAAGTAGCTGGTGTCCGTGTGACCAGACAGCTTGTACTGCGTCACCAGCACAGCGGGCACTGTGCAGAAGTTGCAATTACAGTCTTTGCTGGTAGTCATCACACATGTAAATTTCGCCATGGTATTTCCCGCCTCCTTGTAGCCAATTCCGAGTTCCTTGTTCAGCTGTGCGCTAGGCATGGCCTCAGTCGCAGCAGGGTGCTGGCAGGACAACCTCTGGAAGAGGCTGCCGGACAGGTAGCACGTGCTTTTCAGACTTTTCATAGGGCAGAATACCTTTTTTTTCGCCAGCGTTTAGGCAGTTCTGCACTGTTCGTCGGTCGACAGGGAGGAGCAGTTCCTCAGGAAGGTGTTTACTTGGCATTCTGCTAAGATCATCTCCATGGCAGTCCTAACGCGTTGGTTATGGCGGGCAAGCCACATGCTTTCTACCTCCCCTTTGTTGTGGTTTGAGTTTTGTTTTAAACCTAGCTATTTAGAAGATGCTATGGATGCAAATTAGGATAACCACTTTAGGTTTCGCTAGTTTCATTATTATCGTTTAGAAGGTGAAGATCAGTCAGAGCCAGAAACACTTAAGAGTGTCCTCCGCGTGCCGGTCGCCTGCCCCACGCAGGGAGCGAGGGACGGGCGGCCTCGCACCCTGAGGAGTGCTCAGATTGGCTTGCACGTTGATGTGTTGCCATGTAATGTTGCATTCAGTTTAAGGCATCAATAGCACACTTCTTGACTGTGTTTTCGCGTCATTTTGGGAGTGGGAAGATGCTTATGTGTTTCTCAGAACGTGGCGCGGCAGCAGTTTATATTTTATGAATATTAGAAGTTGTGGGATCGTCCTTATCCCATCAGATATTCTGAAGACATTTGTTTTGCAGTGTTTGAGTGAATGTGCCTCATGCTGGCATGTTACATGCATGTTTTTTGACACTCTGTGGTAGTTTCCGCTGGGCATACTGAAGCTTGCATTGCTCAGAACTGTAGCCCTTCTAGGCTGATGCAATCAACATGTCACTCTGCAGTAGTTGTTCTTTAGGGCTGCTTAGAATTTTACGAGGCTTTAGTTTTCTAACGATGTATAAAATTGTACTGGGTGGAAATAGATGAATCATCTTGTTTTTTAGAATAGCTTGGGGGTTGTTAACTGAAGAACTGGTTTAATAAAACCAAGAGTCCTGAAACGTGCTGTCTTATTAAAAAAAATCGTTCTACAACCCCTCCATTCCTAAAAACACTTCAGAATTTTTTTAAAAAAGCTCCCCAAATACTTTTCTCATTTTCCCCTCAATTTAAGGGTATACAAGGTTATATTGCCCTTCCAATTACTTCCTGAACCAAAATTAATTGGGAAAAGATGCTCTATAGTTCTTCCAGTATTTTATCCAAGTGTCAGATAACAGCAAAAACACTGAAAGAACCACAGACGCCACATGGAAAATGTGAAAACCATCCTGTTCTGAAACTATTCTCCTTATATTCCATACTGTACTTCCAGTCCTCTTCCATTTTAAACATATGAGGCATAGCAGTTTGGTGTTTTTTTTTTTTTGAAAGTCTGAACTTTTCTCCGAAGAGCGCTTTCAAAAAAGTGTCATCAGATCTTTAATGAGTGGTTACTTATTCTCAAAAGCACTGGACGTGCACTCAGCTAATTAATTTGCTCCTCAGCTTTTGTTGCATTGACTGGCTCGATTATATTCAGTAATATTGTTGGGTTGATTGGGTCATTGTCTGGCCAAGTTTATTATTTTATTAGGTGTAAGTTCTGTCTTTTGTTGTCTGCATGTAGTCACTGGGTTGGGGCCAGAGAACTGTAGTTGGCTCCTCCAGTTACTATTTCTCTGTAACATTCGCCAGCTGACTCTTCACCCACGGAGAGGTTTCAGAGTGTGAAAATTTCAATAACTTCCACACGTCTGTGATTTGGGACGCAAATCATCCTTTTAATTCACTCCTTGAGAGATAGTGCTCTGCTTAGCAAGTGGGTATCACCTGTGCAATGACAAAGTGCTAATACTTCCCGAGTTTAGGTGAGAAATGAACGAAGAAATTCAATGCTCACATTTGCTTGTTGTTGGTTTTTGAGCTGTTAGGGTGCAGTTGGCTCGTGTTTTCAGTTCTTTTTCTGGCAAAGAGAGGACTAATTTACTCAAAATACATAAAGCTGAAATTTTCATGTAAGTTACCTACAAGATCTAAGACTTTAAGAAAATATACCAAATACTATGGGAATCACAATAAAATCAAGAGCGCTGGCAAAAGAAACTTTTCTTTCTTTGTAAAAGGAAGCTCCTCTCATCAGCTGTTTTGTTACTTGGATGGTGCTCAAGTTGGAGAGTGACAGTAACTCGATTATTTTAAAAACAGGTTAAATTCACTCAAGTTAATAACCATTTGCATTTTAACTCACTGGAATTTGAAGTATTTTGTTTGTTTGTTTGTTTAATAACTACCTCCTTCACTTTACGGTGATATATGGACTCGGGGGCTTTTAGTGGTTGGTGTGGTGTCGGAAGGATTCTCTGCCAGTCATTCAGCTGGAGTACATTGTGATGCCTTGTGAAATAGGCTATGCAAATCTCCAGGATGTTCCAGGAACAGCTGTCCCGAAGGCATGCTGTAAATATACCTTTATTGCCAGCTGATGTTCAGCGGCGTTGATGCCCAAGGGTTACACTTAATAGATCGTTCAGATGATCCTGACTGTATTACACAACAGACAGACTTGAAAAACCTTTCCCAAGGACGTGTGAAAACTGCCAGTGGGGTGTCAGTTTTATAGGCAAAACAGGCAGTAAGCAATGTATTTGTAACGAGAACACGTGTTGTACGGAGCTGCCCTTCGGAGCTTCGGGCTACGTCTGCGTGGTTCTGCTGCACAGGGCAGGGAGCAGAAGCCGGGACTGCTTCCCCTTGCCAAACCACCAGCGCGAGTACACCTACGGCTGTGAGTCAACGTGGGGCTTTCTCTAGAAGGGTATTGACCTGCCTTTGTTATTCCATTGTGAGGGGAATGCTGTCATTTTGATTCGAATAGTCTTTATTCTGGCAGACCAGCTATCCTTTGGTATTGAAGGAATCCAGATTTAGCACACCTCTTTCCTTTGTGTTTAATTTTTCTCAGGGAAAAATATTTTCATACTGTATAAAAGGCAGATATAATAAACTAATTTTTGATGCAGGATTTGGATTGGGAGCAGCAGAAAGATCAATGTTTCTCTGAAGGGACATCAATAGACTCCTTTAGGTTTTCATAGCTCAGAATGGATGCTTGTGGTGTGGTACAGAAAATCCTAAATGTGCCGTAGCTATTCTATACTTAAAAATGCATTGACTGCATTTTAATTTTTTAAGAGACTATTTGTATAACGCGTCAAGCAGGACATATAATTTTTTAAAAATAACTGCTTTAATTCCCCGGCAACTGTCAGACGAGATGACTCACTGCAGTAGAAGAATTCACCACAGCGCATCACAGATTTGACACAGACTCCTAAGCCGTGCAAAATTATGCATGTATATTCCTCTGCCTTCCTGGTGGGTGAGCTTCGTTTGTGCCAAACTCCCGATGATCCCATTCTGCCTTCTCTCCTCCCCCGCCGCCTTTTCTTCCCCCTTTCTTGTTGAGAACCTCCCTGCAGCCCAGAGCCCCCACCACGGCGGCCCCTGATTCTCTCCTTGACTGTGGTGGTGTGGGGGGCATTTCCAAAACGTGATTGCTCTCTGCAGGGTTATTTCTGGTCTTTCCTTCTAGTACTAGGGTAAACATACACGAAAAAACTGGAACTGGTTTCGTTTAACTCCACTTGGTGGAGTGCATCAGGGAATTGCTCATTTTAGGCCTGTGTAGATGAATTAAGTTACTTTTTTAGTAAGCTTAGCTAAGGGCTTCTAATTGCTAGCCAGTGTTACTTATCACTGGGATTAAGTACAACTTTAAAACATATCGGGGACATCATGATCTTCTGCAATAAAAAAGCAAATATAGAAATAGGAATACTCAAAGCGATTCAGCTTGAGACAGGTGCTGGGAAGACCGCAGCCACGGCGCTGGCTGGAGCCTCTGGCCGTGGGAGAGGAGGCTTCTGCCCCAAAGCCTCGTGGAGTCCTACCAGAGCAGCCTGCTCGTGGCTCTGGGGGGGCGGACGAAGGCACACCGTGGCGCTTCTTGTAGTTGGTTGCTGGTTCTGGACAGTTTGGTAGGCGTAGTCTAGCTGACACAGAACCGGCAGTGCTCAGAGCAGCCTGAAGTGCCAGGGTGTGGATAGTTGTCACGTTAGTTTACAGCAGAAGTTAACATTGAAAGGTAAATGATGTCTCCTCTCAGTGAGCTCTTTTTATGGTGTTAAATGTTTGGATGACTAGAGAAAGAATGCATTCTTATAAAGGATCTTGATAACTTGTAAGGGAAGGTGTTTCCTATGACTTTTGAAGGGGCTGTTTGATTTCCAAAGACTGAACTGGACCATTAACAGGCCATCTTTTAGGATGCTTGGGGTGGTGTTTGCTGTTATGTGCATGGCGAGGTCTGCAGAATGGTGGTGGCTGAGGGGAAGAAGGGATTCTTCAAATGCTGTCTGCTTATATGGAAGTAAGAATGGATGTTAGGACCTGTATTTGGTCCTGTTTCTCTCTGGATCCAGAAACCATACCTTCACACTGACCATGACATCTGCAATTTCTTAATTTGAATGTTGGCTTGATCTGTATGTAAGATTAAAATATCAAAAAAACATCTTGTAAGTCTGGTCTTGTAGGAGCTGTTCAGAAGCCAGGAAAATGTTTCTTAATGAACTCTGTGACAAATACTGAAGTGTAAGTAATGGAGCATGCTTTTTCGCTGGTAGGCTGGTGGTTGAAAGTCTGGACTAGCAAAAGCTTAGAGACTTGTGGTTGGCTTAGAGACCCAAACAAAGTGTGCCGACACTCTTCTTCCGAGCATGTGGATGTCCATGTGTTCATGAACAGCCTGGCAAAATAAAGAGACCCTAGCAACAATCTCTGCACGGAAGGCAGGCCTGGACTATCCCATCTGTGTGGCCCCTCCAGGCAGAGTTACGCAGTATTAGCAGGATGGTGACAGGGCTATTGCATCTATTACCATTTAATGAGAAAATAGACCAAATTGGTCTTTGGGATTCTAGTGTCTCATTACGGAACAGTTCGGAAACTGTACAGAAAGTTTCCTTCCGAAATCCATATACTCTGTAACTACAGTTTCATACAGCTACATGCCTCAAGATCATAGCAAATAATGAGACTTCACCTTTCTTTTTTTTTTTTGAGGGGATACCCTTAGTCATATTAACTCATATTTTTCATGGTTATAACTGCAAGGAGAATGAGCAAATCCTAGATTTTTTTGCATGCCATGCCTCTCTTATCCTTGTTGAAAGAAATGGTACTCAAATAACAGGCTAATATTTTTGATGAATGCCTGAGCAAATAAAATGATGGCATTGTGGTGACATGCAAACAGTTCAACTTTCGTAAAGAATCTTAAAATGGAAATTGCGTTTCAAATGCTAGACTTCTCTGACAGATGCCTGAGGATGAACAAACAACAGTTATTTAGTGAAACAGCAAAATGCAGAAACGTCCCTATTCTGTCCTGAATGATGACAATGGCAACCCCCTCTGCTGAATTCACTGGAAGAGCCCAGTTTTATTTGCCCTATTTTTTAGTCTAAAAAAAATGAATACATTGTTTAGAAGATTATGTAAGTTTTTCTAAGTGTTGTGAACTGAGGAGTTAACTTTTTTTTAGGAAAAATGAGAAAATACTGTTGGACTGTGGGGTGATTTTTATTTCTAAGAGGGAAAATAACAGATTTGGTTCTACTTTTAATCAGTTCCATGTTGTAATGGAGAAAGTTGGTTTGTTGTGTTGAGCAACAACAATGGGACTAGCAGGAATTAAATTTAATGACTTTTTTATGATGATGAAAAAAAAGAGTCTTGCATTTTATGTTTATCAGTTTTATGCTCCTAAAGTATTTGCCACATTCCAGTTACAAGGTTTTATGCGTCTCTTACAAACTCTGACTTCAGTCATATGAGTATCCATACCACAGATTTGGAAGAATTTGACAAAACAGTCCAGAATAGATCTGGAAGGGTGACCAAGAGTAGAGACATGACATTGGGGATTAAAGCAATCTGAATAAACATTGTTTACTGGGAGAAAGATGGGGAGTTTGTTCTGGTTCTTTGACAAACCTTGTGTTGGGGTAGGACAACTACTTTCTCATAGTGCAAAGTTAGTGCAATGTTAGCAGTCAAAAAAACTGAGACGATCCAACTCCTGGGAATGGAAATTAGACAAATTCAGATCTGAGATAAGACAGAAAATATTAGTAAGGATAGATAAACACTGAAGCACTTGCATAGAACAGAAGACTCAACAGCTTTCTAAAAAAAATCTACCCACTGGTAGACCTCATAGAAGGCTCCTTTCTAAGAAATACTGGCTGTGAGAAGTTTGTGTATGTAGATAGATACGTAAACCACTGAATCCACCCTTGACCAGAAATATACTGGTTTAAGTGTGATAAGTACTTTTCTAGTGGCATTTTATAAATGTTTTAGTCCAATATTATGATACATATTTTTTCTGGTAACTTGAAAAAACACTGCAACTGTTGAGAATTTGAGATTTAGTATGTTTTCAGTAGTTTACTAGTGATGACTTGACATTTACTTGCAGTAGGAATTTGTTTTAAGTCAATATTGAACACTGCAAGGATGTGCATACATTACAGTTTGAGATGATATCAAGTGCAGTCGCTCTGATAATACTTCCTTAAGTACTGACTACTCCTGTCTTTACCTGTAGCTCAGGGGACTTCTGTATAAGCATGAAGTGGCGGAACAGTAACATTTTTAAAAGCTCCCTTAAAATGTATTATATGTAGCTTGGTCATTGGCTTTTCCATCAAGTTATTGTCCTTTTTAATCATTTGAGTAAAGAAAGCACTCGCTTCCTCCGAAGATTAATCCTTCCTGCATCTTATTCCCTGATACTTCAGGGAGTGGAGGTCTGTACTCAGCGAAATGAGTTGCAGTAAGCCAGGTAGTGTATTATTTTCCTGCTGTAGCTCTGTATTTCCTTTTAGCTTTTGTACAGTAGATATATATCGTGATCTATATTTTTAGTTAATAGATCTGTGAGTATTGTTTCTTTCCTTCCCCTTTAGTGTTTCTTGAATTTTTTATTATTATTTGTAATTCTGTATGTGATTTTTAATGCACCTTGAGTCCATGCTTTTCCAGCATACTAGGATGCAGCTCATGAGAAGCCCCTTCCTACTTTGAAGGCAAACCCGGATCTCATTGGAAGGTTTCTTCAGGATGGCTGCTCTTTGCTTTGATGTCCCTGCTTTTGCCTCGCTGGCCAGTCGCAGTAACTTGGATTTGCTCTCTGTGTCATGGTCGTAGGTGAAGGATATAGGAGCAGTGAAAGTGTCTCTGTGCCTTTGTGCTGCCATTGGAAGGTCTGTGAAAGCTGTGCTGTTTATCAGGAGTTTCACAGAGCTGGTGTCTTTGACCTCCAGAGGTAACCACTCCTGGAGCATGGTGAAACGTAGAGAGAAGATACTCCTGTGTCTGCAGTGGGAGAAGTAAGGTATTTTGTTTTGCTTAGCCCGGACACTGTTTGTCTCCTTGAGCACAATGATGCCTTGGCCGGAATACTGGCTGCTGATGGTACTTCTGAGGAAGATGAGGGCTCCTGGCAAGTCTGCTCTTTCTTCTTGAGCTTTGAAGGTCGACCTCCTATCTGTTTTTTGTTCCACAAAGGATGGTGCACGGCCAAGGAAGGTGGCAGGGGTCACCTTGTAGAAAGGTGGAGAAGCTGTGTGTGGGATGCTTTGATCCAGAAATAGGCACAGTGATGTTAAGTTTCATCTTTGACTGCTGGACCTTTTGGAGACATTTGGTAACTTCTGGTAACCTAGTCTGTAACAGTTTTCCCTCCGTATTATACTTTCAGAACAAGAAGTATAGGAAGCCCGGGCTCTTTCTTGTCAGTGCCAGTTTCTCTGTCCTTCTGGGACTACATGCACCAGCTCTTTGTACTGTTCAAGAAATATGCTGGGCTCTTTTCTGTCCCGAAGGTCATGCAAAGAGGACGTCATCTCTGAAACTTAAGGAATTTCAGTCTGAAGTCCTCTTATTACATGATGCTGTTTGTCATTCGTAGTTGGTGGTCTGGCTCTGGCTGACCTGCAAAATGCATTTCTGTGTATTTTGGTAGGAAAATATCACCTGAGTGTTAGGTCTATTACATATCATTCAAAATGTCAAATTGCTTATGTATGTTGCTTCAGATGCACTTTGGCTCTTCGTGATTGTAATTGGCTAGTTCTGGTAGATAATAAATGTAGTTTCAAATTGAACTTTCTTTATGAGCCATTCTGCTTCAAGATATACTAGAAATAACTCCAGGTCTCATCTGCCAGCTTGTTCCTCTGTACTTTTTTAGGACTGAGGCAAATTGAGTAACTAGGACTATGTTAGACTGAAATTGGGAAGAAGGAAGCCAGCTCTTCTTTAGAGTTGGCTTTTTTAACATGAACAGCTTCGTGATCTGAATTTAGACAATCTTTTTACTTCTGTCATAAATCTGCTCAAACTTAGGTGCCCAAAGAAGTCTCTCCCCTGACTTCTCTCTAGATACAAGGTTATTTTGCTAGTGGGGGCCTTGTGAAATGCAATAGTTTGAAAATGATAGCTGATGGACGCTACCTGAATGTCTTGTTTAAGTAATAATAAAATGTTATGTATGCTTCTTCATCAAAAATTGCTCACATGGCTATATTTGGGTTCAGGGAGACAGAATAAACCATCTATGTAATCATATCCTTCTGAAATATTGTGGCATCTGTTTTTCTCCAGGCTTCTTTTGAAAATACTGTATGACCGTTGTCATGGCCTGGGTCACCCCCCTGATCAGTTTCTGCATTCCACCCCTGAGCCCAGTGAGGACAGTAAAGCAGCCACAGCTCGCAGAGATGGGCTCTTAGGAGTGTACAGTAGGAATTACAATAAAATTACAATAGGAATTACAGTCAGGGTGTGATTGAAGTCTCCCCAAAATAGAAGTATGGGAGTATTCTCAATGTAAAAGCTGAAGCTTCACTTCCAGGGGCTTCAATAAGGAGGGAGTGTAAGTTTTGCAAAAACATATTCTTGTATTTATTTTTTCCTCAGAATGAAGTCCAGTTCACCTAAAAATAAACGGCAAAAACTATGCTGGCGTCAGGACTGCACTACTGGGTGTATCTCCCCTTCAAGCTATGTCTGTGAACAGTCAGAAACAATTTGTGATATTTAAGGAACTGTGCCAGGGTGTATGGTAGAAAGAAGCGGATACGTTTTCTTCTCCTCTTCTCTTTGTGTCTAGTCATTGGTGGTACTAAGAGAACATTGTGCATTTCAGGCTGAGCATTTACATACATGGAACAGCAGGCCAAGACGTACTCCCAGTGGAAAGACAGAGACCCCATTCAGGAATGGGAAACCAGTCTGTGTTTAGAGAAGTTGTTACCAATTTGTTGCAAGCAGCTAGTGATCACGAAAGCTATGTAGCATTTCTGGTCCTTTTTGAGAGGTGACACACGGTCGGTATCGCCTCTCCCTATGTGACAGAGAAAAAGAAAGCCAGCATATGTTCCTTTTGCCTTCATTTTTTCCTTTGCCTCAACTCTCTCTCTGTTTTTTCCCCCCCTAGTTTCAGCAAGACCCACTGGGGCTGCTCTCCAAAGGCATCTGGCCCTGGTGTGGCACGTCAGGGTCCGTCCGCCATCCTGTCCCATGTATTTCTGTCCCTTGGTCATCTATCTTCCCACCAGTCCACTTAAACAGCAGGCTTGTGTGCAGGATTGTGGTGTAGAGAATTCATGGGATGCCTTCTCTGAAATAGCTTCTTTTTGTCACATGTGAAAGAGTGCTCACGAGACACGTCAGGACCAGCAGGCTGAAAAATGAAATCTTTTATTCTTAAGTTGATTTAAAACAAATTATTGTCTTGGAGTAACAAATTCGTTAACTGCTGAAACTCAAAGACTGTAGAGACAGTAGCTGAGGTGTATGTGGTCTGCTAATCAGGCTTGTTGTTGGCTTTTTTGGTTATTGCTGTTTCCTCCTACTTTATCATGTTTGCACAGAGCTAGATTAGGATAGTGTGAGGCATTTATGGAGAAACGTGCGTCTTAAGTTTCTTGAAATCTGATCTGGAGAGAAGTCATGACATTTATTTCCCATCTAAAAATGCATTTCTCATAATATCCCCCCGTTAGCAGGGTGAAGAAAAACAAGATCGTTTGTCAGCTGAAGTCTTTTAAATCCAAAGTGGAGCCGTACCTGCCCAGTAGCGGAGCGAGGTGCGGTTGGTGTCCCTGCGGCTGCCCGTGGCTGAAGCACTGCTCGCAGTTCTGTGTCGGGGCTCCCGCTCCCCCCCTGCGCCTCCCGGCGCTGCCATGTACCACGATGCGCAGCGTGCGGGGTGGCTGCAACACCTCCCTGAAATGCTGCAGCGTGTCTCCTTTCCCATTTGTGTGTGGGAAAGAAGAAACAAATAAACTTGGCTTATATCAGCTTGGTAGCTCGGTGGGGTTCAGCACCAGCTCGGGCGCAGCCGTGTTGCTTCCACCTATTTTCAAGCGTGGCCTGTGTTGAGGGGCAGAGCTGGGGGGTTGTACGGTTGCTATGTCCTGCACCCCTGCTCTGCTCAGTGCAAGTGTTCTGCTCAGTTTAGACTTTGGTGTTAATTTGAGTACCTGCAAAATACAACTCCCTGGGGAGCCCAACTTGGTGCAACGGTACCGATGGTGCTCGATGGGGGATGAAGCTGGCTTTGGAGAGTCCTGTCCGATGTCCCTGCTGCCGTGCTGGTGGTGTTGGCAGGTGGGTCATGATCCAAGTGATGCCTGGGTTTACAAACAAAAAAACAAAAGCAAAAGGAACAAGAAAACAAGAGGAGGAAGAAGAGCTTGTGGGTGGTTTTATTTTTTCTTTTTTCCCCCCCTGAGGAAATTTCTTTTTGTGGCTTTTTAAAGTTGGATCACTTCAGTGATCTGCTTCGTAGTGCAGCTTCATAAATAACTGCACCCCACAGAACAGGGACCTGAGCAGTGTGGAGGGAGAAAAAGGTGGGTGCATTGGGAAGGGATGTGTGTATACGAACATCTTAATCAAGTTTTGCTGCTGAATATTCTGTGTAACTACACTGTCTGAACATAAGGAAAAAAACTTTTTATTGTGAGGCGCTAGCACAGGTTGCCCAGGGAGGTTGTGGACTCTTTATCCTCTGAGATACTCAAAATCTGTCTGGACGTCATTCTGGGCAACCTGGGCTGGGTGTCCTCCGGAAGATGTCCTCCAGAGGCTCCTTCCAGCCTCAACCATTCTGTGATACAGCCTTAAATTTCCACCCTTTCACTGATGAGTAATTTTGCACTTCCCAGTACTTTTCTCCTGGATTTCATCTCCTGGATTTCACTCTGTATGCGGTTCTTGGAATGATGTGCTCAGCCTCTGCTGCAGTATCGTCATACCTGCTGTCAGTGGCTCCCCAACTGAGATCTTCCGCAATACAAGGTTTTAAATTTAGGTTGTATTTATGCCACGTGCACATTGGTGATAGTCAACAAAAATAGGGGAGGTGAAGCACAATGCATTAAACAGATATTTGATTTTGAAACCATTTCACTTAAAATAATGTTACTGCTTGTATGCAAAACTTGGTAATGGCAGTAAATTTGCATCTTATGTAAATGATCTAGAATTCAAGTGTGAGTTAAGATGCTTGTGATGATGTTAATACTGTCATTATGATCATCACTCAGGTATATGACTGTCAATTAAACAATTCCTAGGTTTTTTTATAGCTGTGGAAAAGTAATTCCTTTGGTTCTGTCAGGAGCAGGGAAATGAACAGAACTGAATGGCTCTGAAAATCAGTTTGTTTGATTACTTATTAACACCAATTTTAGATGTGAAAATATCTTGAATGTTGATGAGATCTTTTATTATTTTTATTAAAACCTGTTTTGAGAGTTGCATGCAGCTGTAGTCATGCACTTAAATATCACATGTGTTTTCAAAGTTTCCTGTCAGTAATGCAATAATGAATCCTCCTGACTGAGCTAGAAGGCAGTCAGCAGATACCTTGGCATTGTAGAACCACCCACAGGAAGATCTTCTTCTGGAAGCTGCTTGGTAGCTGCGGTCCTCAGCTGAATGTTTGGCCTCGTGCCGTTAATTCTTTCCCAGCCACTAGGCTTTCTTTTCCTCTCTATAAAAAGGGAAGCCGGACTCTATGTTTTGGGGTATGACCACAGCTTTTAAATATGGAAGAACTTCCATCGTCTGCTGACTGTTCAGTAAGCAGCATCATCTCCTGACTGTTCAGTAAGCAGCTGGACATAACTTTTGCAAGAGAAAGTTATGTCGAGTATGGTCCCAATTCAGCAAAGCATTTTAAGCATGTGCTTCAGTCTCATTGATATTGCCGGTTTAACTTAAACCAAATTGTCACACACGGAGTGAGCATATCTGTCTCCTGCATGGAAAAAACAAATCTTTGGCATCTTTGTTGCTTGCTTAAAAAGAGAGTCAGTGTTAATCAAAGGATCAGCAGTCTTTCTTTCAGATTACTGTGTGAAAGATTAGTGATCTTAAAAGCATTTTTTTTTTAAATGGTTCTCCACTATAACATTGTCAGGTCATTAGATGAAGAACAACAGAGCTGCCCGTGTCTGGGTCTCATTTTGTATGCTTTCTTTGTGTTTTATTGAATTTGTAGATTTACAAGATTTTGGGTGATGACGTCCTTCATTTCTACAGTCTGAGGCTGGAGGTCCTCAAACTTAGCTTGCTCCTGTACCGCAGCCTCAGAAACGGAATTCTATCACCCACGTTCTGTCTGAAGAAGGATCCTTGGTTGTCTTCAGGGTAAAGATTGCAGGTGTCAGGATGGCAATATTGCATTCCAAGACCTGAGATCAGGTCAGTCAAAATGCGGTGCTGCAGGGTACAGTAGTAACCCCAGTTCTCAGATGGGCAGGAGAGTCTTGTAGTACTTCAGAATCTGCTTTAAAAATCAGACTAACCAGATAACAAGGAGAGAATCTACTTTTATTTCCACGAGGTAGTGCATGTCAGCAGCAGAATGTAATATAAGAAGTATTTTGGCGAAGGATATGTTGAGTATGCTTGCGGTGAGTTGTCAGAAGCCACGTGCCATGGCGAGGGGCCTCCTGTCTGCAGCCATATGAGTGCAATCACCTTGAAAGTGCTAGGCAGGTCCTTGTGTTCAGTCTACCTGGTGCCTTTGAGTGACAGTGAGGGAGGAGGGATTACAGCAGTTGCCTTTCCTCCTAAACACAAGGAGATGTAGGCACCTGTTTTCTGGAAAACGTTTTGGGCCTGTTTCTGTTTACCTTTGGCTGCAAGGCAGGCAGAGGAAAGAAGCAAGGAAGAAAGGCTGGAGCCGTTCTTTTTTTTCTGCTGTTGCCTTAACAGAAGTAGTTCATAGGCCAATCACTGTCACCACCAGCCAAAGACAAAAATGCCAGTCTCCTGTTTTCCAGGCTGAGTTTGCAGCTCAGGCGTATAGAAAATCTAGATCCAGCTGGGTAGTTTTCCAAAGACTGTATTCAAGCCATTCTTTAATGGGAAGAAGAGGCAGTTGAGGGATGGGTGAGAAGATATTTTTTTTTTCTTTTCTTTTCTGGATTTTCAAAACGTCAAAAAAAGAATGGGAGAGGCCAAGTTTCTTTGTCCTTTGACATTGTATGGCAAAGGCATAAATTATTACCAGTTTTAGGAATTTGGTGGTATATTACTGTGATCAAAACATGAAATGAAAGATTCTGCTCAGGATCACAGATACGATTATGACTTGTTTTGCACTTTTATTTTCATCTTCCTTTTGCCATCCATTACGGTGTTTTGCTCGGGGTAACTGGGATCTACCGAACTTGGTCTGAAAGATCGCTGTTTTCCCACTGAGTTTGGTTTGCTTCATTAGGCTGCATGAAAACGTAGTGGCTGTCAGAAGCTTGGTCCTCTTGTAGTATCCCATATTTATGGTGGTTTAGTCCTCTGTTGCTGTGTTTCATAAGATCTCAATAATGAAAGAAACTTTTCATTGTTTGTGCAGTGAAAGGAATGGTCTGGAAAGCCTAGTACAAAATTCTTGTTTGTACCCACTGCTACGGGGTGAGGAGGGTAAGAAGTTACTCCATCACTGTGATGGAATAACTAAAATCTAGGCATAAAAACATATTTGAGCAAGGACTATGTATTTCATTAAAGGCTAAATGTGACACATTAGAGAACCAAAGAATTTAGCTGTGGAAACACCTCTTGAGGCAATGATTTCGTTTCAGTGGTATTTAAGGAAGTAGCTTGTTAAATTGTAAAAATCAGTACACAGACATCATTATTTTTACATGCAGTGTGTGTGTGTAGGCATATTTAAAGATGTAAAGGAATATACATGCAGAGAAGATGGGGAAGGAAAAACCTCACACACAGACTCTTCAGATGAACAAATCTTCCCACTTAAGGGAATGTTATGGGAAGCCGCAGCTCCCTTAGGGATAGGCATGCACAAGTTACCCCCGTTCTGAGTCATGGATTTTGCCTCTGCTTTGTGGCTCAGATGTGCAAGCCCCTGCCCCATCATGCTCCCAATTCCATAAATAACAGCTGAGGTCAAGAAGGACAAGGGATAGGTCACTGTCACTAGGAGGCCTTCTAAATCACACCAGGGTATGCGGGGTTTCTTGATGCTCAGCCTCAACTGTCTGGTACAAGATGATAATTTTAATCCTATTTTATTTATCGCTTCTCAGTAGCGTTTTGGCTTTTATACTGACTCACACCCTTTCCAGTGAGTCACCAATGCTTTTGTTGTTAAACAGACTTAACAAATATCTTTACTCCAGTTAGTTTTGTGATGTCTATGTTTTTACTTGGTCACATGAAATGAATTACACGCTGCCATTGCTGAATTTACAGCAGTGTCTTTTGGCTCGGAACAATTAACCATAATGACCCTTGGTACCTCAAAATACACAATGAATAAAATAAAAGTCTATTGTATACATCTTGAGGCTTATTTTAACACATTGCGCCTTCCCAATTGCAGTATCTGGTGATCTCTGTAGGGGCATTTTGTTACAAAATGCCCTGGCTCCCAGTGAACCAAATTTAAAACCGAAGCAAATTCAGACCCATATAATTGGTTGGGAAAATAATGAGAGAGGGAAGATCAGTTTGGCAGACGGGGACGCAGACACACAGAAAGTCTTTGGATGGAAGCAAAAGAGCTTTGAAATCCAGATCTTGCTCAAAGACTTCTTCGCAGCATTGGGCAGAATTGAACCGTAGGAGAGGTGAATGCTGCTTCTGAGCAAGAGCCCTTCCTCTGTCCTTGGGGCGGTGGCTGAACACCCATGCCCAAAGCGCCCTGTCAGCGACAGGAGCAGTGTTCGCTTCTCGGAGCCTTGGCATAGGCAGAAGAGGCAGCAAAGCTGCAGTGGTTTCACCATCTGCAGCAGTGGCTGCACCGACAGCGGCTTAGTTTGCTGATGTCCGGGACCAGTTGTCCTGAAATGTCTCTAGGTGAACGTGTGCCCCTGAAGTTACATCTCCAGCTAACATGTCAGTAAGTGCTCCAGCATAGAACTAATGAGGTATCAGCAGCTCCAGACAGGATCAGTGATTTTTTTTCTGTGGTATTTCAGGGGTTCATAAGTTGATAGCTGTTTTGTTTGAGTTTTGCTTTCAGGTCAGAAGAAATTCGTATGTCTGCTGATCACACATACACATGAAGAGGTTCTCACGGTAATTCCTGCCTCGGGTCTAATATCCTGTGGATGAACTCCAGTTCTCGTTAGATGACCATCCTTTCCTGTGCTGGGGGAAAAACTGAACTTTGTTTCCAGCTTGAAGTTCTCCAGTGGTGATTCATGCTCAGGAGTTAGACAAAGCTCTGCTGTTTAGGAATCTAATACTCTATATGGCTTCTTAAAAAAATACTAGCTTTGGACATGAAGTTCTGTATAATTGACAAACCTGAGGTTGATATAACTTAGTATATTCAAGTTGGACTCCGTTATACTTTAAGAAGTGGAACTGCTACTGTAGGACCCCTGTGCTACCACTTAAAGCCAAGAGCAAGTACTGACATCTTTCTTTACAGTCTCTTATGAAAGGCTGTGGGGCATTTTATTGTGGACTGGCCTGTGAAAAACTGACTGGGCTGGAAATTGCAGTATGACATTCACATAGAAGAAACTTGTATTGAAGTAGTGTTGTGAAGTTGTGCAACTAGGGATTATATTATTTGTTTATGGAAGTGTGTAGGTACAAATACAGTTGCATGGGACATATCGTTTTTATTAGAGGCTTCAGTCATATTGAAACCAATTAGAACTGAAACATGTGGTCAAAAGTGGGCATGTACTTAGGGCTTGCATGGTTAAGGACTCTGCTGTCTGGGGCTGGATCACAGAACTGGAGCTAGAAGAAGAAAGCATCCACAAGGGAACATAAAAAGAAAGGATCTCTGGAAAATCCTAAAGAAATTCAACTGGTGATGTAAGGGATTCAGTATGAGGATGACCAAGACTATATGAGGCATCTCAGCCATTTTTGGAGACTACACTGTCCCCAGCGTTTTTAGTTCCACTAATACCGAGGTGAACACAAAACTTGCTTCTGCAACTATTTTTAAGCCCCATGATCTTTCCAGTATTGACATGGTATTGAGTTCTTCAGCCTCAAAGACTTTCACTTATGGAACAATTTTATTCATATTTTTTTAATCATCTAAACAATATTTGATTCTAATACTGTAACACTGTACGTTACAAGAGAAGTCCTAAAGAAGGAATAAGCCTGAAGGTCCTTTAAATTTTTTCTTTTACTGGACTAAATGCTCCCACTTTTAAAGGTGGATAAATAGTATTCTGGATGTAGCTGTAACATTTTAAAAAATGTTCTTTTAGTATGCAGGAACTGCAGTCTTGGAAACACATGGTTCTTCTTATTCCCTCTTGCCCTTTTTTGTATCTGGCGCAGACAGTGAAGGAAAAACAGTAATAGTGTCCAGTGGACAACAGGAAAAATACAGCGTTGGAACATTTTAGCAGTGAAGCAACAAGCATCTGTTCTTCAGCACCAGGGCTTGGTTTGCCTTCAGAGGTGTTCTGTCGTTCGGGTGGAACCCCTTAGGGTGGCATTGCCCCCTGCTCTCTGCACCATCCCTTGGCTTGCCAGTGAAGCTGAGGCAGCTGAGGATGTGTTCTGGTACCCAGCTGCGCCACTGCTTAGTTCTGTACATTCACTGATATCATTGTTGATATACTGGACTGTGAACTGAAGGACCTGGTGGCACACGTTCACTTCTGCCACGTTTGCCGTGGCTTTCGTGGCTGCATTCAGAGGGAAATGGTGGCAGCTGAATCCCAGCAAGAATCAGAGCGTGTCTCTGCAATTAACTTTACCAAAAAAGATGCAGCAGGATTGGAAATGTTTAGGTTGGTGTTCCAAGAGGCTTGTTTGACACTCCCACTCTGTTCTTCAGGGATTTTAAAGCCTGTCTCTAGTTTAAATATAATTTGGGGGCTTATTTCTCATGCTAGGTATAATACTGAAAAAAATATGGTTGATTTTGGAGAGTTAATCATGGTAGTTTATCTCAGGCTTTTTTCATGGCTCAAAAACATAGTGTTCTTGTAGGTTTTAGATTTTCTTCTGTTAACAAAAAAAAACCTCATCTGAGTTTGGAGCATACTGATGAGGATGATGAAGGATAGTCCAGACCTCTGGAGGCAGTCAGTGTAGGTAGAATCTCAGAGTACCCTGTTGTCTATTTTGAAATGAGATGGCCACATCATTCAGCTGTGAAAGATTAGTATGCAGAAATCAGGCAGCAGTTTACCCAAACAGCATTTGGTTTCTGTTCCAGAGCTCAGGTTTGCCTGAGCTTCCGAAGTGCCCAGTACACCCGAGTAATTCCTCGGACCGCTTTCTCCACCATTGCAGTGCTCTGCCCTGCAGTGAGCGGCCCGGCCTGGCTCACGTGGGTGTCTGAACCTTCTGGCAGCATGTGGTGGCATCCAGACTGCCGTACGTGCTGTTCCCTGGGCTGCGGGGACAGCGCTGGCCGTCATGGGCCAGACCTGTGTCAGTGGGAGCACTCATTGCCCAACAGCAGTGTGGGTCCGGGCTGGACCCTGTGCCCTGGCCCAGCTGTGTTTCCTGGGTGTCTCCGTCACAAATAAAAACCTTTATTTTTAAGAAGATAACACGACAACAGCCTCAGAACTGAAGCTGTTCCTGAAGAGAAGTCAGTGGAAGAACACAAGCCAGGCTGAATGCTGTCCCACAGCAGCCCCGTGCGGGGCTTTTGCCGTCACCTTTGCCTTGCTTCTTTCCCGAGGAGTGAGTGAGTAGAACGCTCGCATTTCCTAGGAGTTACCTGTTTAACAGCAGGATGAGGCAGTGATGGGAAGAACCTCGCCTGGAGATGTGGAGGTTTCGGGTGCTGGCATTGCCACCTTCTGCTGAAATGAGAAGAGGGAGGATCGCGCCAGGGCTTACAGTGGAGGCCGCTGAGCGTGGTGCCGTTCAGAGCTCCTGAGCCCGCAGCTGGTGTCTTGGCGTGAAGGTGGCTGCCAGCTGCCGCGGGAGGAGAGGTTGCTGCTGAGGAGCGGGAAGAAGAAAGTAAAACTGGCAGAAAAATAGTTTCCAAACTGAAAGCATTTGCTTTTAGTCAGAGATGCTAATACTTTTCTAAGTTATGGCATCCTGTATTTTGGTCAAATATTCCTTCCCCCCCCCCCCATTTTTTTCCGAGAGCTGAGGTCATCACTGGATCCACCAGGCAGTTTCAGAAGTATTGCTTTAGATTGCATCATAGTGTTAAAACTTCAGGTTTAACCCAAAATGCCTTGCTTAGAACAGTAAGCAGATTTTAAGCAGGTTTTAACCACGTCGTCTCAATTTTAAGCAATGTCAACTGTAGAACCAAAAGCAAGCTGTATCAGTCTATTTGTGAGTTTGGTGGGTACTTTTTTGGAAACTGCAGTTTTATGCTTGTATTTAGTGTATTTCCAAAGGCTTGGGAATATGGGGGGGGGGGAGAAGAGTGGGATCTGAAAAGTATTGATTAAAAAGTACTATCTCCTCTTCTGGATTTGTATTTCCCATTTTCGCCCCTTGTTGTGTGTCTGAAAATACATAAAAGAAGTCCCTTCAGTCCATATTCTTGCATGTTATGGATGTGTTTTTCAATTTGATTAGGATTTAGACTGGATTATTAAAACACAAGGATAGCTTATAGTAAAAATTAAGAGCCAGCCAAATGCATGTGGGTGGTTTGAAATTGTCATGTTGAAAAAAATTCACAAAAAGCTTAAGACAATGCAACTGTTGTGATATTGTTTGCAAAATAGAAAGCAAACTGGGGATTATTATAGTATGAAATAATGAGACAATACACAACTGAATACATGCTGGAGTTGGGGAAAAAAGTAGCAATTGTGACTACAGATCCTTGGGCTTAATTTTGCGAACAGATAAACGCAGCGTATCTGAAGAAAAGACTGTTCTGCTGCATTCATTCTTGCTGGTTTTTACACCCATCTAATTGTCACGCTAATTTCAGAGAGTGGCAACAGGAGTTGTGTCATAGTGTCTCAGTGTTTTGAAGTGTAAAACCCTTTTGTTTTAGACTTTTCTTGAGTAGGGAAGTAAGCGGAGCACAAAAACATAATTTAGGAAGTTATTAAAGTGCTGTTTTAGATAGGGGACAGTCTTGATACTTGTGAGGTGTAATATTTCCACCCTAGGCTATCGAAGTACCTCACTGACAGAGATGCAGGAATGTTCTCTCAAATACACAGGTGTTTCTGTTATGTGAGTATTATGGTTTTTTTGGGGTGGTGGTGGTGTGTGTTTCTTTGTTTTAAAATTTGTTTTGTGAGACTTCTGTCCAGGTACCTCACCTGGATGTCAGACTGCTTGTATACTGATCTCTAAGAGGGTGCAGTTATGCTCAGAAGGAAAGAATTGACTCAGATACGTGACTGTCAATGTAGGTTTGCCATCAAGAAGGTGTGAAGTCTTATTTACAACTGTTTTCAATGAAATGATCTTAGCCAGAGTTATCGGTAGATGACAGTAATGACTGTCATAGAAAGGTGCAGTCATTTCACATTTGAGAAATTATTTATTATAGTCTTTAATCTAAGAAGTAATAATGTTAACACCTGTGGCTATTTAAAATACTTCTTTTGCCTTGTAACACTGATAAATTCTTCTGTCTTAGTTTGTGTCCCATCTTCAGTTAAAATAAGGTGACGTTGACTGCCACTTTGCTTCAGAATAACTGGACCCCAGGTATTGGTGGTGAAGAGAATTTGTAATATCTGAAACTGCTCTGGGGCTAACATTTTGATTTTTGCTGTATTTTCAGTAAGACCAAAAACGGAAGCAGCAAAGGCAGCCTACGAACTCAAGATACGTTGTCAAATCCCCTGCGAAAGAGGGTATTAGTATTACCACGCACCATTTCTTCTGTCCCTTGACTGTGACAAGAAAATGCTCCATTATGAGCTTACATTAACTGATAAGAAGGGCAATATTTACGCATGTCTTAAAGTTGTCCTGTATACTGATGCTTTTTCCTAATTCAAACATTTCTGTCACATCAAACGCAGGTTGGACTCCGTTCACTGCGGGGCGGTGTTTGTCAGGGGGCCAGGGTATCTTGAGGAGCACGGACAACAGCACAGAATTGTTCACTGTTGTCATTTACCTATTTGTGTTTAGATTCATATATCTTTTCTGGTTTAGCAAACAGTATTTTCTGCCTCAGCAAAAGGAAACAAAACCAATGGAAAAACATGCCTGGTTTCCATTCTTATCCTGGATTTGTATGAATTTGGTGTATTAATCTAACTCCATTTGCTCATGTTGGAGCTCTACATAGACGACTGTGGTTTTGGCTCTCTTGCGTCTGCTAAATGGGTGCCACTTACTGCAACAATGTGCCTAATGGAGTCTAATTCTGTGATCTGCAGTTCTGGGGTTTTATGATTGTTAATGTGTGGTTTTGGATATTCTGTGTATTTGTTTTTATGAATTGTTACAGTTTGCTTTGTAAAATGATAAATAAAATTAATAATTAACCATGTTCTGCCAAAAATTCGTGTGTTTTTTTTGTTTTGGTTGAATGACAAACTAAGCAGCCCATAAGTATATCCTGAATTTTCTTTTAGTGTTCCCAGCCCTGGATGGGTGGGGTTGCCTCTCATGCATGTCGTGGTGTCATGCCACGTCAGTGAATATCCTTGTGCCACATCTGTTTGGATGAACTGGCAAAAATTTACTCCAGGTGTACAAAAATGACGCAACATTACAAAATATCTTTGAAGCGGTGGCACCTTTAACAACAGTGTGTACCCTGATATTTGTTTAGTGTTTCTTATTAATTCTTAGCACATCTGCGTGTGCATATCAATGTGGAATTAAAATTATAGGCCTGGTTTTGATGCTGGAAATACAAGTTCGTTAATTTAGCTTAAAGACCGTAGAAACAATATGGTCAGATGACATAATCCCAAATCTCATTGTTAAATCACTTACATCTTGCAGAGGAATGTTCCTATCACATGTTAATTTTCAGTGGACAGTGTTTCTTTTTGTGTATGAACTAGTGCATTGTGTTGCAGAAAACAGTGCCATACAGTATCAGGCCAGAAATATAGATGGAAAAAAATTCTTACTAACATTTGCGTTTTCCACACTTTTTCTGGGCAGCATTATCTTCCATTGGGTTAGCTATATAAAGATGTGATGTGACAAGATTTCATATCATCTCCTTCCTACTTCAGTATGTCTTCGAAATCCTAATGGTGTTATATATGCCTTCTACCTTCTATGATACTGTTTTCCCTTCCTGTATAGATTACTGCTTAGGGCATATCCACAAAGTAAATTTAGCTGTGTCCTAGCTCTGCTGACAGCCGCAGGATTAAATGTCTGTGTTCTAACTGGCGGTGTTTTGATGCAGAAAGCATCAAAGGTATTCTTGAATTCTTTGAAAGAGCATTCTGCCTGCACTGCCAGCACTGAGGTGAAAATTTCTGTACCTGCTGCATCCACTCACTCATTTTTAACAGCATGTTTTAAAGTAACAATCCTTACAGATCTGGGACTGGCTGGCATTCATGGGAATTTCCTTTAAATCTTTATTAGTCAAAGATGATTGACTTGTGGAAAGTGTGAATCTGCCTGTTTATCAAAAAAAATAATGTTATAAAATATTTTAACAGCACACATGTCCATTTTGTCGGTTTCATCTCAAAGAAGAAGCTAGGAACTTAATGTGATTGGAACATTTTGGATGTAGTGTGGACTGCAAACTGAACATAAGCGGTCCCTTAGGGTTTTGGAGTCACCTGGCTGAGCGCAGTCGGACGAGCGATACCCTGGGTGCATGACCGCACCTCTGAGCCAGGGCGCAGGTTTGCTGAAGGCACGGGGATGGCCGGACGCTGACGCTAGACTCTTTGTTGTGGATTTCACTTGACTTTGTTGCGAAAGCCTGCTGATGGAGAAGCCCACTTTGGCCATCCAGGAGGACAGTTTGGTATAGAGAAGCTGGAACACCTGCGCTCGTTTGCCATTGTACATTGACTATTGGAAAGGTCTTCAGAAATGGCTGACTAGGGAAACAAGGGTTTGAGATTGAGTATTTGTGTGAGGTACTATGTAGAAAACCCCTTCTGTAAAGTTATTATTCCCTGCATCGTTTCCCCAAAGACAAATCTTTCATTTTCATTTTACTTGCTTTTACCTAGGACAGAAATACCAAGAAATATTGAGGAGCCATTACTGGAAAATTCTGACTCTTACTGTGTGTCTCGGAGAGTATTTCAAGTACACTGTTATTTTTCCTAGTTATGTATTCTGTTGCTGACTAGTTTTTTTTTATTACTATTTTTTGAGTTTGTGTTTTCACTGGCTTCACAGATGCTGTATGTGACAATGGTGCAAATAATTTTATCCCATCCTCAAAGCAAGCCAGGCAGTTTCCTGCACAAAGTGTGAGGGGACCCACGTTTGACAGAATCACAGAATAGTAGGGGTTGGAAGGGACCTCTGTGGGTCATCTAGTCCAACCCCCCTGCCGAAGCAGGGTCACCTGACATTGCTCATTAGCAGCAATGAGCCGTTACTTTTAGTCTTGCACGATGCCTTATGGAGTTGTCTGCATCCTGAATAACCACTGCAGTCGCTTGTAGTCTAGAGATGCAAAAAACCCTTCACAGTGCAAAGGTAAACTGGCCTACATTGCTGGGAAATTGCTTACAGTGTGAAATGCTGTATTTGTGTCACCCAGGCTAAAAATGTGAGGCTTTTTATAAGGTAGCAATCAGCTTTATATGTCTTATTGATTTTATAAGCCTGCTATGACTCTGTTGGCTTAAAACATTTTGTAAATATCTGTTTGACCTTCAGATATTGTATCTAGCTCACATTTGTGAATTTTGCTAGAAGAATAGGGAAGTATGGGGAAATTTTAATTGTATTTTTCAATTATATTGCATTTATATTTTTAATCCAGGTGTGTCAGGCACTAAGAAAGTAATATTGTAGAAAAATGGTAACTTACTGCATATATTATAGCAGTGATGTGCTTCTTATGCAAACTGCTTCTAAGCAGATTGAACATCAATGTCTGCTTTCAATCTTACTGCAAAAATACTGTGATCTGATGACTCGAGAAATGGAGACTTAAAGGTGATTGTGTCCAATATTGTAAAAAGCTGGTATCAACAGGAAGCTTAAGAAGATGCTGGTTTTGTCCAGTGTGAAACAAAATTAGAGGTACACTTGTCATGTTCCTGGTATTACCTCTGGATACGTGAGGAGATGGTGCGGATGCTCTTTGCTCATTCTCTGGGTGATAGCTCAATGTGAAGCTTTCAAAATTTGTGAAATGGAGACTGAACTATTTTTCTGTCATTATTCTTGTTGGGAGCATCCTTGCCTTTGGTGAATGGAAGGCTCAGTCACTAAAAGGATGGAATTATGTGAATAGCCTGTCTCCCTTCCAGACAGGATTCGTAGACCACATTTTTCCACAGCTGAAACTTCTGAGTGAGTCTTAGCACAGACAAAGTCAAGGCAAAGCTTCCGTCCATTCCTGGGGAGTCAGGGTTTAATCCCAGTGATTTGTTGGATAACAACAGAGAGGATTTAGAATAGAACACAGACTATTTCAGTTGGAAGGGACCTACAACGATCATCTAGTCCCACTGTCTGAGCAGCTCAGGGCTGACCAAGTTAAAGCGTGTTGTTAAGGGCAGTGTCCAAACGCCTCTTGACTGACAGGCTTGGGGCATCGACCACGGCTCTAGGAAGCCTGTGCCAGTGTCTGACCACCCTCTTGGTAAAGACGTGCTGCCTGATGTCCAGTCTGAACCTCCCCCGGCACAGCTTTGGGCAGTTCCCACACGTTCTGTCACTGGACACCGGGTAGAAGGGATCAGCAGCTCAAGTGATGCGAACCTTGTCAGGTTTGCCGCAGCCTGCACAGATGTTTCTCTCTAGCTGCCTGGGAGCCGTGCCGGGTACCGTATGCACCATAACATATACAGCAGAAGTGTGGTTTAAATGCAAAAGCATTCTCTCAAACTAGAATATTACTAAATCTCAACTGAATAGCCTAGAAAAGTGAATGTTCATTTAACAAAATGTCAAAATTTTCTGGCACTCGGACACTCAGAGCAAATCCTTACTTTTTTCACTATCAATTTTTTAATCAACTGAAAAAACAGTTAAAATCACGGAACCAAATCAATGTGAGAATATCACTGAATGGATTATTATTCTAGGGATGTTTTTTCTTGCTGCCTTGTCACATGGACAGAATTCTAATGCATTTGCTTTTGAAGATGAATACATTAACATCGCTGGTATGTCTCTCTCCGCTTGCTTGTTCTATATTTGTACTCCAGGATTTGGACTGCAGGGGAGACTTCAGAAAGTATCTTTACAACCATTTCGTAGATCTTAATTTCTAAACATCGGTTACAGCAAACGTCTGCTAGTGTGGTTGAAGACCAACGCTTGCAAATCTGTTTTTCTGTTTGTTCTTTACTTAAAATTACTACATCTATAAAAATCTGCCCATCCCTGGGTTGGGTGCCTGGTTGCTGGTGTGGCCATTTCTGTCAGAGAGGACTGGAACTCTATCAGTGGGTAACTTGCACCTTCGCTGATAAGTAGCTTAATGACTCCTAACGAGTGGCTGTCAGTAGGCAGATTGACGGATGTGAATAAAATGATACTGAGAGGTACAATAAAAGCACTTGAAATATGCAATAAAAGTAGCAGTGTGTGTTGGATACAACTGATGATGTTATTCATGTTAAAAATTCTTGCCAAGATGATTTTGGAAAGTGCTAAATACATATAGATAGAAAACCAAAAAAAAAAGGGGAGCGGAACTCCACAGTAGAAGTTCCAGCTGTTACTTTTTGTTACGACATGTTTTTTTGCCAGATGGAGGTTTGTGATCTTACTGTTTGTTAAGTAGTATGAAGCTCTTCTTTTTTATGTTGTGCGATGACTTTTGTTAATACCACGGGGTTTTAGCAGTGATCTTTGAAGTGGTGGTGGGTACAACTTGTGTATGATGTGCTGCATAAATACATATGGTCAATTAATTATGAGTGCAGAATCTTTTGTAGAGAGAAAGGAAGCATTAAGTAAAACAAAAGGTAAAATTGTAATTAACATGCCACATTGGCTATGCAAGGAAGTAGTCTGCTTCAGAATAGGGTTGTAGCCTGATAGCATTTTCTATCTATAACTGCAAAAGCAAATGGAAATGCTGTGTTGCATAGAGCAATATTTCACATAAAAGTGTGTGACCAATACAACAGTGTTGTACAATGTAAATATAAAGAATATAAAAGGGGTCCTATTAAGATAATAGGAGCAGAGCTCTAATAAAAAAGCGAACTTGTAAAGTGGGCTGTACTTGAGATTAAAACTCTATCCATAGTCAAAATGGGAATGGGAAACTAATACTATTTCATTGTGCGAGGCTTTACTTGACACTAAAGTTGTCACAGGAAGCTCAAGATATGTTTATAGGGTAGTTTACGGCTTGCACTGCTTTTAAAAACAGTAGGGGAGAAAAGAGTTAACGTCATGAACAGTTATTTATGGCCTTTTTTTATTTCTTGGTTTCTCACATCCAGGAAACAAAGCTTTAAACAAAGAAAAGCTGTAAGAAACACTCTAGATCCTTTCAAGGGCTTTGCTGTTGCTACTTAACAAATTATCTAGTTCTAACATCAGAGCATTCTTGCTCTCTTCTCTGTGCTTTATTATCTTCACTGAACTGGACAAAGACTGATTCGTCATTGCTACAGCAAGATGCGGAGAGCAGGTAGGATCAGGGTGCTGCTGTGCGAGGGTCGCGCAAGTGCACAACCCTGCTCTGCAGGGCTCCAGAGCAAATGAGCAGAGAGGGGTGCTGCAGTGGGCAGGAGGCACCGAAGTCACAGGCTGGTTCCCCCGCTGACCCTGCTGCCTGGGAAGTGCTCATTGGCTGCCAGTTCTCTGCTGGTCCATCACCACAGCTCAGAAGCTCCCTGCCAGGAATCACACGTTTGCAGTGCACAACCTGCTGGGCTCCTTCCACTGCAGCCCTTTTCACAGGGTTCAGCTAGCGCAGGTCACGAGCTGGCATCCCTCCTCTTCCCACAGTTCTCTTATTTTCACCTGGCACAGCAGCACCATGGGTCAGGTGTTGGGAAGGCTCCTGTTAGCAACAGACCCAGGCCACAGCTGTGAAGAATGAACGAGCTGCTTAGAAATCTCCCCGGGCATCGTTTGGTGAGAAAGCAAATGCTGCTTTGCACTGGTTGCTGGGCTTCATCCTGAGGGATCCTGCTTCCCATCTTGTGCCAGTAAGGGTACTTACTGCCTTTTTTTCCTTGCTGACCTTCCACACTGAAGTTATATGCCTGTGTATCTTTCAAATAAACTGTTCTGCTTTCATTTGATGTGAGTTGGAGGCCTCCTCCGGGAGAGCCAGCTGTACCCTGTGCGAGGGTAGGAGGTTGAAAGTGTGGGCAAACTGCTTCCATGTCTGCAAGCGATCGCTCGTCAGAAGGAGGATTCTGCAGTATCTGTTAAGCTAGAATGTTTTCTTCCTTTTCTGCTTAAAGAACTTGAACATAATTTTACTGAGAAAGTTATTGAACTCTGTCACAAATAGTTTTTATTGATACAACTGTATTTCTTTAGAGTAAACACTTTCTGTGCCCTTATTTCCATATTAACCAGATCAGAGAATGCCCTTTCTAGCTCTTGGATACTGCAGAAATGCTAAAATTCTGGTATCAAATAGTCAGACTTGCAGTCATCTTTCCATTTAAAAGGTTGATAGTATCTAAAAATTATTCCAAAGGAAAATCTCTCAAACCTCAACGGAGATTTTGCGTTCCAGGGTAGACTGTAGTTGTCTGGTGGTATGCTCTAACTTCAGCTCATTTGTTTCCACTCCTGTTTTGAATGTTTCCCCAAATGAGCTTCGTTAGAAGAGATCATGAAAATGCCACTCTTGGATATATTTAAGCCATATAAATACATACTGATATATTGAACAAACTTGCTAAATGCTCAGACCAGTTGTAAGACACTGCTGGGACTAATGAAGGACTTACCATGAAATCCTTTTCAGTCCTCCTTCCTGCTCTCAGTTTAACGCTGCAAGCTGCCAGCCTCTGAGTGCGAGACCTTATCCTGTTTCCAATGTCATGTGCAAATCTGTTGATTCTTATGGTATACTGCTTTGAAATAACATCTTGTCCTGTCTAGAAGATCTGTTTGTTTTTCAAAAGATGCACGTTCTGCACAAGGACAGTTTTACCCAGTGTTCTGGCAAAGTAAAAAGCCTGTTTTGAAATGCGTGGAAATAGTACACATTAGTATGAAGGAACCATCTAGATACACCGTTTTTAACACAGCCCAACTTCTTTTTCCTAGTCAAAGCCTGTATTCTTAGAGGAAGACTCAGTTCCATCGTAGTGTTGCCTTCGGTGCTTCATCAGATAGCAGCAGTTGAAAGAACATGGATCGTTTTGACATTATGAAGTGTTTGCCCTCCAAATTCTGACAAGCACAATCACTTGTACTACTGCTATTATTATTATTTGCAAAAGGAAAATATTATAGTGACCACACTATGGGAAAGTGCTATGATAGTGTCATCTTTGCACTTTTGCAGTGATGAAATGTATTTAGTTAATGTTAACAATATAGTACCCTAGCTGGGAAGTGACAACGTGACATTCTGAAGACTGTGCTCAGGTATTCTGTGGTCACATAACTTCATTTAGTGGGTTGCTTTCAAAATGGGCAAGCATCCTGAAGACAGACTGCACGTGTGGCTTCATAGTGGGATGTACCCATAAAAAGTGGCAATGTGCCTTTTTCATATTCTGTTGATGTCGCTAGCAAACCGGGGCTTACTGTTTAGAAACCTGTGATACTGCAGTCTCAAATGTGCAGAGAGGATTTAATCTTTGGAAGACTGGAAGTTGTTGTGAACCTTTTATGGATTTTTTTTACATAAGCAAGAAAACCATAGGCTGTGCCTGGAATGCGTTGCTGAAATATTATCATCTCTCTTGAAAGCTTTTTCTTTGCATTAGGTATTTGGGATACCACCTTAGCTCGCTGCTCTGCAGAGACCTCAATAGAAAGGCCCCCTGAGGCTCTGCACAGCAACTGAATTTTCATTTCCATTGGTTCTCCTTTGGAGTGTCCTTGGGTCTTCGGAAGCTTGCAGGGTGAGGGAAGAGAGGTGCATGTGATACAAAGCAGTAATTCACATGACATTTAGGGGTGTAGTTCTGCAACACTGTAGCACAGAAAATCTGCCCCAAATTGGATCCATATGGTCCCATCATCCTCTCCGAGTGGTACAGATTAAAATCTAAGACAATATTTAGTTAACACATTTCAAATTTAAACTCAACGAGCTATAAAAAAAAAAAAGAAATTGAATCTAAATCCATCAAAGAGAAAAGGTTAAACTTTGGAGAAAATTCAGTATTTCTCTGTGTTAGAGCACATACAGAATGCCACACTACTTAAGTGCAGTGCATTTGGTTTCCATGATGCCTTATCCTAGCAACACATTTTCATGTTTTGTTATTTTCCATTCTGCCTGCCTTTTGCTGCAGAAGGTACAAAATGCAGCGTGTCAGCTGAGGTCTCTGGCTGGTACTGTTGTTGGAGGATTAGAGAATTTTAACAACAAAATATATAGCTAGGATGGTACCTTCCACTTTGATGCTTAGACTTCTTTAACGTGAGAATGCAGCAATGTTATATATGTTAAATCTTAAGATACTGCTGTTCATCCCACAGAATAAATTCAATTCTGATTCAGGTAGAGTATTGGCAAAATTTTTGATGTGTGGTGATTTTGGGACAAGATTTCCTGTGATCTGATGTTGCCAGGCATCGCTGACTTTTGGGAGATGGAGATTTACACAGCTTCCCTGGAGGTGAACTTTGAAAGTGGAACTAGAGTTGCATGGTGGGAGGTACAAATTTGTCGAAGTGTTTTGGGATGGTGTGCCGAAGTGCTTGAAATTAGATGGCAGTATTCTTTCTGTTCTTAGTGATTCCGAGTCAGGATTGCAGAAATACCTACTTCAACAAAGTGGAGGTCAAATACTCGGTGTTACCTAGCCTGGATGACTAGTTGCTGGGGCCTGAAGCCGTGCTGTGTGGTTGGAGTCCTTTGTAGTCCCTTCTTTCTGCTTTTCTTCCCCAAGACTGCCGGTGGGCGATGAGTGGGCGCAGACGGGATCCTGCCTGCATGAGCTCAGTCCAAAGCCTTTGGAAGCGCTTCTGAATCTTTCTGCCAACTGCAGTGGCACTTGAACCAGGGCCTATGTTATTATGTGAAATCTGAATGCAAGCCCACTGCCTTGAGGGTAAGTTTTAATTTAAACTAATAATTTAAGTTACCTGATAGGACAGGGTTCTACTCTGTTCAGCATGTTGGTTCAGCACGTCATGCATTTTCTGTGTGAATAGCTGCTACCACACTATGATTCATGGCCCATGCAATGCTTAGCATCGCAGTTTTGTCGTTAAGCAGTGTGAACGAGACTGGGGGGGGGGGTGGTTATTTTATAATTTTATTGCAGCCTCCATAGGCTGCAGCAAGATACTTGAAACCACCCATTTAGAGACTATCGGCTTTCCTCCTTGGTAAGAGGCCTTGCTGGGGCCAGACGCCATTTCAGTTGAAGTTGTGTGTGCGAATAAATGAGAGTTGTGATGGTTGCAAAGCTCTGTACATCTTTGAAATGCTTGGAGGAGGCCGAGGTGTTTTTGACACCTTTTCACACCAGGATCTCTCAATTTCTTGCTTTCTCACCCTTCAGCTGTAAATTCTGGTGCAAGACACGTTGGGCCAGTGTAAGCGTTCAGGCAGCGATGTGACAGAGGTTGGGCTGAACCCGGTGGAGTTCCCGCTCCCTCTGTTTTGAATGGAATGGGAGTTTTTCTGTGCAACTTCATCGGAAAAAGCAAATCGGATGAGCTTGTGAAATTTCCACCCACGTCTGGCTGGTCCTGCTGGCTGTGCGTTGGGGCGCAGCAGGGATCTGGGGCAGCTCTGCGTTTAGGACGTGGGTGTAACCAGGGAAGGTGTAGCTGAGGTGCTGCTCGTCCCGTCTCACAAAAGGGGCTCTGGGCTTTGCGGTGAACGTCTGGGATCTTCTCCGAGCTCTGACTGAATTCCAACACGTGCAGCAGTCAAAATTCCAACTCTGATGTGAGTATTGAGGCTTTTTTCTTCTCTGTTGTCCTCAAAAGTAGTGTTGTAGTGCCTTAGAGGTGAGAGTGTTTTATTTATAAAATAAACCCTGCAGTTTATAAATGAAACAAACTTAGCAGTTTATTTTACAAATAAAATGCTCTATAATGTATTCTGAGATTGCTGTGTGGATTATGCTATGCAGCAAAGAAGGTTTGTTGACAGTTTGATTAACCTGTACTACTAGATTTCTAGTTCCTTTATTTTCTGTAAATACATAATAACATACCAGTTAGTTTTAGCGCCGAGTAATACCATTAAATCAATATAGCTCAAAATTATTGAGTCAGACTGTATAATGGCTTAGTATGTTGGGAATTTTTCACTAGTTCATTTTTTAATAAGAATTTTGGAAAAAAATGACCACATTCTTCTCATCCTTCATCAGTTTATATATGCACAGAAATAAATGATGATTTGGGTATATGCTAGAATGAATAATATGAGAGAATATATGAATAACATTAGATATTATCTGAGTCTGCTTTCACTTCCATTTCTGTAATGAGCAAAATGTAGGAGTTAAAAAGCTTTAAAACCTGGTACTTGAGCGGCAGCATTTCTGTGTGAGTTCTTGGGCCGGAGATCTGAGCTGGTGTGTCCTTCACGTGTCGCTGCTGGGAGGTGCAGAGTGAAGCGTGTTTAGGCGACGGAGGATGAGGATCTCCCGGCAAGCGCTGGCAGTGCTTCTGGGTGGGGGGCGATGGCCAGGGCAGGGACACTGGGGGTGGGAGCCGGGGGAGACCAGCCGCAGGCTGCGGTTCCAGGGTGGGTGTGCTTTCTGCAGTGATTCCTGCTGCTCCCTTTTCTCCAGCACTCACTGCTATGCCGTCCCTGCCTCCCAGTGCCAGGGAATTGATCGAGCTTGAAGACTTTGCAGAAGTGTTCTGTAGGTGGGTTGGTTCTCGATCCAGTTGGCAGCTGGGCTCTGCAGAGCGCATCAGGGTGGTCACGGGAGAGGGCGAGCTGCAGGAGGGGCTGCGGTGGGAAGTCATTGTTGAACCATGGCTGGCCGCAAGTGCAGAAGCAAGAACTGCTGGTGAGATAGGGGACACGTCAACAGCAAGAGGAGGAAGAAGGGAAGAGAAATGGAAGCCTGAAGTCAATGCAAGACAGAAGTGAAAAACAAGGTCAGCATCTGGGGGAGGTAAATGGGATCACAGGCTCAGACTGTGAGGTTAACTTACATGGTCGGTTGGTAAGTGGCTAGTGAAATACTCCATCTTCCATCACGTGCTTCTCTGTATTCTATGTCTGGTTGGAATGGAAGTGTGAGGAACATGGAGACATCTGTTGTATATGTGAAAGTATCCACAGGGGCTGCAGAGCTTTTTCACTTCACTTTCAGGAGGCTTTGTTTTACTCCTGGAGTCAAGAAATAAAAACCAAAGCACACAAGTAGCAGAGAAATTAATATTGGTTGCTGGGTTTGGCCTTCTGTGGAGTACAGCATGCATTGATCTGATCTTTAACTTCCAACATGCAAAGATACTTTAAGGTAAATATTGTCTGTTTCTGAGCACTGTTCCACTTTTATTCTCTTTGAGACCACAGTCTTCTAAAAGACTATGTTATTTTATCTTATTTTTATGTGTCTTTATTTCATTTTGTTTACAAATATGTTTATCAACATCATTTGCAATCTCCAGCTCTGTATTCTCTTGGATTTTTATAATACCTTAATGGTCTATGAAAGAACACAAGCTATGATGGACGATATTATTTAATATGCCAGGTTTCTTACCAGTCAAAGATGATTAAAAGTTGTCGAGGTAGACTAGTTAACTCTTGAAACACATTGAGCAGTTGCTTTGTAAGATTAGTATCACGTAGCACAAGTGCCGATTTCTCCATCCCTTGCTGTGCTGGCCTTTTGTTTCTCTGGAGATGCGTTTCAGTGGGTGTGGAGAGATCTGAATTCATACACATGTGCTTTGTGTTGCATTCCTGCCTTAATTTAGCACTTCTTGGAGACCAGCTGCAGCCTTATTTAAAAAGAGGAGAGGGTGGGTGGTTAGCTAGGGCAGTGGCCTGCAGAGTAGGAATGGTCAGTTGCAGTTGTGAATGGAGGTGCTTGTTATCTTGTCTTGAAACCGTGAGGTGTGTATCTTACTGTATCGTACTTTTTTTCAAGTTCAAACACTCTTGTTTTTTTGAAAACCAAAGCTACCATTTCCGCAAAAATGTAATAAACAAGAAACCTAAAATGAGCCAGAATAGAGATGGATGCCAGTTGTGAGATTTATTAGAATTTTACAACTGTCTATTAAATCAAATAGCCTGTTCAGTAGAATTAGAGATAGTTATTAAAATGGCAGATGTTAAGTACAGTGTTGGGCTTCGGATTCCGTTAGAGCTGCCCTGCCAGTATTTATGAAGAAACTGTTTCTGTAATAAACTTACTACAAAGAAACAAAATTTGTAGGATGTATCATTTGTGCGCTTTTTTTCATGACAATGGTGACAGAGGGCTTAATGAGGTTCTGCTGGAAACTTGCTTATCCTTTGAAAACAACCTTTTAGTCAAAACACGATAAGCATGTAAGAAAGCAGAACGGAAAGGTTGCTATGTTGGCCAGTTTATTTCTGAACAAGCTTTTCAGTCATGGTAAAACTGCACGCGGAGCCCGTGCCTTCCCCTGCTGCTTTTGCCCTCTGAGTTCGATCGCTGGCTGCTAGCGTTTCATGAAACCCCCCTGATTTATGTAGAACTGTTCATCGTTGCTTGTATCCGTTTATTTCTTTTTTTTACCTTCTCCAGTGTTATCTCCTGGTGTGTGACTAACCAGTTCAAATGAAATAGTGCAGAAATCCTTCTCCCAGCATGAAGGAAATGGAGTTGGCTTTTTTACCAAATTTACTTCCACTGAGTTGGAGCTGATTTTATTGGGCAGATCTTCAGGTGCTTTAAACTTTTCCAGAGGCGCAGTCTCCTCTGGGGACGGGCACTCACCCTCTCCCCTCCCTGGGCAGAGCCGCTGTGTGCAGGGGCTGCTGGCTGGCCCAGCCGTGGCCGAGCCCCCGCCTGCCCTCCCCGCCTGCGAAACCCTGCTCTGGGCAACCCCCTGCCACCGCTCCCGGCTCGCCAAAGGCTGCCCAACCGCCGAGCGTCTCTGCAGGCAAAGATCAAAGGTACCGGCCGACGGATTTCTGCAGCTAAGGCTGCAAGCTGGTAATTACAAGTGATTTTCCTTTCTTAAGTAATGGGCTTACTTTGCGCCTGCCCTCATCCTCAGGCTTGTGGCTTGGGAGAGGGTTCTTGTAAGAACAAGTGAAGGTGAAGGATCCGGACGTCTGCAAATGCGATAGATAGTTGGGATACGTTTGAGGAAGCTGATCAGCTGTAGCATGAAGTGACAACTTGGTTAAAATTACATGATTTCAGATACGCTGTCAGGTTCCATACCATGCTTTGGCTGTAAGCTGCAGCAGTGCCTTAAACCACTTAATTCACGTGCTTAGAAACAATGGTGTAATATGTCCAACATTTAGTATTTAAACCTGGTGCTTCAGAATTGGTGTTCTTACAAGCACAGCGTAACTGAAGGACTGTTTGCTGTATTTGAAGTAAGAAGATGCCATGAAATGTAATTTTGAAGCTGCCACTTCCCATCAAAATCGATTGGCGTTTTGCTGTAGTCAGACTTGGAGGGCCAGATTGTGGCTGCTGTGTAAAAGGAGGTGGGGGCAGAAGACTAATCCTCTCTGGATGCCCTACAAAGAGCCAGACACATTCAGACTGTGATTATGCATTTTTGTTAAAATAAACTGGGATTTCAGTCAATAATAAACTCTAATCAGCTCCTGTGGCTAGGGTTCTTATACCTTGTCTTCCATTTTCTCTGCTTTTCTCTTGATTTCTCCTCCAAACCCATTTTAAATTCTACTGTCTTTATTACTTTGGTTCCTTTTTTGATAACTTTGTTTTAAATGATAACTTAGTCATTTGATCTATTTAATCTTAAATTAGGTCTTTTTGGCTACTCCTGTCAGGTTTTCTCTTTTCTTGGTGACTTATTGGTCCTTAATTAGAACCTCATTTCATTTTTAAGGGCTGGTGAATAGACAGGTGGTTTTTGGTAGGATTCTGTGATTTTTTTTTTTTGCTAGTACTATAAGAAAAGACCTAGAACAATATTTGCATTCATACAACAATTTCCATCCTAATTCCCAAGCTGCAAGCCTATTGTTTTGCTGAATTGCAGCCACCTCAGAGGACTGTAGCAGCCAAGGACAACGAGGCAGGAATCTGTTTCTTTTCCAGAAGGCCCCAAGCTATCTTCTTTGTCCAGGGCAGACACACAGGGTATGGATATTTAAGGTCTCATCTGAAAGATGCAAATGAGCAGACTGCCATGAGTTAGAGGTAATTAAAACCACATATTGAGATAATCAGCCAACTCAATTCTTGCTTTATTGCAGTCTGTTTTCTAATCTGGGGGATATGGTCTTACAGTGTTAAATTTTCCATATACTTACCAATGCAGAGAAGGTAGCTGCAGGTAGCCTGCTTGTGCCAGCAGAAAAGAAACGTGTTTGCAAGCACGAATGACTGGCAGGCCATCATCTGTAGGGTGCACGTGTGAAGCTGTGTATGGACAAATGGGGAACAGGTGAAAATCTGCTCTCAGGTATCTTGTTCCTCATGAAATATGGAGCAGAGCTGAGCCTGTCGAGTCTTCAGTCACTTGGAAATGTCCAGGGAGAGGATTCTTTATACTGAAATTGCAACACCAGCTTGTCTTTCTTATGCCCAAGCAAGCGAGTCATTTTCAGTGGCTGGTGGTAATGAGTGTAATTATCTCCTTGAGAGGCGGGATGGTAACAGCCGCCTTTTCCAACAGCAAGGTGTAGAAAGCGGTTCCTGTGATGTGGATGTTCCTGTGTCTGCTGTAGTTTTAAACTAGTATTTCTCATGGTACTTGAGAGCATTTTCATAGGTAGTGTAGGATGGACTAGTTACGGTTTTCATCTCTGAAAAATTTGGCCACTTTTTCTGAGATAACTCTTTGAGGCATGGTGGTGACTTTCGCATCCTTCTGCACCGTGGAGATGTCGTGGGCTGTGAATCCCTCTTGCTGCGGAGGGGCTTTGGGAGCCGCGGCTCCAGCCTGAGCCTCCGCTTCCAGCCCAGGCTTGGTACCGGTGCTGGGCCATGCACCGTCCCCCCTGCAGCGGCAGCTGCCCCGGCTGCGTCCGAGGTGGAGGCAGCAGCCTGCGCGTGGCCTTGCCCAGCGTGGTCAGCGGCTGCTGCCAGGATCAGTCCGTAGCAGTCGTCTGTCGCACTCCTGTTTGTGAAGCTCCTTCTGTTACTGCATTCACTACAGATGACGTGGTCCGAGTGCTGGTCTGTGCTTTGTTTGTATTTACCTCGTGGTAGAGGTCCCTTTTGCTTTGTCTGAACTTCCTTGATGAATGGCTGCTTTTAAGAAAGCTGGAGCTTAGATCTGAGAGGAATTAACCCAGAAGCAGGAATAGTAGCAATAATTGATGCCACTGTTAATGGCCTAGCCTGGTGTGGGTAGCACTGCAGTGCTCCCTCTTCCAGAACTGAGGAAATGAAGGTGAAGTGGGTGAGAACAGTATGATTTCAGTCTTCTGAATAATGAAAGATAATGTGATAGCCACACACAAAGGATTAATTTTTGCTTGGTAAGTTTAATTAATAACTTGCAGGAAGTCAATTTCTGCCTTCAGTCAAATGGATGAGGGACAGAAGATCAATTTTCCATCCGTGTCTAGTTTCTGGCAGGTTTAGGACTGCAGGGGTCCTTTTTCCCCTTGGTGCTCGCGGCGTTTGGAGGCAGCTTCTTCTAAACGTGTGTTTGAGCTGCGGCAGGGCAACAGGTGGGACTGATACTGCCGAATCGTGTCTCTGTTCATTAATCTCAAACACTGTTATGCCAGAGTGTCTGTATAAAAGCAATTATCAGAACCTGTCTTTCTAAATCAGTATGCCATGGCTAATGTTTTGGCCTCCTTCCCTCTGATGCTGTCATGCTCTGGTGTGTCCTGCGTTTTCGCCTTGTAAGACTTCATCCCAAAAGAAAATGCTGGAGGGTATTTGTCATCTGTTTACACCCCCCCCCCCCCCCCCCCCAGTGGATTAATTCTATTTAACTGGGTTAATTGGTGTTAGCTAGGCAATAAATCTGTGTTGGCAAAGGGTTTGAATTGTAAACTGGGGTGACCTGTATTGCCTAGAGATCTTAACCCTCAGACAACGCAGTGCTAGAAACTGTGTGTGTTATTGTAACAGGTCTCCTGTTTTCCATGCAGAATGGGAGGGGAGGGTGCCACTCCGGCCCTCGGCACAGTTGCCAGGTGCTTGCAGGAATGTGACTTGTCCCTCGATAAGAGAGGAAGACCTCGGTATATGAGGATCTTGGATAGGAAATGGGTCAGTTGCTCGCTGAATGCGTGGGAATATCTTATCTTTATTGTGGAGTTTATTTTTCCTCCTAACACTTTACGAATCTCAGCTTTGATGTCTCTTCATACTGTAAGAAGTCAGACATTTGAATTATTGCTCTCTCTATGGTTCCTCTTTATTTCTGGACTGAACCTGAGTTACTAGTTTGCTCTTTAGCATTTCCTACAGAGATAACTGATAATATTTAATATTGACTTATTGTCTGACAGAATGAAAGCTCTGGGAGTTGCGTTTTAATGCTTAAGAGTATTATTACTGGTGAAGCCTTCCTCAGGTTTGTGCTCTATTTTCCCATCTTGGTGCTTTCACAAAAGAGCAAGGGACATAATATGGTTTCTTTTCCTAAGAGACTGTTCTCTGCAAGTAAGATGAGAGGGACTGGCACCATTTTAGTTAATTTTCAGCTTCCCATGAGAACCCTCTGCCTTGTGTTTAGGAAATATATTGCAATTCGCAATTGCCTCATGTTTGTGGCCTTGGGTTTGTGTGTGGTGTTACTGTGGATTACTAGTAAAACTTAACTCTTTCAGAGAAGTTTGTATGTAACTTTAAGTTACAGAGACTAGTGCCTTGAAGCTACCACCCTATAGCTAGTGTGGCTATCTCTGATGGCTGTGAAAGCGTACTCAGTTTGTTAAGGACAGTACCTTTTGTGAACAAATCAAGAAATCGGTCAATAAATTAAGGGGTAGATTCGAGGCTGAATTTATAATTCTTGTTTATGGTAAAAAACCACAGGATGCCTTTGTAATTCAGAGATGGTAAAACTACTCTCTTCTCATACTCTTCCCATTGCTTTTTATACTGTTTTACAACTTCTTAATTTAGTTAACAGCTTTGCTGGTTGTGCAGTCAAGCAAACAAATGACTCCAGTGTGTGATTACAAAGCATATAGCATATATCTGTATTTGAACATAACAAAAATCTGGTAACCTTTAGAGTATCTCCCGTGAAATATTGTGTTGTCCAGTTGAGAATGAAGTGCTTGATTAACCTGGCCCGGCTCCCATAGCATTGTTACCCGTGTGTGCCCTTGTAGTGCCCTCTGTTGTAGGGAAATGCTGTTGCCTTTGCTTCGCTGGTGGATGTAGCCTTGTGAACAAATGAAGAGAGAAACCTCCGGAGGTCTGTGGGCATGACAGCACATCGGTGGTGGGTGCTTGACCCCTGCAGCTGAGTGCGGAACCGAAGCCACCTACCTTCACATCCAGCTGGGTCAGGCGTGAGACAAAGTGGCCTTTACATGTGGCCTGAAAACAAATGCAGAAATCCTATACGCTGATTACTGGGGCTTTATCTTACCCCACAGATAGTGTTCTTTATTGAGTAATAATAAAGTGTTTGTTATTGGTTAAACAAAACCATATGTCCGAAATTCCAGCTCCTCTGTAGAGCTTGTTTCTGCACTCATGGGGATACAAAGATGCCTCACTCCGACTGGTTCCACATCTTGGATCCCTTCTTGAGTTGTTTGCACCGCTTACTTCCAAGAAGTGTTTGGTCTTGCTCTCCAAAGGCGTACAATTAAAGTAGGGGACTGTGATCTTCTATATCTTTTGCATTCACTTTCCTCCACTCTCTGCAGGTTTGCACTGCTTTGATAGTTTTGGGGTTCTGGTCTGTCACTTGATGAACTCCCAATCCACCCTAGTGTATGCAGGACTAAAACACTGTGTAATTTGCTATACAGACAGGGTAGAGATGCTAGAACAAAGAGAGCAGAGAACAGGCTTGCAGAGCAGTTTGCCTCCTTTTATTGTCGTCTTCTGTACATTGCATAATGATGAATTAGCTTACTATGCAACAGCTTCAACAGCTTCATGTCCTTCTTTTGCTGGGGGCTCCAGAGCTGGACGCAGGACTCCAGGTGGAGTCTCACCAGAGCAGAGTAGAGGGGCAGAATCACCTCCCTCACCCAGGTAGCCACACTCCTCTTGGTGCTGCAGCCCAGGATACAGTTGGCCTTCTGGGCTGCAAGCACAGATTGGTGGCTCATGTCCAGCTTTTCATCCACCAGTACTCCCAAGTCCTTCTCAGCAGGGCCGCTCTCAATCCCTTCATCCCCCAGCCTGTATTGATAGCAGGGGTTGCCCTGACTCAGATGCGGGACCTTGCAGTTGTCCTTGTTGAACCTCATGCGGTTCACAAAGGCCCACTTCTCGAGCTTGTCCAGGTCCCTCTGGATGGCATCCTGTTCTTCTGGTGTGTCAACTGCATCTCTCAGCTTGGTGTTGTCTGCAGACTTGCTGAGGGTGCACTTGATCTCGCTAAGTCATCGATGAAGATATTAAACAGCACAAGTCCCAGTACAGACCCCTGAGGGACACCACTTGTCACCGGCATCCATTTGGGGTTCGAGCTGTTGACCACTACGCTCTGGCTGCGACCTTCCAGCCAATTCCTTATCCACTGAACAGTCCACCCGTCAAATCCATATTTGTCCAATTTCGAGAGAAGGATGTTGTGAGGGACTGTGTTGGAGGCTTTACAGAATTCCAGATAGATCACATCCATAGTTCTTCCCTTGTCTGCTGATCTAGTCACACCGTCATAGAAAGCCACTAGGTTGGTCAGGCAGGACTTGCCCTTGGTGAAGCCATGCTGGCTGTCTCGAATCACCTCCCTGGCCTCCACATGCCTCAGCATAGCTTCTAGGCAGATCTGCTCCATGATTTTCCCAGGCACAGAGGTGAGGCTGACAGGTCGGCAGTTCCCAGGGTCCGCCTTTCTACCCTTTTTAAAGAAGGATGCAGTGTTTCCCTTCTTCCAGTCAGCAGCTCTGCTCTGTGCCTGGTAGCACAAGAGGAATCCCAGATCACCGCTCTGTAGTAGAAACACGCTGGCAAGAGCACAGTCCCCTCCGCTGCTGGGAGGACTGCTGTGCTTCAGGTACAGCCCCTTGTGCCCTCAGAGAGATGCTTCTGGCAGTGTCAATGGGACGCTCCAGCCAGGCTGGTGAAGGACTGGAAGCTCCCTGGGGCTTCGTTGATTGATGCTGTGCATTACTTCTTCCATAAAAAGTAGTAAGGTGACAGTGTGTCCTCCTCCTCCTCGCTTCGTTAGTTTTAGGAGCCATAGCTGGTAGCAAATGTGAAAGCAAATGGGAAGAGCGAATCTGGCAGGGATTTTTTTATAAAGTAAAATTGGTTTCTGTGGAGAATTGGTTATATTGTATTTTTTCACCTCTTTTTATGAACCTTATTAATTATGTTCCACAGTTTAAGTCATATTTTCCCTGTTTCATCTTTTCTTTCTTTTCAAAAATAAAAGGGCTGTATTTTTGCCTCCTTACTCCTGCACTTCAAGTACGTTTTGGCAGGACGTACAAATTTGAAATGTGGAGTTTTCTGAACTGTGTGGCTAGCTAATAGCAATGCAAATTGGTTACCTATCAAAAAAAAGACATCAGAAGATTTTTGTTGAAGGGTGCACTGAAAGAACAGCATCATCCTAAATCTCAGCAATGTCTGCCTAAATTCAGCTTACAGCATGTCTGTTCTATGCAGTACCTTGGATTATTTCTCTGAAGAGATCGGGGGAAAATGTTTGAGTTGTTTTTCCTCTCCTGTTTGGATTTTCTATGTACTTGACACCACATTAGGTTAAATTTTACCAATGTGTTGATTTGCTGTGGCAACTGAGCTCCTAAAACCCAAGGCCCTTCTGGAAATTGTCCCCGTCGGTGGGACGTCTGCAGCGCGTCCCTGGCGCGGTGAGCTGGAGCTCAGCGCGGCTGCGTATTTCTCTCAGCTGCTTATCTGCACGTCTTCAGCTCAAGTTCTTGGATGCCCGGCACAGGATTGGAGTCTCAGGCTATCCTCCCCGCTTCATGTGAGGTGTGGCAAGGAGAAAAAACGTGGCAGGGCTTCTCTCTCCTGCCCCAGCGAGCAAGCGTCTTCCCGAGTTTGTGGAAACCTAGTACCTTTCTATCTTGGGTGCGTGCTAGGAGAAAAAGACACTCTGTAGAATTAATTACATTTAATTTTTAGCATGATAGGAGAAAAAGACACTCTGTACACTTAATTACATTTATTTTTTAGCTTGTTCCTTACCAGTGTAAGGTTGACGCTTTCCTCCTAAAAGTGATATTGATTTGTCTGTCCCTTAGTGAGTTGTCTTGTGTTTCCTACTCTAGAGGGAGGAGAGAGAAGTCCTAATCTTGTATCTTTGATCTTTCAGTGTAGGAATATGTGTTCATTTTTTCCTTAAATACAAACAAATAGTTATTTTTGCGTTTCTCTAAAGTTGGTGGCTTCAAGATATTTCCACTGCTGAGATAAAACTTGTAGCGCTTGTGATAAGCTGTGATGAACAGGCTGAGATGCAAGCCGCTCCAACTTATAAACTCAAGTATTAAACATTTGATCTTGTGTTTACCGTGCAAAAGGGACCTTTAGAGGCCGTCTAGTCCAACCCCCCTGCAGTGAGCAGGGACATCTTCAACTGGATCAGGTTGCTCAGAGCCCCGTTGAAGGTTGAAGTGCTTTTAGGCATTTCTAATAGCTCTTCATGTCAGCGCTAACATATGCATACATACTAAATATAGAATGCAAATTACCTGTTCTGTGCTGCAATCATTTTTCTAGGTATTGTATTCATAGAGCTTCATTTATCGTAGTTTCTAGGCAATCAAGTGCAGCAAAATAAGAGCTAGGACTTGGAAGAAAAGTGGCTTTCAGTGCTAGTTTTTGACACATTTATATTTGCTCATTATTTTATGTCTGCATCAAATTAGATGCAAACCTACCCTTTTTATTTCAGTGTGTTAGCATTTCTGGTTCTTGTTGGATCTTATTAAAAGGGAACGACTGTTTAACAGCAGAGCAGGTTTTAATGTATGACTCAAATGAAGTATGTGAGCCCAGAGACGCCGGTTGCTTCTAAGAAATGCAAATCCCATGTTAAGTGGGAAGCAATAGAAATGCACCATTGGAAATGTGTTATTTCAAAATTAAAATGTGATTAGAGGCAGTGTGAAACGGTGTTACCAGTGACAGCTGTAGGTATGTTCTAGCCAACCCAGTCCCTGCAGCTTGGAGGGCTGCGTGTTTTAAACCGCTGTGATCCTGGCTGAGGGCTGCACAGGCTCCGGGTGGCAGGGGCTTTCGCAGCCAAGTGACAAAGCTGTGGGACTTCCAGCATGGATCCTGCTTCGTTTCCTGCAGAAGCCCATCTTCCTTCACAGGCCAGTTGTACTATTAGGTTCACTGGAGTTCCAGACTGGGGGACTGGAATTTCTTGAGGATGCCTTTAGGCTGAGCATCCCCTGGAGCAAGGGGCCAGGCAGTGTTCCTGAGGTGGAAGGCTTAAGCAAGGTTGACCCTTTCTGAGTCCTGAGCTGCTTTTCTCTGATCCTGCAGTGTCTGAACCCTGTGCTTTTAGCAAATTGGAAGAAATCCCACTGGAGTTGGTGTGGCTGGACCCGGCTGCGCTTGGGACTTTTGGAACTGTCCCCATTTGGGACAAAAGATATTCATGGCAAGGTAAACAATGTGAGCTCATGAATAAGTAAAGACAAATACCCATTTATATCAAGGGTTTGAGTTCCCTACCTGGTTTGCTTGCTTTTGTTTTTCAGATAGAGATGAAAAATGTTGCAGTCGGGAATAAGAAAGCTGCTTGATTCATAATGGTGTCAAGCAGTCCTAAGTTGGATTCTGCATAGGGTAGACTGAATGCATTTTACGGAGCGACTTTCTGATGAAAACATGAACTTCTCTCGTGTCTGATGTCCTTGAATTAACCGCTATGTTTGAAGGACGAAGTTAGTTTATACTCATTTTTTCTTTCTGGTGTGAATAAAGTAGAGTCTAACTAATGGTAGGAACCACTGATCTATAATCATGAACTTCTTTTTGGCACAGTCTCATAAAATAAACATATACCTGTTTGTAAGCTGTAAACAGCAAGGTTCATTTCTTAGTCTGCAATAAAGACATCGTCTTAAAGGTTCATGATGGGATTTTGTATATTTTTTCATTTTGCATGATTATCCAAGCCTTATATTTAACCTTTGCATTTAAAGTAAGCCACTTAAGTAGGGATATTGTTGCAATGGTCTAAAATGTGTTTATTAATATCAAAGTTATGAAATATCTTTAAAGAGCAAAGACCTAAATTGTTTTTCTTCTTACTATTTTCTTACCCCTCTGACATAAATTATTCTTCTGGTTGCAGGCTGATAATGTTTGTACTTAACAGCGACAAAACGCAAACCTGTACACATTGCATGGCTTTGTTTCTGACTCCTTTTTCCATGTTAGCAATTTATAATAGCAGCGGGTGTTTTACTGAATGGAAAAAGTGTTTTGAAAGAGATAATGACTTAGTTCCACGCTAAGATTCACAGTTTGTTTCTAATGCTGAGTATTATGGTTTTGATTTTTTGTGATGAATAGATTTGTTTACGCCAACTAACCAAAGCTTAATCCGATGATAGCATTTGTTCAAAGCCTGGTTGTTGCCTCTGGAAGAGGATGTTTTTTAGATAAAACTGTGTCATCCACTGTGATCGTGTCTCATAAGTTTCCTTTTCTCCTCTGCTCTGAATACTGTGTTTCTGGAAATGCCACTGAAAGAACCCCAGCTGGTCCCTGTGACTCTCCACTGTGCTGGAAGGGGGGAAAGGCAGTCAGAGGTGCTGGGGAGCCCCAGTGTGCAGCGCTCTGGTTTGTGCAGCTCTGACAGGACACGAGCCTCAACTAGAAGTGATGTTAAACCCCAGTATCTTTAAAACAGGCAAAAAGGCTCTTGCGTGGCCACTGAATTGGTGGGAGACTACAGTGTAAGGTAATTTGCTGTAAAGATCTCTGGAAATAATTTTAGTGTATTCTCTGTTAGTTGCTCTTTCTAAACCAATCCTATCACTATGATACAAGTTTGATGTGTGGACAAGGCTCAAATTAGGTTCGGGATTGATTTTTTTGCCTCTTTCATCGCGTGGTTTAGATGTTCAGACTGTCCTTGATCAATCAACCTTTTACGAAAAGAAAATTACTTATTCATTTTTTTTTTAAGGGTGTTAATTTTCACTACCTGACCAGTCCTCAGCTTGCCACATCATCCCATAATATTAATTTCCTTTTTAGATGCATCCGGGCAAGTCACCGTTTTAGACTCACAAATACCTCTGTGTTAACTTCTTTAATAAATCTACTCCACTGTCTTCTGTGTAATATTGTGTTATTGATCACTAAAAACATTAGGTAGTTCTTTATGTTTTCAGACGCTTTCAAAATTATTTCTACAAGTTAAAGGGATTTAAACTATAGTACAGTTTATTGTCTAAAATGGCAAAAAATCGTTCAGAGTTAAGGGTGTCACATCACTGGATATGTTCTATGAGATTCTTTTCATCAGTTGCTGTGCCGGTGACTATCTGTGGGTCAGCAGTGATTTTATATTATGGCAGATTTTATCTCTTAAACGACAAAAAAATATTGCCAATGTGCATTCTCCTTCTTGTTTTAAAAAAGCAGTGATTCATAGTATCCACTCCTAAGATACCTCGTAGGATTTGCTGTGACTATGGTTGAAGTTCAGCTGAGAAAGTCCTACAGACAAAATCTGCTGAAGCTTGCTACTTTAATCGTTACTTCAAGCGCAAGTTACAGGCTTAAACCTATTATTAGCTTGCATACAAAAAAAATTAAATATATAATTTGACAAGTAAGTCCTACAAATTACCCATTATCCCTTTCTTTAAAAACTGTGAGCGCTTCTGTATCCGGGCCAGTTTCCATGCTTGCTCTTAGTCACTGTCATGGGGCTCTGTTAATGTGACTGGAGCTGGCAGATGCAGGGTGTGCTGCTTAACGTGCTCGCCAGAACCCAAGCGGAGGTTAGTTTGCAAAGAAAGAAAAGAATAACGGATTTGTTTTCAGGGAAGCAGACTTTGGGTTCGAGTGTTTTCCTTTCCTCACATTCATCCAGTGGCCAGCTGCACAAGTGTTTCTCCAATTTTAGGGCTGTACTTCTGTTTGAGTATCCAGGTTTAAACTGGAATCTGCAAGCTAAAATGCCTGACTATGATTGCAAAACCCACTAAAAAACAGGAATAAGTTGTGTGTTTTTTTTTTTTTCTTCCTGTCTTAAATACAGCCTATTCTGTTAGTAGTTCGTGTGTGGTATGGGGCGGCTGTATTTTCAGAAAGTGCCTGCCTGACAGAATTGAATGGAGCCTGGGGACAAAGTGAGTTTTCTCTGTCCAGGGAAAGTGAAGGAATAGTTTCAAGTGTTTTTTTCTTTTGTTTTCCTACATAATGGTATAAAGGCTTTCTTTTACAACCCATGGACTGAATTCAGGGCTTCTCAAGAACATGTCTGGCTCTGACCTTTCACGTTTTTGAACATAGATCCAAAAAGCAAAGGAGAAGGGAGCGAGGGATGTTTCCTCCCACAGGGCACTCTGGAGCCGAGAGCTGGGTGCTCAGAATTCAGCAGGCTGATGCAAGAAGCTCCAGGTCCCGAGGCTGTGCCGTTTCATGCTGGGACAGGTGATGCTGAAAGGGATCATGGCCCTGTGGTACTGCCGAAGGGCTAGGTCTCTTCCCATGTAAGGCTCTCCTTGGAGAGGCACTTCTGGGGTCCTGGCTGTTGTTCTCTCTCGGCACAGGCTGGCTGCCTCTGACATGTTGGACGATGCAGCGAGGTTGAGATCCTGGCGCTACATCACTTGTCTGCATGGGGAGCACAAGGACCGCTGGATGTGTTCATAGTCATGTGGCAGTGACTAGCTGAAAAACCAGTGTTAAAAGTGCAGGGAATAGTGGAGGGTATCAAGGAAGGGTGAAAAGGCTCAGCTGTGGAGTGGAAAGTTAGATGCCTGTGTTTTGGAGAAAGCAAAGGTATAAAGGAAGCTCTCTGTACTGGAAGTAGCTGTCAGGTGCGTGGTTGAACTGGCCAGACGTAAGAAGAGAGTGGACAGAGGTCAAGGGGATGGCAAGCCTTTAGCAAAGGTTGAAAGATATAAAATATCATGGTAGCACTTCTTCGCTTGAAAGGAGAAGACTGAGTCCAGAGGTTCACGCTAGCTGTTTCTGATCACTGAAAACGTCAGATGGGTTTTGAGTGTATAATGGGTGCCAATGCCACTTTAAGAGGGATTTTCTGTGTTCCCTACCTAGGCAACATTGCCATTTATTCCAAGTGAAGTTCCGACTGTAATGGCTCAGAAAACCATCAAAAATTTTGGGCCTAACAGAGCAAATAATTGCATAAGGAACAAGCCTGTAATCATTCCACATAAGAACTGGAACATTTGAACTTGAAAACACAGATTGCTGCGTACAAAATCTCTCCTTGCTTGGTGATCATTGACATTACCATTGGATTATAGAGACTGCAACATTTCTCTCTGGTTGTTTTTTGTGCCCTTCTGTGCTGCAGAAGTAATGGATAGAATCAAGTAACGCAAAGAGCAAGAACTGACCAGCAAAAGCCCCTTTTCAACATGTATTCCTAGTGGAAAATAATGGTTTCCAGAACTACTCTTGGCTGATTTCTAGAGATCTCCTTCAGGTTTTCTGTGGATTTGAACCAAATTAAGAAAAAATTTCATTCCAGGTGTCACTGTCAAGATTGTAAAGAGAGAATCGTACTGAGTTTAATGGAGTGAATGAACTAGGCTTTTATTTCTTCCTTGATTGAAAGGCTCTGAGCTTGTGATTATGGTTTTAGCCTTTTTTTTAGCAGGAAAGGTAGAGTGGAAGGAAAATGGAAAAATGAAAGTATGGCTGATGCAGATATTCAGTGTCCATCCCAGGCTTTGCCAAGCAGCAGCTGCGTGCTCGCTGTCTGTAGCAGGTGTCACAGCGAGACATCGCCTTTGGAAATAGCGAAAGAAGTTAGAGGTAGGCTTGCAAAACTTGGAATGTATTTAGCTGGAGAGCAGTAATGGGGTGAGACAAGATAAACAGTAGTGCAGAGACTGCAGAGATACCAACTCCTTGTGCTGAGTAGTGAGAGTGCCGCAGTGAGAAGTCATCGGCTGGTCTGTTGTGGGGTGCTTAACGTCTGGTGCACGGGGCTGGTGCCTTCCCGTGCCGTGCCCAGCAGGTTGCTCGTAGTCCTGGCTGTGCGTGGGGAAGTAGGGTCTGTTGAAGCAGTTCTGTGAAAAGGATCTGTTAAAGTGGTTCAGAATGAAAGTGAAATTTTTATAATCTATTTACATTTCATTTATAACTGTATTAAGCAAAAAGTAACCCAACCCATTATGACCTCAAGAGCTTTGTCATCAAAGCCCGAGTAAAACTGTTAAATTTCAAAACACTTGAGAGTTTTTTTTCCAAGTTACATTAGTTACTGGCCCTAACAGAAAAAGCAAAAGCTGAAACCAAAACATTCAGGCATTTTGTTGGGGCAGAAGCATACTCCGTTTTATGTTGCAAAATGAACTGGTGATGGATTATGCTGTATTCAGGGAGGAACTGGGGTTAGAATATGGCCTTGGACTGAGTCAGCGGAGTCTGGGGCACTCTGGTAATGGCTGTCATCAGCTATGGCGTTTTCGTCCCATTTTAGTTTTACTGAAAAACAGATTGTAGATAAAAGGCTGGAATCTTTCAATTTGACCTCCTTTTTTGATCCTTATTTTCACCAGATTCATAGAAAAACTGAAAGCAAGACTATGAATTAGAGCAAGCCTTGATAATGAGATCGGGTTAATTACTTCCATTTGCATGCCTTCAGTGGTGAGGTGAAATTTACTTAAACACTAGATTCTTCCCATATGTGGAGGCCTTTCATTTTATCTTTCATATCCAATGCCACAGCATGGATCACAGGTAGACATTTTTAATAGTTCGTAAAAGATACTATTACGAAATTTGGTATTATGCTAGTATGTTTTCAGTTGCTTTTGAAGACTCAATTCACAAGTAAGCAGTCACACTCTCTAGGTATTTTTGTTATTACCTTGTTTTGTTGGATGCAAAGAAGCTCCAGCGTATCTGACTTTCACAGTTTGTGTGTGAATATCTTTTTTTAGTGTGCTGTTTACACTGGGTACGAGTTAGAAAATGTGTTTTGGGTACTTCCAAACTGGAGGTATGCTTTCCACCCAAACTAGAGAGTGGTGTACCTTACTCGCAAACCCCCGTGCCGTTAAAGGATCAAAAGGATCACATTCAATATTGTTCACTCATATGGCTTACATGTCATCAATTGTTTTGCAGCCTCCAGGCCATTTTATACATGGTTGGACAGTTGAGCGTTTAAAATGATTTTGGGAAGGGCCAAGAGCTAGGAGTCATTGAATTTCTTGCTGTTGTGTTTGAAATGTTATAAGCAGCAGTTGTGTTCTGTGCATGTAAGAAATGTGGGTAGGTCAGCTAAGCCCGCCGCGGGCTGATGGGCGGCTTGCAGTTCATCTGTGACAAGACCTCATTAGCAGTGCATAGTTCAGCCGTTGGTTAAGCCTGGTGGCAAATGTGCCATCTGCTTGCATGCAGCCTTGGATCCTGCCAGGCCTTCGTTTGAAGGCATCCCTTAGATCTGCCGGAGCATCCCAGTCCTGAGAACACGCTCGTAGAGGTGACAGTTGTGATCGGTGGGACCATCGCACAGGAATCACTGAGGTGTGTGTAACTGCAACAAACAAGCAGCAAAAACTGCACGGAAATTACATTGTGAGTTCTGTGAAATTATTCCAAGAAAATATATATACCACTGAACATAGTGCAAATAACACTCAGGTGAAGTCAGCAAAAAGAGGCTTCAATTATAGCGAGTAAAGTAAGTGGTGGAGATTACAGATACAAACTGTCATGCCCAGGGGCTAAGACTAGTTGTAAATGAGTAGTATGAAGAAATTTCCACAAAAGCAGATTATTGTATAGTGGTTTCCTGAACCTTCCTACAGCATTTATAAGTCCCTGTTGTCAGGGATAGGATATTGAACCAAATAGCTGTCTCGTCTGATCTGATATTCCAGATCCATTAAAAAAAAAAAAAAGGGCTGAGCAGAAAGATACTGCAGTGTAAATTGTGGTAGCAGAAAATTGCTTTTAATGAAAAAGTTATTTAGGGCTCATACAGGAAGAACATGGAATGAAGCATTTTTATTGCAGATAAGAAAACGCATAAAGCAAAAAAAGCATTGTTTAACTGTGTGGAAGATTGAAGTTGAGCAATTTGAGATTTTAATGAGTCAGGAATATGGAGTACAAATACACTGATATTTCAGCTTAGAAATATTCTGCTGCTTTCCTTTTTTGGCTGAGATGCTGTAGTGTATGTGAATTCTAAAAATACCGTTCTTGAGTCCCCTTGTCAAAATAGATTTCTTTCCCTTTAAAACTGCATGAAACAAACCAGTATTTTCAGTATCCAAGACTACGTTCATGTGTAGCTACGCATGTTAAGCTAAGCAACTGGGCTTATGTAAAAAACCCACGAAAACCTCTGTGTGGGTCACGGCTGCGCTCTGGTGAGCTGCGTGGCCAGCTGGTGAGGGCTGCTGCGCTGCCCGGCGGTGCCTGCCCGGTGCTAGGGACAGAGAGAGGAGCGGCGCTGGCAAGCTTTGGTGGTTTGGGGTGTGTATGGGGAGGGTTGGTTACCCCCACCCTCCCAGTTGGTGCAGAGTGTAAATCCTTGGTTTTCCTGGCCGGTGAGTGAGGCACTGGGCACAGCAGAGCGGTCACTGACGTGTTGTGGGCTTGTAGGAGGAGTTCTTATCCCAGCGAGTTTACAGCCCGAGGGAGAGAGAGTATTTCCACCCAATTATTCTTCGAAAATTAATTTCTTAGAAAAATATCACAGTCATAATTTTGTCCTTACCTGTATATGTGTAAAGAAAATCTACCTGTATATATGAAAAGATGTATTTATGAAGAAAAAAAAAAATCTCTGATCGTGGAAGGTTCTTAAGTGAGAGGCTGTAACCCCCCTTTGTAATTTCTGGTCCAGTTATTTCTTTCTCTTACGTCTGAAATCAAGTAATGTGCGTTGTCGCTCCTAATTCTGTACAACAATACAGGTCCTGTTTCAGTCCCGTTCAGAACAATAAGATATCCGATTTGCTGCTAAATGGCTTGACAGACTGCTTAGTTCTCCATGAGCTCCGAGGGAGCGTGAGATCTTCCGACAGGGTATTTGTATGTCAGCTGCAATTTTAGAGATGCTCTTTGCCGCTGTAAGTATATAAGGACATTAGATGGCAAAGAGAAAGTGTTTGTTGGTATTGTCTTTTGGAAGAAAAGCAATTCAGTGTTTATAAAACTCGCATGTCAATGAGACAGAGTTATTAATGTTTTATTTTTGCTAAGAGAGACTTGAAATTGTTTCAGTTCCAGAACAGAAGAATTACATAATAAAATCCTGACACTAAATTAGGAAAGGATTATGCTGAAGAGAAAGCCCCATTCATTGCTCAGAAATCCTATCGTAGACCGGGGGAGAGGATCTTTACCGTTGGCTGAACAGGCTGGAGATTTTGCGCATGATGTATTGCACCGTTGTATGACAGATGCTCATTGTTTAATGACTTTTGTACTTCGTCAAAATTCGTACAGCTTACAAAGGCCAATTATTAGAGTTAATATGCTGCCAGCAATGCCTATTATAGGCTTACTGGATTTGAGAGCTTCTTTAACATTCTTAACAACACCAAGGCTTTTTATTGAAATAAGTATATTTTCCTTTGTTCCACCTTCAAAATAATAAGAAAAAAAATCTCAAAATGCATCAGAAAGACGGACTTTGGCAAACTCATCCTTTGAAAAGAAATCAGATTGTTTACCACTTGTATAGATAGTGTCTAGCACTGTGCCTGATGATCATAATTGGTCTTTCAAACAATATATACAAATTAATTGACGTTTCTATCTGGCATTCATCTAGGATGTAAATATGGGCTACGATTGCAATTCAGATTAGTCTGAAATTTAATATCTGGTTATAATCAGAATTGCTAAAGATGTCTGGCTAATTTAATTGACATAATTGTTATAACATCTCTAATTTTATGTTGAAGTCTGAGGTAATGACTGCTGAGTCACTTCTGCTTTGGGAGGCTTTTAAAAAAAAAAGTGAGGGATACATAGGACTGGGTTGAAAACCTGTAGAAGAAAAGAGTTTATCAGTTTTTCTCTCTCTTTTGGTAGGTTGCTGGAGGGGAATGAATGAAATCTGGAGGTGTACAGCAGTTTACCAGCCCTATCATTCTCTAGTAAAGATCAGCATGAAAAAGCAAATGGCTCATTTACTGGACTGAATCATTGTTAGTTATTTACAGGACCAAAATAGTTCCCTTCATATAAAAAGCCTTCAGCAAGTTCTCCTCGGATAGGAGGATTTATTTGTGAAGTCTCTCTGGGATAATGTAGGATGATTCACTGTTTCTGCTACTTGCCAAAAATGACTCCAGCCGATTAGCAGAATTTAAGCTGTTGAAGTATCGGGTAACTTGTAAAAGTAAGCCAGGGACCTAACTCTGCTTAAAGTGTCAAGGGGTGGTTAAAAGCTCTACCTGAAGTAGAGGTCATGCTGGTGGTGGGGCTTGCTGTTCGGCTGCTGACATCCTGCTGGTGTCACCGCCAGACCCAGCCGCTGGGTCCTAGAGGGACTTCCCAGTGCAGAGATGAGGACACTGACATCCCCCAGCCTCCTGACTGATGCAAAAGCTGAAAAATTTTTCTGAAGTCGGCCGGGTTAGAGCCGAACATTGGTTTATGAACTAAAATTGTCTTGATTACTTGACCATGCAGATCAGTCTCCTGACTTTGACTTCACCCCATGTCTCCAGCTGAAGACAAACGCGTGATTGTGTTTGGGAGACGAGATACCAAACTGACTGCTTGATTCAGTACGTGCTGGCAGACAGACCCTGTTCATAATCTGGGGAGGAGGGGAGCGGAGGGAGGCTGGAGGAGCCACAGGGAGAGGGAAGCTGTCGGTGGTCGCAGCCGAGCAGCTCCAGGGGATGTGGGCACCGCAGACTGTGCCTGGTGGGTGGCTCAGGTGCACGGACCAGCACGGTGCTCAGGAGGCGGGCATCTGTCTGACTAAAGCCAGGAATGTTACTGCCTTCAGTTCTCTGAATAGATCGTATCTTTCCCTTTGAAAAGTAAAGATTCAGTACAGAGGTAACGATTGCCAAGATCTACTTTATCTGTGCTCTGTGTGGAAGAAAAATGCTCATGTCCTGATCTGTCTGGGTTCCCTTTTCAGAAGATTTCTCATTTGTAATAGACTTACCTGAGTTTAGGCTTTATGTGCTGCTTCTGAAATTGAGATGGTCTCTGTCAACACAATGATTGTCTAAGATCATCCATCCTGCTGCTGTTGGATTTTCAGTAAGCTTTTCAAGTGTCTGAGAAGATCAAGCTCTTCCTCCTAGAGCAGAAATTACCTTTCCTCTCTCTAGTCAGGCTTTTTATTTTCTATTTCGGCAAATATTAGCAGGTGGTGCCAAATGTGAGAAGGTGCATCCACTCCCTTGTCAAAGAGGAAGGTTTTTTGCCAGCAAGAGGGTGTATCCAGGCTGCCCCGCAACAGTGGTTTGGCTCACCTGTGGCCGTGTTGGAGGAGCGGTTGTGGGCAGACCATTTTACCTTCATGGTGTTGTAGGTACCACAGAAGGGCACGATGCTGTGTTTTATTTGAATATTATTTTAAAATGAGAAGAATGGATTAATGTTCCCCGGGGGACAGTGGGGTGGTCTGCTGATGTCTCCATCTGCTCTTGTCCCTCCTGGAAGTGATAGAAATGAACTTTCCAAAGAACCTTGTAGCATTTTGGAGCACTGTTTGCACGGATGTATCCGTCATTGCTCTGACATCGGGTATCTAATAATAACCTCCCAGCAAGTCATCCGCTCTCTTCTGCTTCACCCACTCTTAGTCACTACACCAGCTTCTGTAGGCTACAAGTAGTAGGCTATTTATTATTTAGCTAGTGAAAAATGGTTTTCTTAATCAAGTTGCTGCTGCCAAGAATGTAAAATCAGCGAGACCCATTTTAGGTGCCTTGAATCCTGTCCAAGTCAGATTACTCGGGAACTCGTGTTACCTCAGCTGCTTCCATACCTTCCATTAACATTCCAGTTGCTGACGGCCAGAGCACTATTTGAAAATCCATGGTTATTAAAAATATTGCCTTAAAATTCTTTGTAAGGGAGTAAAAGTATTTGGCTGGTGTCCTTCCTGTGTCTCATCCCAATCTGGCACTGCATTGCATGGTACAGAGCCTTCATTTACTCTGAAGGAGATGATCAAGGTTATCTGAGAATAAACCGCCCGCTCCTGCATCCCTCTCAGTGAAGCGTTACCCCCGGGTCATGCCTGGCAGTGCCGAGGGGAAGCGTGAGACTGGTGAAAGTCTGGCGTTGTGTTTTTTCTGACCCTGTTGACCTAACGCACCAGTAGCTGTGCTTACGCCAGTTTTTTAGGTGAGCACTCTTGCCCCCAGGTTCTTGCAGGAATGTGGCATTTCGCTTCTTTTTATGTCAAATCGGTCACTGGTTGACAAGCTCTTTGCACGTGGGAGCTGTTCTGGCGGCAGGGGAGCAGCAAAGCCAGGCGCCCCGCTCCCTCCCGCACGGGGAGAGGCTCGACCTGCTTGATGGAGAGGACAGAGAACTGGGAGTGCCCCCAAGAGTTGCCTTGAATGGGATGCAGGAGTGTGGGCTTGTGGCAAAAAACACCTTTCTTACTTAGTTTGTGCACTTTATAGGTCAATATCCTCTGAGCAAAAAAGAAAATTCCTTAAACAGATAGATCTGTTTGACAACATTGATATTTCACTACCAGTTGCCATTCATCATTAGAATTAAAGCAAAAAAAGGGTGCAGGGAAGCACCAGGTCGCAAACGGGACTTGGTTCAGTGTCCATGCAAGAGACAGACGGCTGGTCGCCGTGGGCCAGAACCGGCGGCATGCTCTGATCAGGGGCCGTGATGGAGGACCTGGGTCTTCTGTTGTGTCAGTTTATGTTTTGTTTATTTAATTGCTTCTGTGAAAGGGCCGGTGTATTTTTATATTGTGTGATATTGTAGGTCTACATTATAAATAGTTTATGGGAGGAGTAAAATATCATATAGCAGTAATTTCATCTTTCTGTATTGAATAGTCTGTCTTCTGGGGATGTTAAAAGTTGTTGCTGGTGTTTGGTTTTTTGCCTTAATAGATCGCCTGGAGTTTTAAATATCTGATGAGATCTGCTGTAGGCTTTCTGCCTGAGAAGGCGTTTGCTCCTTCTTTTCTCCTTGGCAAGCGCACTGCTTTGCAGCTGGTCAGCCTCAGCAGTCCTCGCTGGTGAAGGAGATGGTGGCCATACGAACGCCGGCGTTACCACATCTGCGGTGGGCACCTAAGACCGCTGTCTTTCTGGTCCAGGAACAGGCACTGAAGCTGTATTTCTACATTCTTTTAGGTTTTCTGAATTTTGGCTTCTGTGGGTGAAGCGAGGAAGGTGGGGCTGTGTTAGGAAGAGCGTGCCTGCAGCACGTGGGGCTGCGTTGGGAAGAGCATCGCAAGCAGGTCGAGGGAGCGGGGAGTGCTGGCTCCAGCGCTGGGCTCCCTAGTACAAACAGGACATGGGCATGCGTGAAGGACCATGATGATGATGATGATGATGAAGTGATTTGGAGCATCTGTTCTATAAGGAGGGGCTGAGAGAGCTGGGGCTCAGAGGGTTCTTATCAGTATGTGTGAATACCTGGGGGGGGTGAAGAAGCTGGAGCTCTACTCAGGGTATCCAGTGACTGGACAACAGGCAGTGGGCACAAACTGAAATACAGGAAATTCTGCTAAAAGGCAATAGAGAAGGCTGAGAAGTCTCCATCCTTAGGGCTATTGAAAACCCAACCGGTCATGGCCCTGAGCAGTCTGCTGTAGGTGACCCTGCTTTGGGTGCGGGTTTTGACTGGATGGTCCCCAGAAGTCCCTGCTGACCCCAGCTACTTCGTGATTCTGTGAATTGGTAAGAAGAGCTGATGTGGAGAGTACTCTGCACTGGTACCTGTGAATGTGCAATTCACTTAGATCTTATCTGAGCAAAACGCTTGAAGGGTATTAGTAAGTCAGTTGGCAGCTTAGATTGGTACAGCCTATTTGTATGGACACCCGTAAACGTATTTTTACGGTATTTGTATGAACACCCGTAAACGTATTTATTGTCCGTTACTTTGAGAGGTGCAAGTTTGATAAAGTCAACTGAAGCAGGTGTAGGGAAAACACTTTCTTGTGTTTCAGGATGTGAGTTTTCAGTGCCCAAAATCAGGAAGGCACTCCACCCATAGAAATATTTTTGTGTATATATCCGTTTGGTGGTTTTGTACTTAAGGCATTCATTCAGCCCTTTCGTTTGTGACAGACAGCAGGCCTTTCTGAGTCCTCGGGCTGCTCACACGGTACCACACGGGCTAACGCTAGCTATTAGGGACGTGGGGGGAAAAAATCGTGGCCCAGGACTGTATAAAATGAAAACAGTTTTCAGGCCTTTGAGACGCAGATTCCTTGTTGCTGTTTTCAGTCAGAGGAACGGTGATACTGGGTCAGACAAGGGCGGCATGTTCCTGGCCAGGGACCAGCAGCTTTGGGACTGGGAGGACCAGGGCAGCTCCTTCCCCGCGAATCCCCCGAACCTGCCGCTGCTGGCCAGCCGGAGGCTTCCCGAGCCACGCTGTTAGCTTGGTCATCTTGTTCAATAGTCAGCGATGAACTTATTTCCCCTGAATGTTTTCCATAAAACCATTCACATTTTTGGCCTCTGCAGTGTAGAGTTTCACAATTTAATGATTTTGTTTGTGTGGAAAGGTCAGTCCTTTTGTTTTAGTTTTCTTTTTTTTTTTTTTTTTTTAAACCCACTGAATGACAATTTCTGTGAGTCCCTAAGAATCTTCTGTGTTTACAAGAAAGGAAAAAATAATTCTGAAAGTTAAATAAAATATGAAACTGCTAGAGAAGATATTCTCACTCAGATGGACGACGTTTGGCTTCATCCAGTATGACAGTTCATTCGTTCCTGTAAATGATTTGTTGAAATTCCTGTGAAGTCCTGGAAGTGGTGCTTAGGGGAGGTGATTCTTCCGAAAACTGGGCAGCTCCAGTCTCTGTGTTGACTTCCTATCCCTCAGAGAGTATGTTCATATTCACTGGGTTTTTGCCTTTAACTGCTCTTCAGCATTCAAATGAATATCTCAGGAGGCAACAATATCTAGGAATATGGAAAAATCAGCGCATAGCCAGGAGACCTATACTGTTTGTGAAACTCGGTACATGTATCTGGAGTATTCAAGCTTCATCTGAACCACAGAGAATTAAAATGTTCCTGTTTTTCTGTATCTTGTTTCTCTCTTTAGCTTTCTAGAGTGCCTTTGAAATGTGAAGAGGTGGAGTGAGAAATTAATGCAGTTATAAAATATCTCAAAGGTTAAAAAAATCCAGATATGTACTCTCAGCTATTTCTGTTTCGACTCCAGAACGACTGAATAAAATGAGAACAGGAGATGAGGAAACGGCATTTAAGAGCAGATTCATCCGAACAGGGGAGTTGGAAGTTTCACAGTTTGTGTTCTCTTCTCTGGGATGTGTGTTAGCAGAGAACATGCGTTCCCCTTCCCCATGCTTTCATCAGTTATTTTATTACTGCACTCCTTACAGTGGTCTTACAGGCAGCAGTGACAGCAGGAAGAGAACTCGTCTGGGTCCTACAGTAACCTGTTTTCAAGCAGATGATTTTGTTTTTTGTTAAAAAATACCCAAGCTTATTGGGAGAAGGATATTTTGGTGGTAAGGGTTTGAAAAAGTTAAAAATCTATGCGTGATCTTGACAAAACAAAGAAACTTCACATTTGGTGGAATATCTTTGTTATACAGAAAGAGTCTTAGCTTATGGTTATCTGATCATAAACAAATATAACTGTCCTAGTTTTTGTTTTTCACTTGGGAATGGAAAAACTGATGAAAGGGTGGGAGAGGAAACAACTCTCCTTTTTCTGGCTCTCACCATCCTCCCACCCACAGCCCCCCAAGTACGATTCCGTCAGGGTTAGCCGAGCCTGTTGGCCTGTGTAGTACTTGTGTTTACCTTGCTGCAGAGCGGTAGGAGAAGGAAATACACAGTATTTGAACTGTATCTGTTGCCTTCTCAAATTTAGTAATACTTTGCAATTTCATTCAGCTGGCGGATTTTTTTAATAAAGACTACATGTGAAGTTATTTCCAGCTGTGATACAGATGGTGGTTTAAAATAGCATTCTCCTACACTGAAAGATTTGGATTGGTGCTGGGCTTCATATGGCTCAGCTGTTGTAATGGACACATTTTTAGTCATGTACATTGTGATAGGTACCGTATCCCTGTGGTCATGGGATCGTTTTTTTTTATTTAACACTGCGGCTGCTTTGTTCTAAAGAATAACCAATGTTTATGCTGCAACTTCTCCTGTGTAATTAATTGTAAGGGGTTTGTGTTGACTCCAGCAAGTCTAAATGGCACAACAGAAGACTAAAAGGAAGAGGATGCTTCATAAGGTGGTTGCTGGAGATGGAATTACACTATTATTATTAGGGTAAAAATGGTGTAAGAAAAGTTTGGTCGTGTCAGTGTATGAACAACCAGGAGAACCTTTTTTGTGAGATCGTTTTGGTTACTGCTTCCCTATAGTATGAAAATACAGTAACTAGAAAATGAACTGTTATGTTTTCAAGATTGTTTTGAAGCATGGGATTAAGCAGCAAGATTAATTCTGTATAGGTTCAGGTCACAAGGTTAACATGAGCCAACTGGGTTTTCTACAACAGATTTATTTATCCGTAACATGCGATGTCAGGCTTGTGTATTTTCACAGACCCTTTACATTTAGAGTTTTAACTTCTGATTGCACTGCTTTTCCATACAGCTTGCCACCAAAACTTCAAAACGTGTCACAAGAAAGATTGGAGCTAAATATAGCACGTCCCCTTCGTTTGAAAGCGAAGGCACAGGAACATGACTGCGGAGCTGGCTGGGGCGGAGCGGAGCGGGCGGACTGCTGGAAGGCTGTGCTCTCCCACTCCTCTCTCCCGCTCCGAGCTGTCTTGCTGCCGCTTCGGCTCGCGCGCGGTGAGTCACGCTGATGTCATTCCCCGCCTTGGCGCAGCGAAACTCGGCAGATCCGTGACTCTTTCTATTTTGGGATTTACGGATTTGGGGTTTGGTAGCGTTGTAAACATGCAAATATAGGAGCAACAGTTTTACTGTGTTCCCCCCCCCTCCCCACGTCATACCTGTATCCCTTTCCCACTCAGTAACACCTGAACAATACCATTTTCTGAAAGTTTTCTCTTTCCCTTCCTACCCCTTATTAACCCCTTAGTAATTAAGGTGTTAAAACTTTATAAATTAAATGCTGTCAGTACAACAGAGCAGTCCGAAGCCTGGAGGCTGCTGTTCCAGACTCCTGTGCGATGTGGGAACACCAACCTCTGCTGTGTTTCTCCTCAAGGATCATTCCTTTTTGAAGTGGTGGTGGTCCTAATGCAACTAAACATTTCTGTTTCAAATAACTTTTCTGGGGAGGTTCATCATATTGATCATATTGTGCTGCTTTGTGAAAGCAAAATTGGACATATTACTAGATATGTTGAGGATGCAAGTTGCTGAAGCCTAGAATTACTCATCATGATGAAAATTTTTTTTATTAAAGGAAAGCAGTTCTGTCTCTTTTGTGGTGTGCAAGGTTTAATGACTGGCACATCATCTACCAAACACCTTCAGTTTCGAGGTCTGCTGGGAAAACTGGGATATTGCAGTTGGGCTAGATGGTCGTTGTAGGTCCCTTCCAACTGAACGATTCGATTCTGTTCTACAGCTATAATCAAAGATATTGCTAACTAGTTTTTACATTGAACTAACTTCTCATTATAAACTAGCACTGGGTTGCCATATTACTTATTTCTTCCCAAGTGTTAGGAATGTAGTCCATACATGCAAGCAAATTCTGCGTAGCATTTCCAAAGGAGGAATGTCTCTTCTTTTTCCATCTTGGATTTTTCTAGAAGTGCTGGGTGTCTATCAGTCTCACTTTTGCTCAATGTCTCTGCTGTGCTCTGTGTAAGCCTGACTGTACCAGGACCCCTCAGGGGTTCGTTGACTCACCACACGCAGTGAAGTAGGCTGTGACTATACCTGAATGTTAGTGGCGGCTGTAGTCAAACAAACGTTCTTTCTGCTTTTCATTATCCTCGTACATAGTGGGCTCCCACCAGAAAATTATGTTCTAATTCCTTCTGAATGGCATTTCACACTTAATAAAGACCTTTTCAATAGGTTGGGGATGTAAATAATTGTGTTTTACTAGTGGCAGGTATACTATATTAAAAATACTGCTGCCTTCTCACTTTTTGATCATGTAATAGAAGTCACGAAACAGAAATCAGAAGCTGCAGCCGAAGGTAATATAACTAAGTAGTTCTTGCATTTTAAGGTCATAATTTATGGAGGCATAAACATTTTAGTCTTTTGAAAATTACTTGTTATTGCTCATTGGAAATGGAAAAAATTACTGAAGATACTGTGGCTAAAATTGCTAAAACATTTGGCATGCACTGCAAAAGGAGTTAGTTAATCAGAAGACTTCAACAGGGTCTAAGAAGTGGTAGAGGTATTTATACAGCATTTAAAATGTCAGAACCTCTGAATTTTGGATGCTCTTTAGTGTGTGACTAATTCATTTTCATTCAGTGAAGGTAAAATTCAATGTGGAAAAGCTTATTGCAGTAATGTTTTAGTGAGAACGTAACTGCAGACAGAACCCATCAGTATTTAAGGAATACGCTCTTTTAATGCGCTTTGTAGGTTGAAAGAATCATAGAATTATAGAATGGTAAGGGTTGGAAGGGACCTTACAGATCATCTGGTTCCAGCCCGCAGACTGGGTTGAGACTGGGTTGGGAAGAAGGAGTCAGTAACTTGGATAGCAAAATGCTTTCTGATTGCTGCCTCCTTTTTGGTATTAGTTATGCTTTTGAAATGATGTTGTCTGTTTTAATTTAATGACAAGAAAACAAAGGAAGATATATGGTGATGGGTCTTGTGTTCTCGGCAGTGTCTTGTGTCGGATGCGTCGCTGTGGCCAAAGCAGAGCCGCGCAGTCTTTTCTAGGGAGCAATGCAAAACTGCGGCCATTCTTTCCTTATTTACGCAGAGCAGAATAATTGGTGCGGTGCGATGTAATGGTGTCAAAAGTCTTCTTGTCACCCAAAGTAAATGAAACGGATTTTCTTGTTAAGAACTTAAACGTCAGCATTAGAACTAAAATACTGTGCGATTAAGAAGTTTCTCAACAAAACTTTTGTTCTCACTTTGTAAAAAGAACTTCATAGTGGATTAACAGCATTGAAGCTAAGGCTGTGGAAAACAGTTTTAATAACAAAATAATTGTCTTAATTACAGTGATTAGTATAGTTCTTAGTGAGTGATAATATATTCCAACTCAAAATCTTATCTGGGTTTTAAGTATTGCTGTGTATTGCACTGAAGAGTTACTTTATTTAAAAACAGAACAAGAGCAGTTTGTGGTAAGAAAGCAAAAGACAAGTTTGATTCAGATGCATCTAGCATCTTTGTTTCATATGAGTTACCTCGAGAATGGGATGCCCACTCCTGTTCGCAGGGACGCTTCCCCAGCGGTCCAGAATTGAAGGAACACTGTACTTTGCCTTATTTCAGTTTGTAACTCCTGCTCGGTGTTTTCTGGGGAATGTTACGGTTCTGCTTTCCTCAGGAGAGGTGGTTCTCCAGAACAGGGGGCTTTTAGGTGCTCCTTAAAGGGTCTTTTTTTTTTTTTTCCCCACATATTGCATGGCAGGGGGTCAGGGTTTGAGCAAGTCTTTCCCTTACACGCGTTGCGTATCTGCTGTTAGTAAATGCTGTGGTAGCTGTGCTGGAGACCGAGGTGTCCTTCGCTCGGCAGTGCCAGTGTGTTCCCAGCGGGGGGGTTGTTATGAGCCATCTTTTCTATGTCAGTTTTTAAACACCTCTTAAATTCTTTGGCCAGTTGCTCCTGACTTCTGTTTTCTTTCTCTACTTTTGTTGACAGAGTGGGTCTGTATAATAAGCGTTAAGAATATGTTTGCCATAGGGTTTAAATACAAATGTTTGGAAGGGGAATGTTGCCTTTTTTAATGCGACACGTTGGAATAATTTTGTGCATCTAGAACAAGTCTTGGGCCTAAAGGCGATGGTATGGAGCATGGGTGAAGTTCAAGGCTGTGGCTGGCAGGCTGCAATGACAGCCAATTTTGGCAGAAGTAAAAAATTTAACAGGAATTTTTTAGTATGATTTGATTTATGTTCTGACTATTACATGTGAACAGCTAAGCTGTGAGCCTGCTTGAATTTAAAGATGCGAGTATTCCCACTGGCTGAAATGAAACTGCCTGTGCTTAAGCGACGTGCAGGCACCGGGGTGTGAAGGCTGGAAGACAATGGAAAATGCCCTCCTGCGTTTACTGTCTTACGCTCAGAAGAGTAGTATGGTCTCTCAGTGCACTAACAGCTGCAGTATATTTAATTTTAAAATGAACATAAACCATCTCAATCAAGTAATACTGTACATTTAATTGTTGATTGCAACAATTTATGACACAAACTATAACCATTGCACATGTGAGATTAAATGCTGCATTTTTAGAACAGGGCATTTGATAACTATTTGGAGTCCTTTGTTGTAAATATTCATGAAGTTTCTGGTTATATGTGTACATATTTAATTTAGAAGTGTGTATACTTTAATCTCCTGTCTTTTACTTTATGCTGGGCATAAATGTTTTGGACTCTGCATCAGGAGGTATGCTTGTCCTCCTTTGGTTTCACACTATTTAAAGAAAGAGAATTGGCTTATGGTATTTTGTTAAACTTTAGGAAGAAGTCAACATTTAGTAATAACATTTTGCATGCATTCTCAGGGAAGTAGTTTTAAAAGAAAGCTTGGAAAACCTTGTTTCAGTAAAGCTCAAATATGAAAGAAGCAGGAAATCTGGAAAGTGATTGATCTTGGCAGTGCTTTTTCTAAGAACTGAGTGTTGCACAACCTAATTAGTGACCTGGAAAACAGGTGGTAATTAAGACAGGCCAGAATGGTCAGAGCTCCTCCAGCAGAGGTGGGAAAATTGGTATTACAGCAGCTGAGTCAAACAGAATGGAACCGTGGCTAGGGTGGCTGCTCCTGCTCCTGATGCATGTCTGGAGGGAACAGATGAGGCAGCACGGCTCACAGCTCCAAGTGCAGCTTTAGGTTGAGTTTCCATAGCTTGGGAAAGGATGTTTTAGCTAGAGTCAAGTCAGAAAGCATTCAAATGATGAACAAGTCAGAAAATATACCCTGAGATCCGAGCTGCTTTACCCTGATAAAAAAATTTAGTAGTAGGACCTAGAAACGTCTTTCTCTTTTCTCATGAATGTTGTAGTTGTGAGATGAAGAAATACTTCATACCAGAACTAGTGGTAAAAACTCTTCACAGACTCTCCAATGTACAGTTTGCTTGTGGTTGTATTTTATTTAAATACACCCAGGAATCGTTATTATGTATGTTTTTATGAAAACCTGTTTTAGTAAGAACTATGTTTGAGGAGTCCAAGTAACGTCACTTTCCTGTAAGACAGATGACAGCTTATGTCCCAATGTATTTTTTCAGACCTTCCAACCATGCAAAAAGTAGTATCTCAAACACCTAATACACAGTTGCCAGTGTGCCTGTGGGGGTTAGAATGCAAGCTGCACCCGTGTATTAGCATATGTAGTTCAAATACTTTTTATTTAGCATTTATATAGCACTAGCGCTGGGACAGTCGATTTGCATGTTGGCACCAAGGGTGCGGTCTGGGGCCAGACTTTACAGCTGAGGAGCTCTGTGGCTTTAGTAATGGAGACATTACAGATTTTCACAGATAAGAGCTGTCTGGATCCACGTAATGGAACCTAAAACATGTTTTGTAAAGAGTAATTTTTACCTCTTTGATCACTGGGGTAATTAAATTCCTGATTTTTAAGTTACATATAGTTAATTGTGCCGTTTTTACCATCTGTATAATGTCTATAGTTGCAAGGGACCCTTGTGTTTTAGCTGGTTTGTTTGACTGTGTCCTTGTCATGAAATATGATGTCTTTTTTAAATTGAAAGGTGGCTGAGCAGTAGGCCTTGATGCAAGTGACTCGGCCTCTTCTTCCTTCCCTTGGACCACCCAACAAGCTTGCCTTGCCTACCCTACCCTACCCTACCCTACCCTACCCTACCCAACCCAACCCATGGCAGGTAGTTTCAGGATTTCACACCTGTGCAGGAGAAGGTGGCCTCAGCTCCAGCGGCTCTGCTTTACATCAGGCAAGGGCCTGCCAGAGCAGAGGAGGTCCAGTTCCTCGCGTGCTGTTTGCATCCCGGTCGTCATCCCGGCTCCCCTGAGGACCAGGGTGGAGCGTCATGCGGCCGGCATGCTCGAACAAGGTGAGCCCTTGGGCTCCAAGGTGGGATGCACTTCCTCAGCCTGCTGTTCCTCATTTGGTATTACAGGTTTGTCCTGGCATTCAAATCCTGTTGTTTATAAAGGTTTACCAAACACTTGAAATTGATTTACTATGTGGTAAGACACATTTTTCTTCTTGCCTGGCTTTCACGGCATAGATTAGTGTTTCGCCAGGGGTATTACGACACTTCATTATTTAAGGGGAGCTGTTACTTTTGTAATGTATTCAAGCCGGTGCAAGACCCGTTGTTTTAATGCTATCAAATCCTGATGCATGGTGATGGATGTGTTCCTAGCCAACAGAAGAAATCTTCCAATTTCCTGAAGCTTTATGTGCAATCTGAGAATTTAAATTATAAAAATGTGTTGGCTTCCTTTAACCTCTGTCAGGTCTTCCGGAGCAGAGTGGTGTTTGTCATCACCAGTATCAGTGGTTTCCTTCAGAGGACTGTCAGGCTGACTGGCTGCTGCACTGGTATCCTCCTTCCTTTCCCCCAGTCTTTTTGGTACATCTTTTATGGTTTTGTCTAGGCTGCTTACTCTGCTGGAGCATGCTGCCATAGGTTTCTAAGACATCTAGTCTTGCTGAGCCATCTTGGGCATTTTTCTAGTCGGACATAATAAATAGTATAGATTCTTAATTACAATAGTACATAGTTCAAATTGCTGCCGCTGTGTATTGTGGAAACTAAGAGGCACTAGCTGTCATAGGAGTTTACAATATAAATAGTCATAAGGATGAGATGCATTATTATCTCCCCCAGGTATGAATAGGCAGGGTAGAAAGTAAAATGATGTATCTAGTTTGAGCCACCTTGGTGACATTTGAGATGAGACAGAAGGAGACACAGAGCCCTGTCATAATATGAATTGTTCTAATTAATCTCTCCTGAAAGAGCCATGTATATGTGCAGTGCTGATATTTGTTTTTTTCCAGTACGGTCAGCATCAGGCCCAGTTCCTCCAGTTGGTTATACAAATGTATAAAAAGAAACAATTTTTACCCCAAAGAGTTTCCATTCTGGCTTCGGAGAAAGTCCCAGCGAGCAGCCATTGCCAGAGGGGGAAGCAGGGAGAGGAAGGTGAGCATGTCGCGGTGTTGACAGATCTCGTAGCTACACAAGAGTCCCTTTCAAGCCGCAGGAAGCACTTGGCATCTTGCAGGATAAGGCCTCTTCAGGTCGTCGCGCAAAGAACACGCTGCTTATTCCACCAGGTGATGAATGTCTTCTGAGTGCACTCGAGCTCCACGGCTGTTGATAAGAAATGCAGATGCTCAGCATCTTTCAAGTATTAATTTAGAAAGAAGGAAATGGAGAATTATGCCTATGGTTTTTGTTGAACTGTTTTATTTGTTTAACCTGTGTGTATCCTTCCACCCATTTCTTAAAAGTACGTGTAAGTATGCCGTGTACTGACTGTCCTGCTGGCTGTTGTGACATTCCAGAAGCACAATCGCATAAGCTTCTGGACTACTCTCCGCACAGGTATGTCCAGAAGCACTGCCTGATAAGAATAGCCAGCACTGCTATATGAAGCTGTCTGTGTGAAAGCAAACTGCATCAGTTAGGTAACCATTTTGCATTCAGACTTTAAAGTCAGTAAAAGCTCATGGTAATGCTGTCTAAAGAATTGATAAGAAAAGCAAAATATGTATATTAATACTGCTGATGGAATGAATCCGGTGTTTAGGATTCTGCTCTCCCCAGGTTGGTCCCATTAATCAGTGTCGTGCTGAACCTGATCCAAGTTCATCACTGAATCCTCTATTTATTTCAGTGGCTCCGTGTCTCCTGTCTCTCGGCCATGTGCATCCCTGCCTGCTGTACTGGTGCTGTGTGCCAGGTTTAATCCTGCATGGTTTTGCTCAGGGCCAGTGCTGCACCTTTATTTCAGAATGAGGTGAGAGTGCTTAGCTGCAGGACTCTTACCAACCCAACAAAAGAAGGGTGATTTTGTAAGGAGTGTAGAAGAAACCCAAATCTGACTAGGAGACCTCGTTTCATAGGTTCTGATGAGTCTCTGAGCACGAAGTAAGCAGGCTGCCTTAGCTTTGGAGGTAACCTGTTTGCCTGTCTTGTTGAAGGCAGCCTGTCCGTGTGCTGCTGTGCTACGGGATCACCCAGCTCTCCACACGAATGGAGGGACCACAAGGTGCTTTGTCACGAGCTGAGATTTTCATGCATTCCTGCTACTCAGCCAGAAATTTTCACTCCAAGGCGTTAGCGCTTGTGTTCCATGTAGAATTTAATTTTTAAAAAAAGGGTATTTGAAGCAAAATGTTTCTGTTTTAGCATTTCTCTTCTGTGTAACATTTTGATTTTTTTTTTTTTTTTTTTTATATAGAACACAAAAGAAACTGCCTGTGGTACAAAGGGCTGTGCTTCCTAACTGGTTGTGATAGCTCAGCCCCGACTTAGCAGTAGAGCTGAAAGAGTACATTTAGTTCTTACTCTGCCAGCCAACAGGATGGCCAGCCATGATGGGTCCTGGCAGGTGAATGGAGAGTATCAGTTTATTTGGCTAATGGCTGCACAGCGGTCTTGGGGTAGAGTCTGTCAAAGCTACTGAAGCTGTGAATTGTCTTGTATAACGTTAGATGGCAGTTTAGGTGTCTACCTCTGATCAAATCGTACGAGGATCCATACGTAATCAAGGGAGAAGTATAGTTTTTTCTTGGACACAATTCATCTGATCCCTTTTTTAGATGTCTGAGAGTCAAGGGCACTGTAGCACCAGAGTGCCTGTATCCATTGTCTAGGAGTGGAAACCAGATTAATGAGATGGATTCATTTGACAGAACTGAGACACCCTAACCAGACAATCTCACTACTGATTTTTATAAGGTTTCTGATCACGGCCCAGATGGATTGGCTCAGTGACTCTTTCTATTGCCAAACAATGGAAAAATGGGACACGAATTCTGACTAGAACTTTTATGCATTCTAGAAATCCAAGTAACTTGATAAGTGGATTTTAGTTAAAGTTATTTTACGTGCTGTATGTATAACCAGCAAAGTAGAGAAGAAGGATTTTTTTCTTTAAATATATGGCTTTTCATGCAAGTAAGAATGGATTCCTTTGTTACAGCTGGAATAAGATTGTTATAGTCAGAATAAGTCCTTTTACTTCAGGCTTTCAATTCCGAAAGCTACTTTACAGCTTTTACAGCTACCCAACTTCAGACTGATAGTCTGTGGATAGATGTGTCACAGGCACAGTTACGATGCAGGGGTGCATCATAGCTGATTCTCTCACAAGACTTGTTTACTAGAAGGGAAAATAACAAAAAACAGAGTGTTTGTTCATGCCTGGCCTGCATCTGGGATCATTCTCCTATTCCTGGGTTCCTAGTGTGCCCAGAAAGAAAAGGAAATAGCCAGCGTATTCCCAGTTCCCAGAGTGCTGGGGGCTGTTCTGGTCAGCATGCAGCTGGAGAGGCCCGTCGGTCCGGGGTGCCAGCCGGGGTGTGCAGGTTGGGGTGCCGGCAGGGCTGGCAGCGGCAGTGCCATGGACCGGGACGGCTCCGCCAGCCACCCCTCCTCGCCCGCCACGGCGACACCGGCGGAGCTCCTTCTCACAACCCTGAGGGCTTCCGTCTGCTGTCTGTCCCAGTCCTGCATCCAGCGGTCTTTGGCTGCTGACTGGTGTTGAGAGGGCAGTCTTGGCTTTAGTGCCATTAAAGTTCATTTTGCAGCGCTTTCAGCTTGTGGGGTTGTATTTTGTTGTAGGAACAGAAGTTTCTGGATGAGGTGTTTATATGCTTACATGCTGCTCAGAGAGACCATCCTTGCTTGGACCTCGGTACAGTTGTCCTGAAACTCTTCAGGCCTGCTCTGGAACTGTTTTGCATGTTGCCCAGCAATGTATGGAACTTGAGGCACTGAATTAAGCATCCCTATGCAGGGACAAGCTCTGAGAGATGCCTGGAGTTCGTTGCTGTGTGCAGGTTAATTGGCTGCCCCTCCACTTTCTGAGGACACACTTGTCCCTTGGGGAAAAAGGAATTCCTAGACATACCCGAGTTTTTACTTTTATTTTACCACATGGACCACACTGTACCATCACTGCTTTCGGCTGTAGCCAGACATACTGTAGGTCAAGAGATCTCAACACAGAAGATACTGAAAGGAATAACAGAGTGCCACTTGCCAAATTAACAGCTCTCCCATGGGACATCAAGATTGTCTTCATCCTGGTGGAATCAGTATTCTGTCACTGCTTCGGGACTGGCACAGGATCACAAATTTGTAAAGCAGCAACGTAGCGAGAGCCCACTGATGGTCGTCCTGCATGCTGCCCTGCTCTTAGCTGCTGATTTCAATGAGTAATTTGGGAGAGCAACCCTGTAATCAATACTCTATAAATACAGCAAAAACTCTTTATCCATGTCGTCCTAAAGGGTACCATTGGCCTGTCACTGCGGGGGGGAAGCGTGCTGATGGGGCCTGGAAGGGGAGAGGATGGCTACTAGCCCTCCAGTCACTGTACTTCCCCCAGATCCTGTGTGTTTATGCTGAGAGCTGACATCTGTCCCTGCTTTTCAGAGACCCCCGCTGTCACAGCAGTGTGTGGTGGGGAGCTGAGGGTGTTTTGGTTTGCCCTGGACAAATGCCAGGTGCCCACTAAAACCACTATTACTCCCCCTCCTCAGCTGGACAAGGGAGACGAAATGTAATGAAAGGCTCGAGAGTCGAGACAAGGACAGGGAGAGATCACTCAGCAATTACTGTCACGGGCAAACCAGACTGGACCTGGGGAGAAAAGGGAGTTTAATTCCTCACCAATCAAATCAGAGTAGGATAGTGAGAAATAAAACACCTTCCCCACACCCCTCCCTTCTTCCCGGGCTCAGCTTCACTCCCGTTTCTTCTCCTCCCCCCGAGCAGGGCAGGGGGATGGGGAATGGGGGTTATGGTCAGTTCATCACACATTGTCTCTGCCGCTCCTTCCTCCTCAGGGGGAGGACTCCTCACACTCTTCTTCTGCTCCAGTGTGAAGGTTCCTCTCACGGGAGACAGTTCTCCACAAACTTCTCCGAAGTGAGTCCTTCCCATGGGCTGCAGCTCTTCACGAACTGCCCCAGCGTGGGTCCTTCCCACGGGGTGCAGTCCTTCAGGAACAGACTGCTCCAGTGTGGAGCACAAGCCCTGCCAGCAAACCTGCTCCGGTATAGGCTCCTCTCTCCACGGGGCCACAGGTCCTGGCAGGAGCCTGCTCCAGTGCGGGCTCCCCACGGGGTCACAGCCTCCTTTGGGCATCCACCTGCTCCAGTGTGGGGTCCCTTCCACGGGCTACAGGTGGAGATCTGCTCCGTCGTGGACCTCCATGGGCTGCAGGGGGACAACTGGCCTCACCATGGTCTTCCTCACGAGTTGCAAGGGAAGACTTTCTGCTCCGGTGTCTTGAGCACCTCCCGCCCCCCCCTCCTTCTTCACTGACCTTGGTGCCTGCAGAGGTGTTTGTCTCACATCGTCTCACTCCTTTCTCTCAACTGCCGTCTCCCCACAGTTGTTTTCTTCCCCTTGTTAAATCTGTTATCCCAGAGGCACTGCCACCGTCGCTGATTGGCTTGGCCTTGGGCAGCCGCAGGTCCGTCTTAGAGCCGGCTGGCACTGGCTCGATCAGACATGGGGGAAGCTTCTGGCAGCTTCTCACAGAAGCCACCCCTGTAGCCCCCCTGCTACCAAAACCTTGCCATGCAAAGCCATAACAGAGGGCGACAGGTGTTTCGCCCTCCAAGCCCTCTTAGGGGGATAGGAGGAGACCTGGAGAGCATGTAAGACCTGACATGCTGCTGCTATTGAAAGAAAAGGTACTGTTTTGGGCAGGTGCTTGTAAGGATGTTCCTGAACACTGCTGTAGCATCTGCACTGCCTACAGTGTCTTGAAGTACCAGTTACTCACTGGGTAAGTCATACTGGAGCTTCGGTGTTGTGTTTTCTCAAATCTGCAAAAGGCATCCTGGCTCCTTGGCATTCAAAATGAAGTCTGCCTTGGTTCTCTTCATTTAAGCTACATGGCAGGCACCAGCCCACTGCTTAATTTACATTTTGATGTGGTACTTAAAGAAAAAAACTTTTCCCTGGATGAAGTTATCTGTTAACACATAGCTAAATTATTCTTACTTTATTACAGAAATATTTTTACTGACTTCATTGGGACAGTTTTGTATCAATGAGGCACACAGTGTCTGACTTGTAAGCAGCTGAGTTCAACATGCTATGCAATTTAAACAAAAATGCAGATTCTTAGATCCATTTGTCCTTTTGAGCTCTAGAGTATGCTAATGTAACTAGTGTCGCGTCTTGTATTGATTATAGTGCCTTTAGATTGTAATGAACATTTGCATCTTTGGAGTTTCAGCTTTAGAATACTAAATGCGTTTACTTACTGGCAAGCAAAATCATTTAAGGGTTATTGGTGTATTTGTTTATGAAGATGTTTTTAAGTCAGTCTTTCAACCATTAATAATTGTTCTCTGAGCTGGCATCCGTTGAACACCAGAAGTCACTGAAGGCCATCGGTATCTCGTCCTGCCTTGAACAACAGGACTGTTGTAAAGTAACTTGACCCTTTTTAAGAGCTTCTGGCCCGTCTCCTAAAAAATAAGATGGGAAGGACTGAAAAAGGGGAATTCGAAAAGACCAGGTTACAATTGCTACTTTATGACCACTTATGAGGTTTGTGTAAACTCCATAGCTGCAGTGGGCTGAGCATGGTCAGGTGTAAAAGGAGCAGAAGAGTATGTTTTGGGTGAAGACATGTTAGGTGATTGCCTGCAGAGAAAGGGCTGGAATCAGAGATGCTGCAGCTCGGCAGGTTATGCGTGCCCAAGTTGCAGGGTTGCTGTACAGTTTACACTTTATGGACTTGAGCTTGTGTTTGTCTTGTATGTTTGCACTTTATAACCATGCTGTTGAAGTACTAGTAAAAATGCTGGGTTCAGAATGCCTTTTAGGTTCCAGATTACACTAAAATTTGCCCTAGATGAATCAAACTAAGCTATTTAAACCAGAGAGGTTCAGGGGCTTGTGTTAATTGTGAGTACACAGATAAAGACGGCATGACAGCAGCATTTCTCAAGTTGATGCTAATTCTGACCAGTTGAAAAAAACATACTGAATTTGACTTGATTATGTAAATTATCTACATAATATAAAACATGTTAAGGGGCTGGTTGAGGGAATGGTGTCTGGGAATTATAATGTGCCAGTTTGTGGCTTTTAGTGGTCAAAATAATTCATTTTAGATTTTGTGCTGATACTGTTTTGTTTTGAAGACGCTTCCAAGGTCTTGCCTGTGGGTCAGGAGGCAAAGAAAAGGGATTCAGTGAGTGTGAAATATGTTCTTCCACTGGGAACTGGTTTTGTCCCTTAAGATGCCTGTGGGAATTCATTGAAGTGTCAGCAATCAGGTAATGGCACCCACAGAGTTTTTGTGAGGATGAGTTAGATCCCATGGGGTTGTAAGATAGGATTCTAGGATGTACGGAGATAAGAGAAGAAGCCTACAAAGAGGACGACTTTCCCTTGGTTGAGGAGGACTGTGTGAGGGATCGCTTAAGTGATCTGGATGTCCACAAATCCATGGGCCTCGATGGAATGCACCCACGAGTGCTGAGGGACCTGGCGGATGTCATTGCTGAGCCACTCTCCATCATCTTTGAGAGGTCCTGGAGGACAGGAGAGGTGCCCGAGGACTGGAGAAAGGCCAATGTCACTCCAATCTTCAAAAAGGGCAAGAAGGAGGACCCAGAGAACTACAGGCCGGTCAGCCTCACCTCCATCCTGGGAAAGGTGATGGAGCAGCTTATCCTGGAGGCCATCATCAAGCAAGTGGAAGAAAAGAAGGTTATCAGGAGTAGTCAGCATGGATTCACCAAGGGGAAATCATGCCTGACCAATCTAATAGCTTTCTACGATGACATGACTGGCTGGGTAGACAAAGGGAGAGCCGTGGATGTTGTCTACCTTGACTTCAGCAAGGCTTTCGACACAGTCTCCCATGATATCCTCCTAGGGAAGCTCAGGAAGTGTGGGCTGGATGAGTGGTCAGTGAAGTGGATAGAGAACTGGCTGAATGGCAGAACTCAGAGGGTTGTCATCAGTGGCGCTGAGTCTAGTTGGAGGCTGGTAACTAGTGGTGTCCCCCAGGGGTCAGTACTGGGCCCAGTCTTGTTTAACTTCTTCATCAACGACCTGGATGAAGAGTTAGAATGTACCCTCAGCAAGTTTGCTGACGACACCAAACTGGGAGGTGTGGTAGATACACCAGAAGGCTGTGCTGCCATTCAGCGTGACCTGGATAGGCTGGAAAGCTGGGCAGAGAGGAACCTGATGAGGTTCAACAAAGGCAAATGCAGGGTCCTGCACCTGGGGAGGAACAACCTCATGCACCAGTACAGGCTTGGGGTGGACCTGCTGGAGTGCAGCTCTGCGGAGAGGGACCTGGGTGTCCTGGTGGACGACAGGTTAACCATGAGCCAGCAGTGTGCCCTGGCTGCCAAGAAAGCCAATGGAATCCTGGGGTGCATCAAGAAGAGTGTGGCCAGCAGGACGAGGGAGGTTCTCCTTCCCGTCTACACTGCCCTGGTGAGGCCTCATCTAGAGTACTGTGTCCAGTTCTGGGCTCCCCAGTTCAAGAAAGATGAAGAGCTACTGGAGAGAGTCCAGCGGAGGGCTACAAGGATGATGAGTGGACTGGAACATCTCCCCTACGAGGAGAGGTTGAGGGAATTGGGCTTGTTCAACCTGAAGAAGAGAAGGCTGCGAGGGGACCTTATAAATGCTTATAAATATCTGAAGGGTGGGTGTCAGGAGGATGGGGCCAAGCTCTTTTCAGTGGTGCCCAGTGACAGGACAAGGGGCAATGGGCACAAACTGAGGCACAGGAAGTTCCGTCTGAACATGAGGAAGAACTTCTTCCCTCTGAGGGTGACGGAGCACTGGAACAGGCTGCCCAGGGAGGTTGTGGAGTCTCCTTCTCTGGAGATATTGAAGACTCGCCTGGACAAGGTCCTGTGCAGCTTGCTGTAGGTGACCCTGCTTCGGCAGGGGGGTTGGACTAGATGACCCACAGAGGTCCCTTCCAACCTTTACTATTCTGTGATTCTGTGGTGTACATGTCTAGAATTCATGAACGTGTTATGATGGAGGAAGAGGGATATTTGTTATGGAGATATGTTGGTGAGTTTGGCATTTGTTGCTTTGGCACAATGTAAACAGCGGCATTATTCAGCCTTGGCTACGTACCTTTCCTTGGAGATACCTGTGGTCCCCCATCCTGGCTGTGTTTCAGCAGCAGGGATGGATGAAGGCAATGCATGGAACCTTCTTATCTTCAAAACAGACTGCGCTGTGTGTCTGTCTTGGCACTCAGCTGGAGACCTGGAGATGGTGGTACCAGTTCTGAGCTGGCAAAAGCTGGGAACACGACACTGAGCTCAGCTGCTGGAGGAGAGAAACCTCTTACTTTCTTCAGTAGCCATGCATCTGCCAGATGGTCCAAATCAGACTTTTTGGCTTCAGAGGGTGTTGAGTTTAGTCAGCCAGAACAAGCGCCACGCGGTTGGGTCTCTCGGTCTTGGTAAAGCAGGAAAGCCTGAAGGAAATCTCCTGGGACTTTCCCCATTCCCCCCAGAGCAGAGGCAGGTGATGGGAGCAGAGAACCCAGTAAGCTTTTGAGACGAGTTCTCCTAGCTTTATCTGGTAGAGTATAGTGGTAAGCAGCCTCTCATGAAGAAAATTTTTGTTGCTGATGTTGGAGGGTACTTTTATTGCAGCACACCGGTGCAACTCGTTAGTAGGAATGCCGCTGTAGCCCATTCTGACTCTTTGAAAGGAGCTGATAGAAACTTTCCCTGAAAATAGCTTGTGTGTTTAGGAGGGTCATTTCAGTGGTAAAGCCCACCTCCTATTTCTGTGACAAAATGAAGATACGAAGTAAATGCAAACTACAAAGGAGGCCAGAAGAGGGGTTTGTAATGTGGCCAGCAGCATTGCTTTCAGAGTGAAGTTCTGAGCAGCACTTGTATGTGAATGTTTGCTTTTTCGTGCTGCTTGGCTCTTTTTGTTTAGGCACAGAGGGCCTTGTGTCCCTGGGACTGGAGTACGTACTGGTGCTGGCTTGCCATCGCAGAACTCTCGAAGCAGCAGTAAACTTGTGGTTTCTGCACCTGTCTTCATGGATTAGTGCCCAGAACCTGTAATTAATGTGAGTCCTTGTGTGTCTAATCTGCCTTGAAAAATCAGAATTGCACCCCAGGATGCACTCGGTGCGGCGTTCGAACCAGCCTGCGCAGGCTATGGCACGGACGTCCCGGGATCGTGCCTTTGCTCGGTGGTAGGTCCCCATCTCCTGCCATCCCGCGTGTCCTTGCGGTGACAGCATGAGGCAGAAGCAAAGAAAGAAGTGTGTTTTGGCAGCTGTCCTAAAATCCTTCCTAGAGAGAATGTGGAATGGCTGGCCGGAGACAGATGGGGTTGGCAGGCTGCTGGGGCAGGTAGCGCCTGGGCTGTCCCTGCGCCGCATGCCCGGTCCCAGCCGCAGCCTGGAGCCGGGGCAGCTCCCGGGAGGTGGCAGGGACGCCGCCGTCCCCGTCCCTGTGCTGCTTCCCGGGAGGTGCCGTGTGCTGCCTGGCAGCTGAGGTGTCCTGTGAGGCCTCTGGAGAGCGCGTGTACGGCAGCGCCAGCTTTGGCAGCCTGATGCTGCGTGTGGCTTTGGCCCACCAAGTGTCCTGGTCCCTGGCTTGGCTCCCGGACGGGCGATGAGTGGGGAGACGGACCGGGACGGGGTGAGAGGTACGGGCGGTGCTGAAGAGCTAGAGCCTGGCTTCCCGGTGAGAACGGTTGTTGCCATTGATTGCACTGTGTAATTGGTATGAATTGATGAATGCCATGAATTTATTCAGCAACAGATTACCAAATTAAGAAATGATAGGAAGTATGAAGCACGCAAACCAGAACCAATTGCCAGGACAGCTGATTAAAAAACACCAGGTTTCAATCTTGTATTTTAGTTGTAAACACAAGAAATTTTTTAAGAGCTAAGCAGCGATAGCTGCGCAATACTTGAACAACAGCTTTGTCTCTGCGTAGCTGCCACCGAGTGCCAGCTGAGCGCTGGTGGTTGTGATTTGATGCTCCCTGGGAAGAGCTGAACTGTGAGCCTGCCAGCCCCTGAAGGCTGCGGGCGTAGGATGTGTTTTCCAGAACCAATTGCTGGAAACAATAGTCAGGAAAAAAATGTGGCAAGTCGTACATGCTCATCATCATTTTGTAATAAAGGGAGTCTGTTTTAGCAGGATTTGTGGAGACTTTTCAGGAGAATTAAAGGTCACCATGGCCTCAAGGTAATGAGGTGTTACTCTTGGTTTCTTTTCAGCTGGGATTTCACCATGTGAGTTAATTGTTGTATTTGGTGAGGATGAAATGGTGCACACAAGTACCAACTACCTTGAGCTTGTTACAGTCATATTTGATTTTAACCAAGGATCGTTTCAGTGCTTGGGTAACTCTGATTGCCAAAACCATTTATTCCTTGCCCAAAGTGGCTGATGAGACTATGTTTGTGAAATGGCTGAAGTGGAACTACTGCAAAATAATATAGCAGGTGATTCTTCTGATTTTTTCCCAACATATTTTTCTCCCTCTCTGTGCTATCACGTAGTCTTCAAAAGTAGCATGAATTTGGGTTATCCCCGTATCACCCGGAGCTGCGGAGCGGAGCTGAGGTAACAGACAGAGGCAGTGATGGACCCAGCAGTAGAGCTGCTGAGATACACAGTGCTTGGTGCCGTTTGTGAGAAGTGTAGCTCATTATTTTGCTTTTAGTGGTGAAATTAATACAGTCTGTCTGTAGCGTTGTTCTGGACAAATGCAGTTGTAGAGCTAATGTTTTGCTCAACTCAGACCTTACCATTAGCAGACTACTTCTGTGTATTGTCAAGGAGGAAAGCCGGCTTCCCTGGTCAAAGATATAACGGATCCATACTGCAAGTTAGGGTTGGTCATTTCTTCTGCTCGAGCGGGAGATAAACATTTGGGCCGCTAAACACCTTTCTTCCCCAGCCTGCACACGCACGAGCAAGATGTTAGGTTGCAGAATGGTGTTGTCGCTGTTCAACTTAAAAAGTTATCTGAGTGTTAAGGTTGTTGGCATGCACCTAATGCCATTCCCGTTTTGATTTTCTAATCCAGGGTGACACACACCCGTATGGGCCCCGCAGCAGTGAGAGAGGACGCGCTCCTGTGTGTTAGTGCATTTCTGCTTCGGAGCAGGCTTCGGCGTCGCGGCGGGCTGGGTGCTAGGCTCTGGGTTGTCATGGGGATGTGTGCGCAGCTGGGGAGCTGAGGCAGAAGGGTTGCGCCTGGAATCCGTGAATCAGACCGGCAAATGCTTCAGTGATACCGCATAATGGTTTGGAGGCTTTGTAATTTTAGGACAACTCTTAGGCATCGTTTTGTTATCAGACACGTTGTCTAATGTGAGACCTCAGGACGATATTTCCCTTCTGAAGGTTGACTGTCTGTAAAAATATTGCCTTCTCTGGCTCACATCTTTCCATTTTTACAGTACTGATCATATCTTATTTAAACATGCTTTTGTTTGCGTAATCAAGATAGTCTTCTGCCTTTCTCTGCTACTCATTCCAACTCGGAAGCTGATGGTGACTACAGCTGAAGCTACTCAGCTGTGTAGGGACAAAAGAAGACTTAATTCTAAATAGGTTCAAAGCATATCAGCATCGATCTGTCAGAAAGGAAATCTCAAATCTATGAAACTGTTGTAGAAGCTGGTCCCCAGTTCTTGGCTAATTTCCTTCCTTCCTTCAGTCCCCTTGAAAACATTTCTTCAGTGTTTCTTGGATATTCAGTCATACTGAAAATAAATCTCCATGCTAAGAAAAAAATAAAAGAAGTCCTACCCTTTTTACTGATCAGTACTATTTTACTGGAACAGAAATCTTACCTTCATTTGGTTTGTTAGAAAGAGGAACAGGTTTTAAATTTTCCACAAATAAAGCCAGAAGAGATTTTTCTTATTTGTTATGTGTATATTATAATATCCACTGTAATTACAAATGAAATTGAGAAGAAAAGGATTTATAAATGAAATAGTATAATTTTTATTTGCTAGAATATTTTATCTTAAATAACTTAAGTCTTTTTGATGCCTTTGGAAGCATCAGCCAATCCACTTACAAAATAACTCTTGATTACTCTCTTTGTCAAGTCATCTTTTCCCTTCAGAAAAAGAATCTTACCAGATTTCACTTCTCTTCCTGTGACCACTAAGCTGATTTCCTCTTGCTAACAATTTGCTGTATTATTACTGTACCATGAAACAAATTTCTTAAGTCTTGATATAATAATGATATTCAGCTTCCCAGGATTGTCAGGATTTTTTGGTTGTTGTTTTGAAGATAGACATTTGGAAATATGACGAGCTCGTTGTTAGTGTCCTCTAAGAACAACACCTGAAAAATGCAGGTAGTCAATTTAGCTGTCTGTGCCAGTGAAGCGTTAGGACAGCAACACATGTAAATAGTTGGTATACACAAATCTCTATTGGTATCTAAGGCAGAAAAATGATTTCATACTGATCTCTGGACCAATGCCTGGAACATGGTAAGAAGAATGTTAAACTCAGGTTTGACCTCTGTAGAGCAGCGTTGAACTAAGCATGTTGTCTGTCACACCTCAGCCTTGTAACTGCGTTTCAAACCTCCCCAGGCACATGAAAAGCGAGGGGTGTTGGGCGTGCTGCGGAGGCTCAGAGTTTGCCCCAAACCGCCTGAGATGTGGGGAGCAGAGCCCCGGAGTCGCCTGTGCTAGGCTTTCCTCTGTCTTTCTGGTTGTGAGTACGTGATTAAGTATTATTTTAAAACAAGTCTCTTTACAAAACAAACACAACTGGAATGGTTCTCTATGGCCCTTTGCTGTGTTTGTAATATTTGTATTTCTGGCTGTTTGAATGTTATAGGAAAATGGCCAAAATTCCTTTACTTATTTTCTGGCAGTGTCTTTATACAGCTTAGGAACTCGTGTGTTTTGCTGTCAGTGCAGAAACCATTAAATAGAGGGTTAGGAATAATTCAGTTTACCTTCTTTCTGAAGTAGATCTAGGTTTCATAGAGTAGGATTTGGGAGGGTGGACAGAATAACTAGAGGTCATATTTGATCCTTCACTGTTTTCTGAAAACAGAACTGTTCTGGGCCAAGCCATCCGATTGCCTGGATGCGTTGGTTGCTCTTGGTGCTTTCCTTTGCAGAGGTTTTTATTTCCTTCACAAAGTAAATTTTGCTTATGTAGTACATGTAGACTGCCCTGGGACTCTGAGATGAACAGATTTGATATGCACATTTAAAATACAATTTCGTTGAATAAATGACTATAATTTATATCTATTGGGAAAAAGATGAAGTCACTATCAACAAAAGGGCCAGTATGCAGCAGATCCTTCAGCATGTGTTTGACCATGGGAGTAGGGGTGCCATCAGTAATTTCAGTTCTGTGTGACTGTTGACCAGAGCCTTGTGTACCGGTGAGAGGGAGTGTCTTTGTCTGAGATTGGGCGCGGGATGTAAGCAGCTTGGAGAAATGTATCGCACATTTTTTTTCTCATTCCCTACAATAATAATTTCATCAATTCCAGTGACTAACTTTGCGTAAGGCTGACATGGAATCGTGATTTCCTCTTTTGCTGTGTTTCCTCTAATTGCTCATATTTAACCAAAAATTGGTTACTTAACAAAATAGTGATTCAGTGCAGGGAGGAAGTGCAGCAGAGGTAGTGCTGAGATTTGTAGAAAAATGCTTTGAAATCTGTAAATTTCTGAAGAATTTGATTAAAACCCAACCTGTTCTATGTTGATGGAAAGAGACCTTTTCACCCCTTTCTCAGCGAACTAAGTGTGATTGGAAGTGAGAAAACTGTTCTTTACTAGGAATGTTCGCCCTTTTCTTTCTTGTCTTGTTTTCTAGCCAATTGAAACAAGGTTTTATCAGTGCATGGTACCAATTGGAAACTTCTGAAGCTTTTTATGTCTTGCAAATGTCCTCCCACATCTTTTTCTTCCCCCACAAGCACAGAGGAGAGAGGGAGAGAAGTGAGCAACGCATTTAGGTAGAGGATGATTAAACAACCATGTTTCTGCATAAAAGCAACATTTCTTTCACAGCAAAGGACTTTAGTATCATTCTCTGTAATATTATTAAAAGTATAGAATAATGCGCTCCTCATTTAAGCTAGAAGAACCCCACCAGCAGACTGGTTAACACATCAAGGCAGTCAGCTGACGAGCCACATATGGTGGAAACTGCTGCATATGAATTGTTAATGATCTTCACTGAGGAAAATAACCTTCTTCCTGTTGGTATGGAGCCCAACTGGAGTGTGGAAAAATCCATTAAATGTATGAAGATTACAGTGAGTCAGACTTTATATCCTCTTTCAATAGGCTGTTGTGTGAAACGGTGATTTAGAAATACTTTCTGGTTTTTATTATATTCCCTGACATCATCTGAACTTGATATACCACTGGTTGAGATGCCATGCCGAGGGCTAGAAGTTCATCTGTTTGAGGCAAACCTCCAAAAATGGGTTGTCTTAAGACGGGCGTTTGCACTTCAGCATTTCGCTTACTGCTGCCAGCGTGAGCGAGGGATGGGTGTTCGATCCCACGCAGTCAAACGCTGCTCTGCCTGAAGGCACCAGCCATAGGCTCTGGGCATACACGTTGCCGTTTAGGGCAGGTCGGGGAGAGCAGCCTGGCGAATCATGGTGGTTCAACAACACCGTTGAGGTTTAAATGAGATTTTTTTGGAGAGAGAATTAGAACCACTCTTAGAGTTGAGGCTTGGAGCATCCCCCCTCCTCTGTTGGCAACATCTGTGGCTTTTCAAGAGGAGGTGGATGTGGCCAGCAAACCCCACGGGTCCCTCTGGAGCTGCTAGGAATGGGGTCTTGGATCCTGCGGCTTGGGCGAGTTTTGCTGCTGTGAGCCCTGGCCTGGCTCCTTGCCCTGGTCCCTTCCTGTACGGCAGCAGAAGTAGTAAAGGGAGAAGTTAATGGTGAGGGCTCTTGTTTCTGCACCCCTCTGGCTTTGGAGGCAATTTTCACCTGTGCCGTTGAAGATGTCTTCTGTCCTGGTGCGGGTCAGGAAGAGCTTCCCAGTGCTCTGAGGAAACTGAATCGTGCCTTGGGAGTTACTGTTGCTAGCTTCCTTTCTGCTGGCTTTGGGGGTGTTCTGTTGCTACTATTAGAGTCAAGAAATTGCAGTGTGCTTGGTTATAGGCCAAAAAACAAGGGCATTTGTCTTCATTTAAACTGTCTGCATTGAAGAATAAGATGGGGTATGCAAGAGCAACCTGATGCTTCGTTGCCAGTGCCGCCGACTCCACTGTGCCTGGATACACTGGATGAATTCAAGCGTTTCTTCTGGCAGCCCGGGGAGCTGGGAGTGTGGGACCGCAGGCAGGCGGACGGGCAGCAGGCAGGAGTGCCTGGCCCGGGTCGTCTCCCTTTCGCCTCCGCAGATCGCTAATCCGTTACGCTCACCAACATATCTCGAGTACTGTGAATCTTTTCAGTGAAATTAAATGACAATGATTTAAGCATTTCAGAGAGATTTTAATTCATCATCTGTGAAGAATATTTCAGTTAAGCTGCCCTGCTATAATTTTTGGTTGAGTTTATAGCAAAAATTTTTGGGGTGAAGAAGGGAAGACTGGCGTGAAGGGGCCATAAGTGCCAGTTTTCATTCCAACTCATCATCATCAGGTACTGGAGATTTGGGGATACCATTTGGAGAGAAAAATATCAGTGCAAATTTATCGATTTAAGAAACTGAGGAAAAAAGTGGAATGCATGAAAACAGAATATATAAATTCTAGAGCTGTATTATCAGCCCCGTTGAGTGCTCCGTTCTGCAGTCCTTTCTGACCTAACACCCCTGGGTGAATTCAGCTCCGCCTTCAGTAAATATTTTGAAATCTATTTGTAGTCTGTTAAAATGACAGCGTAAAATTGTTACAACATAAATGCTTTCTCTCTGCAGCTTCAAGTTATCATCTACTTATTTTTCTCACCAAAGCAATTTTTAACACGACTTTTACTTCTCTTAAGATTGCAGAGCTCATGCAGCATTAGCAATGGGGCTGACGGTGCTTTGTACACCAGGGAGATTGCAGCTTTGGTGCTCTGATGGAGATTTCAGCCCTGGCAGTCAAATTAAATGATGTTTTATTTTCATCACTGAGGAGCAATAAACATATCCCTACAATATAATTTTAAAGTTAATCTTCAGAGGATATCTGCGCTCCCATTAAAACATACGGTTGTCTGGCAGTAATTGTTTTCCCTACATGGCTTCCTTTTAGAAGGCCTAAGGGCTATTTATGATAAAACTGTCAAATTTTGTATCCTCTGCTTTACAGATTGCTCTTGGCCAGGATGTAATTTTGAGCTCTGCCTGTGGGCGTTCTACAGCTGTGCAGCCTCAGGTGGAGAACCGGGGAGGAACCGTGACTCAGAGGTGGCGAGGAGGACTCGTCTACCTGTGCTCAGATGTCCGGCTCTGAGATGCCTCAGCCGGAACCAGTCGTTCTGGCTCCGTTCGTGGTCACTGGAGGGCGGTGGATGCCTGCCAAGGGCATCTCCCCTCTGCCTTGGCTGCCCTGCGGGGCTGGATGGCTTGGGGGGACCTGGCTCCCTGTCGCCGTGGGGCTGCAGCCCTGTGGGCATGGCCAGCAGCTGCTGAGGTGGGGGCTTCGCGCCGCGCAGACGTACTGAGACTGGCATTTCCCCCACTCACAACGTTTGCAAGGGAAACTGGCAGTGGCACACTGTCCCGGGGCTGGAGTCGGGGTTTGCTCATAGCCACTGCCCACCCGTCTGCGGCGAAGCTGGAGCCTGCTGCCTGCATCTGGAGTCCCCATCTCCTATGGCTGTAGCTTGGATTTGAGAAGGTTAGAGAGGGAGATGTGCGTGCACGTGGCTGGTTGGATTATATATCCCTTTAGGACTGTATTGGAGCTATGAAAATCTAACTCATGAATGGTACTGCCTTCAGAATAGGGACCGTGTGTTTTATCCTTGATGCTTTCTCATATCGCACGGCATGGAAGATAAAAGTAGCTAGTGAAAACATTGGATGTTAGCAGTTTTTACCTCTGTTTTTATTTTTGTTATGTGGCAACACAGGTATGTGCAGATACACTTCCAAGTGTTTAAGCTCCGTAACAGATCGAGTTAAGTTGTTCTGCCAAGTTGGAAATTGTTTACTGTTATCTTTATATCCATCATCAAAACTTCAGCGGCTCTTTATGATACTTTTAAATGTTTTTGTTTCTAATTCTGCATTCTGGTATGACTGCAGTCCTTTGTGCACCTTCATTGTCTACCTAATGCTAAAAACGAGGGGTTTTTGAAGAGTCAGCTGCCATTTATGGCTAGTTCAGATTAAATTCAAATCTGTTGCTCACAGCTAGATATTTATTTATTCTTTTTAGTTACAGTATTGAATTTTTATAATAACATGTATTTTAGAGAGTTTCTGCTGTCTCCAAGGCTTTAATAGAACATTGTGAGTTGTAACACTAAATCCTTGACTCTGCAAAGAATGGCTGCTGCAGAGGAATTACTCCAACGGGGCTGTGCAAATGGTTTGCTTTGCTTTGTTTTTTCTCTACTTGGGGTTTAATCTTTGCAGAGAATTAGAAGTATCCTAGAGAAGTTGTTCGTAATGTTTGTTCTGTCATTTCTCCAAATTAATTATTTTTTGTAATTATTATTTGAACCATTAACACTAAACTTGAGAGACTGTGTAGAAGCGCTACAACTGATAAAATTGCACAGTAACCTGCACATTAAATATTTTAATTAAAAGTCTGAATACTGTTGGGCTCCAGTATGGTCCCATGACGGACGCTTTTGATGCTGACGTCACCTGAAGTGTGAGCAGGGCTTCTGACGGCTTCAGCCCTGAAACGCGGAGATCTCGAGCAGTGTGAAGTTCTGCACTGCCCGGTGGCAGGCCTGTTAGCTTAAGGCCAGGTGTAGGAAGCTGACTTGCTACCAAATTGCATTTTATGTAAATAATGCTAATTAACAAAGACATGTTGTTCTGTCATGGGTATAATGGCGTGAATGCAATTTTCTTCACCTACGGCGAGCGCATCCCATTGTTACTCTGAGGAAAGCAATTGTGCTGTGGTACTTTGGTGTAGAGAGGATGGAGGAAAATCCTGCCCTCCGAGCCAAGTAAAACTCGGAGCAGCCCTGGAGCCGAGGCTTGGAGCAGCACAATAAAAGTTTTACAGGAATATTTTTCACTAGGCACTTTTCCGTGCAAAGGGAGATGCTGCGTTGCAGCGCTGGCACAGTTCCCTGCCGTTGTGTGTCTTGGGCTGGAGATGAGAGAGGATTTTGATTCGGGACTTGCTCTTGGGGCTCATTCCTCGCCTCCTTCTGGGTGTTTCTGCTTCAATATCGCACTGTGTCCCTCCAGGCGCTTCACTCCCACCTGGTTTCGGGGCTGCTGCCCTCTTGCCAGGGTGCTTCTGGACAAAAGATGGCCCTGTTGCCCCGGGCAGCCCTGGGCTCAGGCAGGCTGGTGGCCGCTCGGCGTGGGCCAGGCTCTCCGTGCAGTGTGCGGCTGCTGGTGTGCCGAGTGTCTGCAGTGAACAGCTGTGGTTCAGTGTGAAGCTGACTGATGCCCTAACTCGGTAGAGGACATATGAGGTACCATATTGTTAATTGTTATGGCGACAACTTAAAATATAGGAAACACAGCAGCCTGTATAACACTGCTCATGCGTGGGTTTTGCATCCTGTTTTAATAGTTATTGCTGTTGGAAATAAACGTCTATTTGAGTGATTAATTTCTTTCAGGCTACAAAAAGTGTTGTGTTGAATGGCTTTTTGTTAAAATGTAATTACTGGTGTTTGAGAAGAAGCCTGAAAAGAGTCAGCTGTGTCAGAGCCATGGCTAAAAAATACCTTAAAATGCAGTTTACACGTGGAATCTTCTGGTACTAGCAATGTCATCTCCAGTGAAAGCTGCACTAATTAACCATTGCAGTATCCTAGTCAGCAAAGTTTGTACTTAACATCTTTCTGTAAATTGAATTGTTTGGGTTCCAGCTTTACCAGTAATCACGTCTGGGATCATTAAATGGGAGCTATGGGTGAACCTTGGTGAAGTTCATGGAGTGCCCGTGGGATGTTTTTGGTTTTTGTGTGGGCTTCTTCTGCTCTCTGATTATTCTTGCAAGTGAAATTACAAGAGAACTGTAATTAAAATGTTCTGTTTTTGAGCTCTTGTCATCTTGAGTCGGCGGGCAGCACTGATGTATCTCCTTTGGTGGCAGAAATATGGTGTGCAAAACCAGGGTAACTAAGGAGGCTGTGAGGGAAAGGGCTGGGAGAAGTCGTTTTCTGCGGTGGAAGGAGAGTGATGTCTGTATTGTGTGCAGAAGCCATGTAATGGATCAAAGTTAGTGTCTGGCTTTTGTTTTTCTAATTTTGGGGACTAAAAATCTTCCCGCCGGCCCACAATCCTGCTGCTCATCTGGACTTTCAGGGCATGTTCCACAACTGAACACGCTAGCTGTCTCGTTTCTTTATTTATTTGCTGTAGAATTTAAGTGGAGCGAGTGGTCGTGGCTTTCCTCCCTGCCGATTCCGCCTGGCGAGATTAAGCGGGGGAGGATGGGCTGGGCAGAGATTTCCGTCGGCGGGGCTCCGGATTGCCGGTTATTAGATGACCCACATACGTCGGGCCCCTGTTGTGCCATGTGATTTTTTCAGCTCTTCGGTGGAAACCGATGGTGCACAAAGCCCCCTTTGAGATGTGGATAGATGAAAGGAGATGAAGCAGCTGGTTTGGTTTTATCCCATTCAGGTCAGATTTTTTGTAGTGACTGTGCAGCATTAATAATAATAAACCAGCTGTTGTATACCAGAAAACTTACCATAAAAGGGACGTAATTACTGAGGGGGCTGGTCCTGTTAACCTATCCTCACTTCAAAGCAGAGATCTTAGTTTTAAGATCAGGAATGATGAATGACACTGGTGTTACTATTAAAGTATTTGCATTGATTATCTTTGTGTTTGAAAGGGGGAGGCTGAGATCATCCTTGATCCTGGAGTGTCATACAGACATACTTGAATGCATACATGGAAAACACCCAATGTCACAGAGATAAATGGTTGATAATTAACTTTTAGCTCTTGAGATTTTAGTAGGAAAGGGAGAAACCTTGAGTAGTTAAGAATCAGCAAAACCAGGAAGGTGTGAAGTTGTAGCAGAGAAAGAGAGAGAGCCCTGGGGGCAGAAGGAGAAGGGATCGGCTATGGAGTAAAACGACAGCTCCAAGCCAGTGCAGTGCCCAGACCCTGCTTTTCTTTCTGCAGCCAGTAACGAATATATGAAGGGTCATTCATGCCAGGGCTGATTTTTTTTTATGGAAAGCATAATAAATTTGGCAGTTGAGGACAGTCACTTATAATGCACAGCGGAATCTGGATTCATGTGAGCCAGTTAGTGGGAATTAGTGGGATTTTGTTCAGAGATGGTGATTTTGGGAATAATTTCTGCAGCAATTTCTCAGAAAGAAAAAGAAACAACTTCAGGGCAGCTCACCAAAACTTCCAGTTAAGGAATTAACTTTATTAGATTTTGACTCTTGCCCTTTCTTTTTTGACCTATGAAGAACTTGATATGAACTGTAACATATTAGTATTTACTAAAATTTTGGAGTAATTTCATTTGTGTAGCCAAGTGTGGAGACAAAGGTCTACTTTCACTTGAGCTAGAAGTCTTAAGGGTAGCCTGAAATCCAGAGAGCTTTTGAGATCCAACTTTGCTTTCATGTTATTTTAGGGACGCCTTGAGCTCTGGTTCACATTGTCTGTAATCCCTGCCTGCCTTTGTGCCAGGGGAGGGCAGAGCTCCTCTGAGAAAGGGGTTGAGCTGCTTTTCCTGTCTGATGTTAGTCGGGTGGAATTGATAACAATATGATGTTTAAAAAAAAGATTATAATCTGTTGTCACCTGAACATCACCAGAGAGATATTTGATGTAGATTTTAAATTTAACTTAAAATGACGCTTGGCCTAGCCTGAGTTTGGTTTGTATTTTTGATCACTGGGTGAGCAGTAATTGCAAGAGATTTTAAAAGCTTTTTGACACAAAGCATGCAAAAGATATGTTTAAACTATTTCTTATATTACTTGTCTTTAATGCGTATGACGATTGGTATGAAACACAAACTGAATGTTATGATTTGTAACTTACATTTGTTGCCGGACTCGTGTGTTAACTCCGTGGATGTTTTGTGGCTATCACGAGTCTTCTGTGCCCGGTTCTGCGGCAGCGCTAATGAAACCCCGGGGGTTCCTCCCGGAGCAGCTCGGGGCCGTGCGGCTGGGAGCAGGGCACCCACCGTGCCGGCGCAGGGAGGGAGAGCACGGCGCCGGGAGAATGGGAGGCATTTCTGCCTGAAGGTGGGAAATATGCCCAAAAAGGCCGTTCCCGTGCTGAGGAAGCAAACTTGAGATTGTTAATAATCTGTAAATTATGCAAAACAAGGTACTAGCTGAGGGTATGGCTGTTTTCTAGGTAGCTTTGGTGCCAGCTGATGTTTCATGGCGTTGGTTTCCTACATCTGCTAATAGGCATTTCAAGTTATAACTTGAAAAATCTCTTCATTTGTAGGTGGGTAATACGAGCTGTGTAGCTATGTAATGGTCACAAGGGGGGGGAAAGGTATATGTGTGTTTATGGATATAAAGTAAATATTTATGCTAGCAACACCAACTCAGTTGCAAGTGAAATAGAGAAAATTCTCTGGCGTCTTAGAATTGACTGTGTAATTACTGTGGAAAGAGTTCTTATTTGTCATGTATGACTTATCAACCTAAATGTAAACCAGCCAGCTTGTTGTGTACCTACCGAGGGAGGAAAGAGGGAAAGATGAGTGAAGTTTCTTGGGCTTCGTGAGTGAAGAAGCAAGATCTTTCACCAGCTGGGTAAAGGCTGCATTGCAAAATTCGCTGCAAATAGGTCCCGGCCGTGGTTGGGAGTAAAGGAGTGGATTTTAACCTACATTGATCATACAACTACTCTGAAAGTTAAGAGTGATGTTTTCCACCTTTTTTTCCTAGGCTTTCCTCCATTTATAGTTTTTATAGCTCTGCCTTCCATTAATCCTTGCTGAGTATAAATTGTCTTCTAATACAAGAACAATGAAAAAATAAACTTAGTTTTACCTGGTTTATTTTTTTTAAATCGTATTATTTCTTTCTTCTGCACAAGCACTAATGTGTGTCCCATTTGGTGACTGAATGTTTTAATCACTGCGTAGTGCTAAAGAGCTGGTCTAACCTCTAGAGGGATTTAAACAGAGTGCCTTAAACACAGACTTTTTTAGGAAGGAAAGAAAACAACAGCAGTGACAGAGTAAGATTCAAAAAACATGAGGCTGTTCTCGTCAAGTCTAGTATTCGAAATTCAGAATATTTAATTTTTTCTACTCCATGGGAATTCTTTACAGCTGGATAGGTTTCTGAAAACATTTTCAGGGAAATATCTATCCAAAACACCAAGTAGACTGCAACGGAAGAGTAACCTATAAACACGCATCGGTAATGCCATGGGATCAGCAACTGTTAGAAAATGTAACTACTTTCATTAGTAAAAAAAAAATCCTCCAAAAGTGCACATTTTTGTTTTAGTCAGCCGTATGACTTCAGTTTATTTGCTTTATGGGATCATTAGCAAGGCACACAAGCAAAACTTGTTCATCTGGTCATTTACTCTACTGCACGTCTGAACCGTTGTGTATTTGCAGCTGAGTGGTGATTTGAAGTCTGTTGGCTTGACGGAGAGGCAGTGTACGCGTCCAGAGGTCAGGCTGCAGACCTGAGTGGAAAACTGTGTGTTAACTTCTTAGAAGAATGTACACAACAGGTATCTGATCCGATGAAAGCAAAGCTAAAGGAGTGTTACCCTGAGGAAAAAGAAATGAGCAGGAGTATTTTGTGTCTCATTGGATCTGACCATGTTTGCTGGACAGTGCTACATTTAACAAAAGGATTGTTCCTTATAGTTCTGCTTTTTTGCTTTCTCTTTTTCTGCTAGCTGTTGACACTTTATTGATGTCGGAAAGTTGCATGGGTCCCACCAGTAAGGCTGTTTTCTAAGCATCAGCCGGATTCTTGGTTTTCTCAACTGCTAACGTACAGTAAAGCCCTGAGCCACGCCTTAGCAACAGTTACCTGCATCTCTCTGGGGCTGAAATCCAAGAGGGAAGCAGGAGGGTTCGTGGGTACCCAATATGTGCTGCTGATTCCTGCTGACGCTGGTGTTGTCTGGGGTGATGGTGTTACCCTGACAACGGAGAACATCCTGTTTTCAGGGCTGGTCCCTGCATCTCTCTGGATTTTACGAACAGAACTATTTTTGTTAGATGTGCACTGGTTTTGTCTTGCACACTCTGCGAGCTGGACATCTACAGACTGCCCCGGCAGAGCAACAAAGAGATCTCCGTCTAGGAAGATGGATGACAGGCTGCCTCGCCACATGTGCGTCACATTTGCCTGCCAGATCCCGACTGCTTTGTACTTTCCCCTCGAGCCGTTTCTTATATTACAGCCTTCCTTCAGTTCTGCAGGACGTGGCGATCCCAATCAAAGCCAGTTCCTGTGTTCCTTCTTCCTCATTAAATCTTTCGTTATTTATTAATTTTGGTCAATCTAATGGTGTCACACGGCTGAAGCCATGAGCAAAGTCACCTGTTTATTCTCTCGGAGCAGTCAAAAATAATGGAAACTATAGCCAGTGGGGGAAATAATTGAGCATTTCAAGTCCTTAAGGAAATCACAAGCCTTTGTAGGTGTAATAAGCACGTAAATTTTCTGCAGAAACTATTTATTTGAAAACATCCCTGCAGACGTCAGTCCAGATTTGATTTCTTACCGAGTCTCTTTTTAGTAGTGCAGAGTAAGAAGTTTAATTATCTGATGAAGTATTTCTTCCATGTAACAGACTACTTTAGATCCATGGAACTGTACGCTGCAGACCAGTGCCTAGAGCTGTGCGTTCCGTTCCTTATTGTAACAGTTATTGGTTTATTACCAAAACAGAGCGTTTTGGCCACTGTGCTTTCTTGGTTGCTCTTTTCTAGAAATTGCACATAAGATTGTAGAAAACCCCAAACAAACCCACTTTCGGGGAAATTTTGTCAGTTAAGGGAACGCTTAATATGTGACAAAAATCTGAATACTGGTTCTTCGAAAAGGACGTTGTGCCGTTCCTTATTCAAGGCCGTTTAATGACTTCTAGCGGAAATATGCATCATCTCTGAACAATTTTCCCTGTCCCCAGATGCCGAAGTGCCAACCCTATAAATTGAACATCAGGCCGTGTTTTTCGTGGCTCACACGTTCCAACCAGGAATAGCAGCTCTGCAACTGGAGTTTAACGAACAGGCCTTGTGATGTATGAGCCAGAAACAATCTAGTTCCTGCTTTCCGTTTGTGTTGGATTTTGCATTGCAAAGAGCTGCAAATGAGTAGAAAAGTAATTTTAATCCCTAAAGCAACCAGAGCTAATGTGGATGTCACATGCAGAGCGTGTCTGTTGAGAAAGGGTGGTTTTCTCATAGCTGCTTTTCTGAACATCAGCACACTGTTCAGGCTGTGTGACTGGTTTTCCCGTTGCTAAAAAATTTCACAAATGTAAGTGTGACTTTGCTAACTATGAATTTAAGAAATAGTCTTTTTTTTCCCCAAAACGTATTAAAATAATTCCTTCTTTTGTTTTCTTAGATGGAACCGCTGGTCAGAAGTTGTTCAGATGTCAGCAATGATCTCACTCTTTACAGGGATATGAACTGTTACTGGAGCCATCACCATTTGTCTCTGCTGCTCTGTATTTTCTGTCGTACTGTGTGGTAATTTCTCATTTAGAGAAGCTGGGCTGTAGCAGCTGCTTGGTGTGCAGCTGTGTTGCTGAGATCCTTGGGCAGGTAGCGTGCAACAGGCATTGAATATATAGCAGTGATGGAAAAAGTTGGTTTTGTTGAGGTTTCGACTGCAAGCAGCCCTTGGCTCAAAACCAGTTCACCTGGGACTGCAGAAAGGGACTTTATTGTGACTCTGACTGCTCTTAGGAAATAGGGTTTGGGTTGCCCTGGAGGGATCGCCTGCTCAGTTCCTTTGCCTTGGCTGGGATCAGCTGCGTGTCCCTCCTTTGGCTGATTTATACGACGGTTACCTGAACATGGAACAGGGCATGGATGCAGCTTTCTAGACCCCTGCTGTTCCTTGTGGAGTAGCTCCAGACTGCGCTAATAGGCACCGAGTTAGCGTAAATGCCCATGAAGGCCAGGCTTCACATGAGGTCTAGCAAAGCTGAACGGAGTGGAAGGACCGTTGGGGTACTTTGCAGGCTAAACACCCGTTTGTGTTTCCAAAATGTGGTGATAAGCATTTGTGCAGTTGCACAAAATGAGTAATACATGTCCTGCAGAAAACCAGTTGTTGCCCATTCTGTATTTTTTGTATATGTATATGTATATGTATCTTTTCATACCGAACCATTGAGAAAACATAGAACAGGCTAAGAATGGATAAAATAGCACAAAATTTAGGATGCAAGCAACCGCTTATGTCTATTAAATTTGCCATTTGCTGAAAGCAGATTAGTAATGATCTCTTTCAGAATAATTTGGTTTTCAGCAGAAAGACCCTGCTCTGTGCAGTTTTCTTGTGGGGTCAGAAATACTAATTTTTTCATCTATCCGTGAAAACTTACGAAAAAGATGGAGTTTAATTCTGATTTTGAATTTACTTTTGTGAATATTCTTCATGTTTTCTGCCATTACTCATTATTCTCCTTTCTTCTCCTTCATTTTGTACGTGAAACATGTAATTGTAAGCAATTTTTTTTCTTATATGACAGAGGCACTTAAGCCCCAGTAAATTTATTGGGTTTTGCACAGGGCTGTTTATTCTTACTGACATGAACAGGAAGTGCACTTGTATGTCTTAGGAGATTAGATCTCTGTCTTTTTTTATGACAGCTCTCCATCATGTTTTATTCATCATAAATAAATGAATCATTTTAAGACTAGGACTGTTAGTTAGAATTATTTTACTGTTTATTTGTGCATTTCCATAGGTGGCGTGCTCCAGAACATGGGAAAGATGTGATTCCTTTTCAATAGAAAGAAAATAGAAATCTGCTGCCTGTTTTTTTATTCAGTATGACATATCACACCAGAGCTAGTGACATGTGGGCAGAAATTAAATACAACTCAGCCTCAGAACTCCATCTACATTCCTGAATTTGTGAGTGTGTAAGTTAGTTTCCCAGCTCTACAGCTTTTCTGGCTTAATGGTTTTAACTCTAGAACCAAAAGGGATAAAAACCCCTCAGATTTTCCTATTTTATTTCAGAGCTGTCTGAAGTCTGATGTGGTTTGGGTCTTAGTGTTGTGAGACTAACAGTCCCGTACCAGCTCACCGCACTGAGCGTCTCACAGCTGTGGCTATCACACTCTAAATGTGAAACTGAAGTTACGGTTGCCCCATCTTTGTTCACTGTCTGGAGTACTTGGATGAGTAACCCGAACGCAAGATGGCTTACAAGTCCTGTTAGTGGGTGCTGGAGTTGGGAGACTCCTGCCTGCTAGCAGGAATGGAGACCGAGATGCAAACCCAGTTGTCTGTGAATGGCACTTTCATTTCAGTACAGGCACTGGAGAGTCAGGGCTTCTTTCTTGGTTTAAATGGACCCTCTTATGGTGAGAAAAGTTACATCAGTGATTCAGAAATTACTGCTTTCTTTTCTTGGCAGCTGGTGTGTTGTGGTGATGTGGGTGACCTGGGACAAATTAAAAAGAAGAGTGATAGCTTTCAAATCTCCAGTGACACCGAAGGCTTAATTTGAGCTCTTTGTTTCAGAGTACAGTCCTTGTGCTAAAGGCTAGGAAATTCAGGAAGGCTGGGGTTTTTTTCCCCCAGCCATAAAAGCATTAGGTTTTACTTTGATAATTAACTCTCCCTGCAGTTCTCTATAAGGAAACAATTGAGCTATTATTGGTGAGATTAGCTGAAAAATGCAAACGTGGGAGTTTGGTTCCTGGTTCTGTTCGGGTTGGTTTTTTTTCCCCTGTGACTGTACCTTCTTGAGTCTCAGGCTTTTGCACATTTTAGAATCATAGAATCAGAATCATTTAGGTTGGACAAGATCTTTAAGATCACTGAGTCCAGCTGTAAACCCAACTCTGCCAAGTCCACCACTAAACCACTAAATGCCACATCTGCACGTCTTTTAAACACTTCCAGGGATGGTGACTCAGCCGCTTACCCGGGCAGCCTGTTCTGATGCTTGCCAACCCTTTCAGTGAAGAATTCTTTCCTAATATCCAGTCTAAACCTCCCCTGGCACAACTGGAGGCCGTCTCCTCTCGACCTGTTGGTCTGTGTAGGCGCAGTGTGGACAGTGGCTTCTGTGATACCTGCTTTTAATTGCTGTAGAGTGAACTGCACAATAATAATCCTAAAAGTATGATCTAATAAAACACTGTGGTGATTTTACTGTGTATTTTGGGCGATTTCTGAAGTATTACATTCACTGCTTTGGTTAGGACAGGCTATGGCAAACCTTGCAGCTGGAGCATTGTGCTGTGATAGGTGGTGTAGGAAGCCAGGAGGAGCCTCGTGGAGGGAGGTGGTAGAGACTCCTCTGTGAGGTGGTTACTCAGAGGGCACGGCGGAACTCTTTGGTGAAAGCAGTTAGGTTTTCATATCCCCGTAGTTGTACTGTGGTGATTTACTTGGGCACAGCCCTTGCTGCGCAGTTCTGCACGATGTTGGGTCTTTCTTCAGTCTGAGCCTTACGGGAGCATCTCTTACAGGGGCTGCAGCATGCTCGCCAAAGATCCTCACTCGTTCTTATACGGCTGTGTCCGCTGTAGTTGTCACTAAAGCAAGCAGCAGAATGGCTTTGGAAGCGTTGCTTTGCATGCAGTATTTCTTTTTAACTTCAGAGATAAATTTCCTCATAGAGTGCGATGAACAGACCGAGTTGAAGGTACCCAGCAGTGACAGTTCATACTTGTGTAGCAGTTTTCATGTCCAGACTCTCCAGAAAAGTGTCCGGTGCTCATCTCTGGTTTCATAGCACAGCGAAGCCGGTTGCTGCCGTTACAGTGAAGCTGGCCATGATTTTGTAAGAAATCTTGATCTTTATCTTCCCTCTTAGGTTTTTCTTTGTTTGTTGAGAAACAGCGGCTGCCCAGCGTGCCAGCTGTCGCTGGTCCCGGGGGAGCACCCGCCAGCTGTGAGCAGCTGGAGCAGCGTGGTCTCGGGCCGCCCTTTCCCTGCTGGAGACTGGCTACTGGGTGCCCTGTGCCCGGCGGAGCGAGGTGAGGGTGGCTGTGAAGGGGTGGCCGCAGGGCCGGGGGGCCAGGCCCTCGCTGTCTGCCACCCAGCCGGGGCTGGAGACCACCACGGCCCAGGGCTTCCCTGTTCACGTGGTGCAGGTTTGTTGGCACCTGTGAAAGCCGTTCCCTTGGGACCCAGTGTATCCTTCTGTGTTGGGTTTTTCCCCTGCCAAATCACACATTAAATACATAAGTACTGATGTGGGTAGTGGAGAACAGAGCATGTATATGCATATGTCAGACATGTTTTCTTGCTATTTTTGGCAGTATGTTTTCTCTGCCTGAAATAACAAATTTTGCATAGCTCTGTCTCTGTTGCTACCACTCCAGCTTCTTTCCTTTTCTGTTCATAGGTTTTTAGATCTTAAAGCTGGAAAGCAACCTTGTATCCTCTAGTCTTCTCTCTTGTATCACGTAGGTCGTAGAATTTCATCCAATTATTTCTAACTTCATTAAAATGTAACAATTCAAAATGCCTCCGGTCCTGTTTAAAGAATTCTAGATAATCTTTCTGCTTCTCTCTTTCTTGCTTTCTTCTCTCTTGGGTTCAGTAAGTTTATCTTCTGGTTAAAATTTTTGCTTCTTCACATCACATCTCCTTTTTTTGTCTCATTGTGATTTCTCATTTAATATTAATTCCTCTCTGGTTTTGTACACAGTCTCCAATGGGAATGTTTGTGGATCAGGAGAAAGGTTTTAGCATTGTTCCCTAAAATGAACTCCCAACTGCTAATGCTGCTGCTCCCAGTAGTTAATGGCTGCTTAGCCGAAATACAGGGGTGTAGCTTTGCTTGATCACTGTCCTGGGTTTGGCCAGGACAGGGTTAATTTTCACCGGACTCCAGGAAGGGGCACAGCCGGGGGGGTGGGGGCTGACCCCACCTGACCAAACAGAGCCGGGTATTCCACACCAGGTGCCGTCAGGCTGGGTTCAGGTGGGGGGGGCGGCGCGGCAGGAACGCACTCGTGGCTTGGGGGGGCGCAGCGCTGGTCCTGTTTCGGGAGAGCGGCTGTCTGGGCCGTACGGTTCGTTGTTCGTTTTCTCTTTATTTGTATCGTTGTTGTTCCTGTTTCCCTCTGTGTGCTGTTCTGTTAAACTGCCCTTATCCCGACCCACCAGTTTCTGCCTCTTTCTTTTCATTCTCCTCCGCACGCTGGCGGGGGGAGGGGCGGCCGCGTGGCGCTTTTGTTGCCGGCGGCAGCCGAAACCAAAACATTAATCTAATTGTGCTTTAAATATACGAAGGAATTCATATTTAGGGCATGCAAATGTTACCTTGAAATCCCGGATTAAAAAAAAATGACCTAAATGGGCAGTTCACGCTTCGGAGCCCTGTTAGAAGACTGCCTGCAAGCAGGGGCTGCCGAGTGCGTCACTCTGAGCTCCCAGAAAAACAAACCGACCAGCAAACAGACCAGACCCCTGCTGCCAAGCGGTGCTGGGCTGTGCCTGTGGGCGCGGTGTCCCTGGCACACTGCGCGGGGACTCGGTGGGTGCTCGGTGGGCTGCCACTGCTCGGGCACAGCTGCTGAAGCCGCTGGGCATGCGCAGGCCCTGCAGTCGCTGCCGTGAGTCTGCGTCAGGGCTCGGGTGCTTTCTGCGCGCAGTGTCTGGAGTGCTATGTCCAGTTCTGGGCTCCCCAGTTCAAGAAAGATGAGGAGCTACTGGAGAGAGTCCAGTGGAGGGCTACGAGGATGGTGAGGGGACTGGAGCATCTCTCCTACGAGGAGAGGCTGAGGGAGCTGGGCTTGTTCAGCCTGGAGAAGGCTGCGAGGGGACCTGATATATACTTCTAAATATCTGAAGGGTGGGTGTTAGAAGGATGGGGCCAAACTCTTTTCAGTGGCGCCCAGCGACAGGACAAGGGGCAATGGGCACAAACTGAGGCACAGGAAGTTCTGTCTGAACATGAGGAAGAACTCCTTCCCTCTGAGGGTGACGGAGCCCTGGAACAGGCTGCCCAGGGAGGCTGTGGAGTCTCCTTCTCTGGAGATCTTCAAGACATGCCTGGACGCGGTCCTGTGCAGCCTGCTGTAGGTGACCCTGCTTTGGCAGGAGGGTTGGACTAGATGAGCCACAGAGGTCCCTTCCAACCCTTACCCTTCTGTGGTTCTGTGATTCTGTAGTGGGAACCCAGCCCAAGAGTAAGACTTCTCCTGCCTCTACTCGCACGCACAGCCGGCGCTGACACGTGTACGGGTGTGTCCAGGGGCTCTTCTCCACTCTCGGGAATGCCACGTGGTGACTGGAGTGTGTGTCCCATTCCTCATTTTGTGGGAGGTGACCCAGCACTTAGGAAGGTTCACCCGTAGTTGGGCTCTGGATGGAGCTGCTGGGAGCCATGATCACTAGCGTACTGGAGATGGCAGCCGGGGACTGGGGCAGCCGAGCGCAGTCCCCGGAGAGCTGGGCCAGCACCAGCCTGGTGTTTGGCGTGAAGTTTTGTGAGGACTTCCCACCAAACAGAGCCCACAGGACCCAACATGTAAGTCTGACTGTAGGTGAATGCCGCTTGTTGGTGGCTGTGTGCGTTAGACCCTCGTGGTGTCTGTCGTGTGAAAATACAGACTGTAACTCGTGGAAGGATGCAGCCCAGAGCCACAGTCTGGATGTTGCTGAAGTTCAGCGGCTTCCGCTATCACAGCGTGGCCGTTGTGAAGGAAACACATGTTTTTGTCTTCGTTCTCCAGGGCAGGAGACTTCAGGCATGTGGATAATCTTGTCTGGACTGAAATGTTAGTAATTTTGGCTGAGGTTTTATTTTAATGCTGCATTTTGTACAGGGAAATTGTACGAATAGTTGCTTGTTACCAGGGAGTATAACAAATACTACTGAACAGCTGCTGGAAACTTTGGGCTTTTTTGGTGGTTTGTTTTTCTTTCTTTTTTTTTTTTTTTTTTTTTAAACATGCACTATCAGTGCATGTGACCAACATGGAACCAGTGACCAAGTGGTGAAATGCCCTGTGTCTGATTAACTGCTCCCCTGTGCCATTCAGTCACCTGTGAATATGGCTTTTGGTGTGGCAGAAGTTTACAGGCTAGAAAATAGAAAACATTTGACTTTGGTTATTTTCATAGTTGCTGAGTTCTGCTAGGAGTGGGAGTGGAAGGGATACCCATGAAATGGATCCAAATGGATATTAGGGGCGCTGACTTTTTATTCTAGTATTACTCAAGTGGGAACAAAAAAATGTGTTAGTACTTGTTATTCTGTGTGTAATGATGTAATGCTCTGTTTAGCTGATGTGCTTTTTTTTAAAAAAAGTAATTTTCTTTTGCCAATTGTTTGTTTCTCTATGTGCAACTCAGGATATTGGTGACTACAGCAGTCAAAGCTGAATATTTTCCCTCTTGTAAATTTGTTGTGTAGGCTTAGAAGTTACTATTTAGTAGATTTAAAAATTACTATATATTAAGTCAAACCTTTGCTAAAATATTTTTAAATGTGTGTTTTTCCAACGTAATCAACCATTGCATGTCCTGTTGTTTCACTTAGGGGGTGTGGAAAAGATTAATTCTCGTATTGCTCTGTAGTCATGGTCCTCAGTTTCAGACTTTTTGCCATCAGGGTGTCACTCTCTAAGAACACATGAGGCTCCATGTCCAGAACTAAGCTTAGTCCGAGGCACCGTAGTACGGCTCGGAGCACGTGTAGGTCTGGCTTTTTTCACAGGAACCTGGGAGGCGGAAATAGTGCTGTTTCAATAAGGTGGTCACGAGGTAGTGCAGGTTTTGAATATAGTGAAAGTCCACACCAAGCTGTGAAGAAGAGTTAGCTGTGAAGTTTTGGAACATTCGTCTCAACATCTAGCCGGCCTGGTAAATTGTGAGATTGCATCCGTTTCCGTTAAAACCAAAACAAAATGATTTTTACATTTAAACTTTTGAAAGCGTGATCCAAGTATATAGCTGACAGTTCAAAACCACAAGAGAAATAAACCTGCGTAATTTCGTGACCTAAACTTAAGATTTTGGGAGTTAACTTGTCATTTCTAGATTCTCAAAATGGCAAAGCCCTCAGACCGATAGTTCTACTGTTACTCTTTCTGTGTACCTCAGGTGAGCTCATTCAAGAACAAGCATGTTCTGGAGTGGACTGGGGAAGATGATTGAAGTGGGTACTTTCACTATCTGAATGCAACCCAATATCAATGAAACACGTGAATATTTTAATAAGACTATCTTTGTTTAGTTTGTTTTGCATCTTCAGAGGGGGGTTTACTGTGTGAAAGGCAATAGGAGGGTGTCTCTGATCCCTCAGTTCTTTCATACCAAAGAGTTGTCTGGGAGTTTGCTTTGAAGTAGTTTATTCACTGTGAACCAGTCATGGCTCTGTTGCAAATATTCGAACGTTTACGCTTCAGGACTTTTAAATTTTGGACTTTTAAATCCAAACCTTGCTTCCTGAAGCCTGCTCTGCAGCGGCTTTAAGGCTAATAGAAGATTTTGTTTTAGCTATCATTTATCACTCCAAAGCCTTTGGGGAAAAAATGTCACACCACTTCCTTGCCAAGTACAGTAGCTTCAGTGAAGAGGAAACATTCCTTTGGGATGGTTATGAAATATATTTATTACTCTTGAAAATGAACTTTTAAATCTTTCAGAGAGTTGCTGACAGGAAGAAGTGCGTTTCTGAGATACCTTGCCATCACCTAGAAAATGTGGCAGTCTCCGAGGCCTTACCAACTTGTAGTGTCTTGTGGGATCCACTGCAGCAGAGGACTGGGTTTTTTTGGATCCTCAGTTTTTGATCATACATGATGGAAAAGTTGGTGGCTGCCTGACTCCTTCTCATGGGTTGCCTCCATCCTTATGTGATAATTATCGATGATCGCTGAAATCTACAGTACCAGCTTCCCATTGATACGTCAGCGAGAGAGAGTAGGAAAGAGTATCTTGCCACACAGATCTAATGTGCATCTCAGTACCAGGGTTATAAATAAAATAAAAGGACTTGCTGTATAGCATCAGGCTTGTCTTTGCTTTAAGTGAGGGGCATTCAGTGTCCCGTCCTGCCCGGCCGGGTAGGCAGGGCTTGTCACGGCAGCACCACAGGGAGTGTTTCCATGATGGAGCATCTTTCAGCTCCCTGTTTTCAGGGTGGATTGAAATTATTCCTGTGTGCCTGCACATTTATAATGTATCTGGTTCCTTGTAAAGCTGAACTCCAGCTTTAGTCTTGCAGTTGCCTTTAGTTTTAACTAAGCCTCTACTGGGGTGCAGCCCAGCCAGGGAGACCAAACAGTTTCTGCCGTAACAGAAGAAAAATCCTAATTTCTTCTGATCTAGGGCTAAATGGTCTCTGCTCTGGCAACAGCTGAGGCCCCTGTGTCAGATAGACACTGTGCTCTCTGCTGGATCTCTGTGGTCTGAGCTGTATCTCGATGGAGGGCAAGTTAGATTTGTTTAACCCAAGGCATCACAAACAGTGGGGCACAAACTTACAGGACACGCTGTCTTATCTTTTCACTAGATACTTGTTTTCTGCTTCTAGTAGGGGTAGCATGCAGGAGCTATAGACTTTCACTGACCCTGTTTGCAGTTGAGTTTGTCTTCTGAGGATCCGCATGCTCGCAGCAGACAGGAGCGTGTCGGGTGCCTCGGCACTGCGGGTCACTCCCCGCGCTGAGCTGCATCCGCCAGCATCCCTGCAAATCGCCCTCCCCAGCGCTGGGGCTGGTAAGAAGTCCTGCACAGTCGTTTGCAGCTCCCTTTGTGCAGCGCCTTTTCTTGAAAGAGCTCTGTGAAACTGAGCTGAAAAGCTTCTATCAAAGAAAAGAAATACTTCTAAGTGACTTCTGAACATACAGTCCACCTATGTAATATTATGACTATGTTAATGATGCCTACTTCTTTCAATTATTTGTGATAATCATTAGTTTCTTTGATTTTTTTTTTTTGTGCTTCCTAGAATAACTTTCAACCTGATTGAGATCTCTGATGGTTCTTGCATTGCAAATAACCTTAAAATACTGGGTAGACTTGATCTAATAGAGGGCATCGGGGAGTAGGCACAAGGCTGCGTCTCTGCTGTGGGCGTTTTCAAAGGATCTGTGGTTCCTCCAGACTTTTAAAGTGATTATACTGTGTCACACTTATGAATGGGGTGCATAGGCTTCTGTGGGGGGAGAAGGGCTTTGCTTCCTTAATGAATATGTTTTCAAAGAAAAATTACATTTCTTTGTCACATGCAAGAAAGTAATGTGTACACAAATGCTAGCCATTATTTGGGAAATGGCTCGAGCTCAAAAATTCTGGCTGGAAACCATTAGGAAGAAAAACGTTCTCCACCATCAATTAATGCATTGTTTTTCTTTTCCTTTCATGTTGCTAAGCAGGCCAAGAGATAAGGGGCCAGCTGTAATCCATCTTGTCAGATGAGTTAAGTCACTTCGTGTTGTACCAGTCGTGTTATACCAGTTGATGAAAACTGCATTTCGCTCTGAATTTGATTTTTAGATCAGATTTTTCAAATTATCTTTGCTTCTACTTAATGTTCATGTCTTCTACTTGTATTGATTAAGCGTTCTGATCCAAGAATATACAATATAGTACTGCCTTTTTCACTGCGTAGTGTCAAGGAAAAGGTGTTAATACATGTTTGCCGTGAGACTTAAAACCAGCAGAGTAGATTCTGGTAATTATTTGCCTTCTCTGTCTTGAGAGCTGCCTCTTCATCACCGACTCTAATCACGGAGGGTAGGTTTCGGTAGGAGAAGGCCAGGTCCTCTGGAAACCAGCTGGATCAGGCACTGCCAGCCCTGCAGCCCAGGCCGGGGGAAGCCGGTGTCGGATGATCTTCAGAGCTGGGAAAGGCTGGTGGCAGCTGAACTCTGGTGAAGTTCCCTGGGACAGCTGGGGATACTGGTGCCCTTGGCTGAGGCGCATACCCCGTTGTTTTCGCCACCTCCAGAAGAAGGTCTGACCATAGGCTTTGGGAAACGATGGCAAGACTTGGCAGGAACACCTTCAGCTTCTGCATCTCGTCTGTCATAAACCAAAATATCGTGGTGCTTTTCCCATGGCCTGAGTGCGCAGCTACACCGCTAGCAATATTCGAGCTAACCAGCTGAAACGCTGGTCTTTCCCTGACTGTCTGGAGTGTCACTGGTGCTCAGCTCATCAGGCCCAAAGGGAGGGAAGCACAGGCTGAACGTGGACTGTGCACCTTCATCTACTGTATGTGAGATCCCGTGTGTATGTGGCTTCCCCCTCTGTCCTGTACTGCAACTGCTGACTAAAATGATGACAGAAACTAGTTTTAAAGAAGCTACTCCAGACTTAGCTTTTGTAGACACCTGTGACCACAGGAGATGGATGATAGACCTAGAAGTGATACAGGTCTGAATCCTGTGAGCTCCATGACATGGAACATGGGCTGCTGAGGAGAGTAGCACCCTCGGATCTCTTGGCTTGCTCTCTCAGTATTTGTATTTTATTGAAATGATAGAATCAAATCCAGTAGCACATTTAAAGACATTTCTGACCTTTCCCGTGTACAGCGAAGTGTTACGGGGTGCAGAAAGTCACAGAAAGGAGCTTGATTTGTCATTTTAAAGAGTTTTATAATTGGGCATTTTTGAATGCCTTTGCTGAAACCCATGTTCGCCCTGCTCAGTGCCGCTGTAGAAGGCAGACGTACTTACAGCCTGGGTGCTGTGTTCGTAAAGTTAGTTTACTTTTGTATTGCTCAGACTTATGTGGAATACTAACTCATACAAATAGAATGCATTTCCTGGAGTTAAACTCATCGGGTCTTTAATGCTACCGAGTTGATTACATATTTTTCTCTGGACCAGAGGAGATGACACCCCAGTGTTACAGGGCATTGTCTGCGCAGGAAGCGCTGACAACAATTCGCATCCGTAGTCGGAGGCGAAGCAAATTTGTGGTGACCACGTACCATGGGAGCTGTTTCTGCTCTCTCATGGCTGTGCATGAGGCAAGAGACCATTAAAGACGCCTGAACGTGAAACAGATGAGACGAAGGCTGGCACACCCTGCGTGGTGCTGGCGGTCTGTTGCTGGGGTGTGCCGGTGCGCGAAGATGCTGCCGCTGCCTTGGCACGAGGAGCCCCGGCCGGCACCGCTGAGTCTGGGATGCTCCGAAACGGGCTGGTCACATCCCAGGTGACGGGTGGGCAGAGCTCGCTCCAGAGCGGGGCCGGGGAGCGGCTTGGGAGAGTGGTGCTTGAGCTGGGGGCAGGCACGGCCAGGGACCATCTCCCACCATGCGAGCGTCGACAGTCGGGTTTCTCTGGGAACATTCCCTGGCACTGCTTCATGTGCTGGGATAGATGGAGCCTGCGATCCTCGAAGAGTGATTCCATTAATATAAATCTTATGTAGGAGGACAGCTCTCATTTATGAAATAGCTTGAGTCTTGTGTGGGAAGCTGAGGAGAGGAGGAAGATGAGAAGAGGGATTTAACCCCTTGATTTCTGACGAGCCTTCTTTATTCAAAACCGAGGTTGAATAAACTATTGGTAAGCAACATTCGGGAAAAGTTTGCATAGGTCATTCATCAGCTGGGACACGCAGTTACTGTTCTGCTGCCCCTGAAGCTGGTGTTCAGTGGTTCGTTTGGTTCTCTGTAGCCTGGGAAGAAATGCACTTTGTCCTTCTGCCTGGCTGTATTTTTTTCTCAACTGAAATTTCAAATGTTAATTTATAAATAATTCTTCCTTTTCTGTCAAAGATGCTCTTATTTTTATTTGGTTTCACTTTGTTGTCCCACAGACAGAGAGTAGGTGCAGGACATGTTGTAGGTACAGTTTCGTTGTTGATTAGACAGAGATACCTCCGTGTTTCTCCGGCACTGAGGTTGTTGTATGCAACTCTGAAAATGAAAAAACATGAAGGGCTGTTTTTGTGATTCCTGAGTACTGGAACAAGATGGAGATAAGCTTTATCCTCACTCTCTGCCTAGTAACTTGGGAATAGATTTGTATTCCTTTTGCTTTTACTTGGGCTTTATAACACCAGTTTTTGAGAATAAGTTAAATAAAAAGCCTGTTCTGTTTGCTTTTAGACACATGGTCAGAGCGTCTAGGAGCAAGCTTAGTAGCCTTAGAACCCATCTGCAAAGTATTTTAGCTATTGCTGTGTTTCATTCCAGTCTCAACAATTACATAATTTCATTAACATCTATGGACTTGCTTGGCAGTCCCAGCAATGTAGCATAATGGCACTAAATTGTTTATTATTGGGTTTTGAAGTGGTGAGCTTTTTCTCATATATATATATGAGTCATTTGTTGAACGCCTTCATTTCCCTTTTTATCCCTCTTCATTGAGTGTATAAAGGATATATATCTAAGGTTGTATAATCCTTCTCTCGTGGTGAACCCATTTTAGTACATTTCTGTCTTTGGCCTCTGTCTTCTTCAGTTGTCTGAAACAAGAGACTGCAGTCGGCGTGACTTTGTCACACAGACTCCTTGGACGTGGTGCAGGGAAGAAGTTGTCTTCCTTAGCAGAAACTTCTTCTAAACACAAGCTGGCTAACTTCTTAGCAGATGCAGTTAATGATGCTATTAATTTTAATTCTGTTTCAGAATAAATAAAGTGTGGTTCAGTGTGTGGCTGGCAGGTTTCTCCTTTTGTAAATCACATCTTCTGAGGCTGTTTACATGAGATTTTCTTTCTTTTTTTCCCGTCTCGTCATCTTTTTTTGGCTACAATCTGGAGAAAAAAAATCTTCATCAAATAGATAATACCTCCCACACCAGCTTCTAAAGGTTAAATCAGAGAACAGAAAAATGGAAAGCTCTGCAGAGCTGAAAACCATCAGAACCAGATGAGCCCTGGAAGTTCAGTTTCCTGCTTTGGAGGAGAATTTCTTTGCATTCTGCAGTTGTGGATTTCTTGTACCACTACTTCGCTGTGTTTCCTAAGGATGTATAATATGTTACAGAAATTGGTAATACGTTTGAACAACATTATAAAGCTGGCAGTGTAAATTGGATTTCTCCGTTTAGTTTCTTTTTTTTTAACTAGAAAAGGAAAAAGATTTCAAACATATAAATATAATTCAGAGAGCATTGTATTTCCAGTAGGGATATTGTAGTTGAATTTCTTTTCATATGATGGGGAGAAGAGTGTGCCAGATTACCCTGTGTTTCACAGAAAATGTCATTGCATCGATGTTAAGCATTTCATCTCAAATTTCTGCCATGTAAGTGCCAAAATATTTTAATAAAGCAACTTTAAATAAACATACCCTTCCAATATTAAAGAGTGAAACCAAGCTTTGATGCTCTTGCGTGAATGTACCAAACCAGCATATTTAGTGCTGTTAACCAGTTCGTGCTCTGAGAAAACTGCGCTCCTTCAGCCTAGAGGTGTGAAGATTCATGGAATTACAAATAATTCTTACCAATTCATGAACTTTGCCATTTTGGGGGCAAGTTACAGAGCCTGAGCAATACAAGGTGTAATCAGTGTAAAGAGATTTTCTGGTCTTGTTCAGTATGTGTCAGTCAGAAGAATTCCAGATTTTGTAGACCTTACAAATTAATGTGCAAGTGTTTTAACTGGGAGTGTGCAAACCCGCCTGTCTGTTGGGCATCACAAGATCACAGATTCTGAACAGGGTTATTTTTGTGATTAGGCATTTTTGAAGCGAGTTGAAAAACAAGTGTAGAAGTTAGAAATATCAGCAAAGCATTCCCCTGAAACTCGGAAGAATAAAAGGAATTGCATTTGCAGAATTAACTCTTTTCTAATGCATCTTGAAGCCATTGGACTGGCCTTGAAATGCTTTTTTCTGGGAAGATAAACTCATTTTGTTTATGTCTTGTCTGAACCATTAAAAATCAGTTTTGAGCATTAGCGTAGAGCAAATTTCTATGGAGACATTTCTGTCAAGAAAAGGAAGTCATTGTGGTTAATATGTGGTACGTGCTGGCTCAGGCTGACTTGTTATTAGCGGCCAATGTATTTGGAAGGTTTTCCGTTAGTGTGTGATGCTGCTTTAATGCAGTCGTGCAGCCTCACCGTGATGACTTTCCCAGGGAATGGCAGTAACATTTTTTGTGATCCAGTTTCATGAATGTGTTATGAAATAGTTTCAAAGTTCCAGTAGTACTGCGTTTTTGGCATACTGGCATCATTTTGAAGGGGTATGTTAGGTACATTACTCATAACAAAAATGCCTGTCAAACCCTTCTGCGTAGCTGTTGAGTAGAGTGGGATTCTCGTGAAAATCCTAACTACAAACCTGAAATAAAATAGAAAACTTCAATAGAGAGAAATGGCAAGATAATTATTTTCTGCTGTTCACTGAGGTGTTCAGTGGCAGCTGTTAGATTCAGAGTTAAATCAAGGTGTAATTTCAAAACAATAAAGAGTTGTTTAAAGAAAAAAAACAACTGAAGTTGGGTGAGTTCAGAAAACAAGCAAGTTCTTGTTGGTGATTTACACTGCAAGGAACCAAGATGTGAACAGGTTATTTTTCTTAAATCAGTTTTCAATGGAGAGGTTGTGGCAAAGGCTCAGCGTGCGATGCAGTGAGTGCTGTCAAGGTGATGGGGAGTCTGTCCGGCCGCTGCTGCCTCCGCCGCGCTGGGGACCGAGGGGTGCCACGGGGGGCTGGGCCACGTGGGCAGGCACCGCCGGCTGCGAAGCACAAAGTCCTCAGAAGAGGGGGGCTTAAGGAACGTAGTAAAAATATTCCAGTGGAATCTTTCCATGCGGTTGGTGTAATGGTAACTCGCCCGCAGCAGCTGGAGCCCGAACGTGGCCGTCAGGCTGACCGGCCGCTCTCGCTGCGTTACGCCAGCAGCCGGGAGTTGACTGCGTGCTGGTTGTGAGGCGGCAGGAGGGCCAGGCGGTGAGGTTTGGGGCACTGGTTTGTGCTGCTGGTGCCTAGATGCTGTGCTGTAGGACAACTCCATGCCTTCAGTAACTGTGTCATACTTGTTTTCCTGAATTCAGGTATTTTCAGATAGGCACTTCCCTTTTCTTTAGATTCATGTGTGCTGCTTGGGGCGGGGTTGGAGGAAAGGCTAGTTTTTGAATTTTTTATTTTTCTCTTTCCCAGAATGACAGAAATACAGAATTCTTTTATTTTTACAGAAAATGGTATTCAGTTACACTCCTGAAGCCTGAGGGAAAAGAGAAAATCAAATGTTTTGGGAACCGGCAATTCTCATTTCGACAGCAGCTTCCTTTGTCTTGTTTTCATATATGTTGTTTGGGTTCTTTTTTTTTTTCATGGAGCATAGTTCGCTTTCCTCCTTTGTATACAGATTTCTCTAGTAATTACGAGAGCCTGTCTGTTTGAATTTATCACGATTTTGGCAACCAGTGTTCATCTGCAGACACTGTTTCTGTAAAGAAATGGCGTACGTGAGGCATGTGGAGGGGACTAAGGCTCTTTTGCTTCTGAGAAAGCTGCTGAGCCCAGACCCCGACGCTGCGTGGAGCAGGATGGGTGTCTCCATCTGCGCGGGGACACTGCTCCCCACAGCCACTAATTGCTGCCTTACAGGCTTGGGTGTATTTCCTCTGTAATATAAATGATAGCATATACTAATAGCAGACACTCGCTGGTCCTGCTATCAAACCCCATCACCCCAAAAGCATCCTCTTCCCATGAACCTTTCCCTTCTCATCATCCCAGGCTTTGCTGATGAGGCTGAACCCACTCTTTAACAGAAGTAAAAAAGAAACCCACCTTTGTTATAAGTGTAAGGGAAAAATAGCGATTGCTCAGGCTGGCGAGCGAAACCTGTGCAGCGCTGTGCCACGATGGGTGCCCCTGTCTCCTCTCTGGCTGCCGGGCATCCCCAGGGAGCGGGAATGGAGCAGGTCCCTGCCCTCCCCCGGGTGCCTGAGCAGAGCTGCAGTCTCCAGCCCTGCGCTCGCACTCCACTGCGAGCTCTGAACAGGCTTCTGCTCGCCAGGCACCCCAGGATGCAGGGTGTGGGAAGCGCATGGATGCCTCTGCCATAGCTCATTTCATCTTTCTCCTCCTTTAATTTCAATTCGGTTTCAAATTTGGGATTAATTAGGGGGGAAAAAAAAATCACCATAGGTTTTCCAGTAGGTTTCTGTCACAGCAAGAGAAATGAGCAAAATCACAAGTGTAATAGCTTGGTGCTCTGACTGCCTAACCCTTTGCTCTGCTCTGGTTGTGAAATAAATAGCCCAGCAGGTAAGGGAGAGGTTGGAGATAGTTTGATTTCTTTTTCTTTTTGAAAAGCAGTTTTCCTTCGTGTCTTATCATGATCTGCTGTGTCAAATTATTCTTGTTCTGCTTAGAAAAAGAGCTGGAGATATGTTGAGAAAAAAAATATTCAAGTTATTTTTCAACATTTTAATTGTATTTATGTATTTAAAGCAAAATTCTACCGTCCCGGTATGTTGTTTGTATTGTTCTTGCCAGTTCGAATACATGGCTAGACGACAGGAATTACCGAAGAAGCAGAAGACCAAAGATGAATCCTGCAATTCTGTGAGCAGATTACATTTCATTTTTGAAATGCATGTTAGTGCAGCCATCGGCTTAATTTTCTTCACATGAAGGTTTGCAAACTCCCTGTTTTATTCCAGGGAGGTGCTGTTCAGTGAGGCTGAGTGGGGCTGCCAGTTAAGTAAAACCAATCTGCTGACAACTGCTAATGGGTGGAAACAACTCTGGCAGTAGTTATTAAGGTTGGAGTGATTTGAGGCTGGTCTTTCTCTGATAACCATATAGAAGCAAATAATAACTTTTTTTTTTTTTAGACCCTTAGTAGCTCTGATTTCTAACAGTTGAGAAAGCAGAGCGAATTAGGCTTAGAAAATGTAAAGATGGGGCATCCCCAGCTGCACTGTGTTAGGTGTAGTTAGAAATGTAGAGGGTGTCAATTGGGAGGCAAACTAAGTGGTTGTCGAATTATAATGAGATGTCCAAAGTGTAATTTTGGCTAAGGAAATTTTTTTTGGCTTTCTTAGATGCAGAAGGAAAATGAGAGGCATTTTAGTGTTTTGAATAATTTTAGGGGCATTGTGTTAGGTAGAGATAGGGGTAATAAAACTAATGGAAATACCATTGGAAGCTGTAGCAGAGCTTCCTTTAATTTTGGCTACCCCAAAATTTCCATCAGTAACAGCTTCCAGTGTGAAAAGTGTTTCCAAAACTGTTCAAGCTAGTTCTGGAGTAAAGAGCAAGGAATAATTTCTTTTTGCCCTTTAAAACCATGCTTTTTCGATAAATCAGCAACCTGCACCAGGGTTTTACCTCGCCCCCTCCCCCTCACTCCTTTCCTGTGAAAGAAGACTCCAGTTTTTGCCAGGTTTTTAAACCTTGAAAGAGGTTGTTTTCTGGGAGGGAGTACGCAGGCTGCTCAGAGCAAATACCGGGACTGTTTGGGCAAGGGGAGAGACAGATGGAATCTGTCCAGATACAGGGACTCGGACGGAGCGCAAGCCGGTGCCTGCTACCAGGTCTGCAGCCGCGCCAGGCGATCTCGACTTTACTTGACTCATGGGAAGCTGTGGATTAATATACAGAGCTAAACCTTGGAAAAATCCAGGTATGAAGTCTCCTGGCCGCCTTCCTTAGCTCTCTGTGAGATGCAGCCTCCCTGAGTTACTTTTCTGGCCCCTGCATCGAGCCAAGGGGCACCGGCACCCCGTCAGGCTCCGGGCTCACTCCCGCTGCTCGGCAGAAGTCACCATCGTGCCTGGATTGTGAAAATGCATTTTCAGTGTAACTGCTGGAGGAGGAAATGCCAGGCGAAGTTTGGGACAGGACCGTAGGCTGGAATATTAATCAGCTCACATCGGGAAGCCGTTCGTGAGGATGATGCTATTTTTTAGGGAAATACTGCAAAGCAGCTGCATGCCTTCTAAAGAAAATACTCATACTGAGTCTTTTTAGAAGCTGCCTGCGTTAGGGTTTCAGTGCAGGAAAGATTTCTGTATCACATGGGCACCACCAAGGAGTTTTGGGGTTAAAGTATCTGTTCTCTAACATGCAATGTGGGGGCTTTTAGAAACAGCACACCTTTTGATGTGAACTCTTGACTTCTCTAGTTGGCCTCTTACACACGAAATGCTTTGTATCTAATTAAAAACATTCTCCCGTGAAGAATATCAGTAACATCTGATTACTTGTATACTGCGTTTTCCTCAATTAAAGCCTGTCAGAGCTGCAAGGTCGCACGGCCATCTTCCCGCTTAGAAATCCCTGCTAACTATTTAACCTTGATCTTCACTTTGCAGTGCTCCCGTGAGCGTGTGACTTGTGATGGAATAACTTAGCATGCTGAATCTGTAGTCATCGCCGCAACTGGCAGAGAGGGGACATGGTTATTTATAAAGCCTTAGGCCATCACACAGTTTTAATAGGCATTTGCTTCCATTCAGATACTAAAAATATTAATCTCAGCCGCAATATAATCTGATTTTTGAATCATGATAAGAAAAGCTGCCTTTTAGAAATAAGTTTGATTATTTAGGAGATCTGATTCTGTTTTCTACATAGGTACAAGCTCCAATTAGTTTCCTCTTACTAGGCATTTTTTGGCACTTGCTCTTTTCTGAAATGATACAAGATCATCAGAATAAAATTTTGCCATTGTGAGGAATAAAAAGTCCAAATTTTGAGCATATTTTTCTAAGTCACTTTCTATGCACAGGATAGTGAAACAGCCACATGAGGCATCTGCTTCACTGCTGACCTTTTAATGTCTGCAACATTAGGCTGGAATTATACTGCACTGTATGACTGAACTTTGTTTGTTTGTTTGTATGCTTTGTGAAGGGGTTTAAATGGTACTTAAATGAGAGTATATTTTGTAAACTTTTGCCTTCCTAGAATGTCGGCTCCTTTGACTTTATTTAATCTTCATTTTTTTTGGATATGTCTATGTAAAATAAATCTGCTGGTTGCATAAAATTTATGTGCTACAGTTCGCTGTAGCCGAGCTCCTTTTCCTCTGAAGATAGGAAGCAGGAGTGACGTGGTGAAGTTCAGACAGGTGCTGCGTGGGAAACCTGAACTGTTGAAATGGTGTTGGAAGGCAGGAGACACATGCCTGCATGCCTTTGCAGCCATCAAGGGAAAGGCATACTGATAGTTGTTCAGGGGAAAAAAAGGGGGGAAGGGATTTACAGTGACAGTAGTACTCCAGTACTGTGGAGCAGCATGGCATGCTGCCCTTCAGACAATTTTTTTCATTTTATGTGCTGTTGCTTTGGCAAGTAGCTTGTTTTTCAGATGTCGCTGAGCATCTGCAGCCTGCCTTCAGGTGGAGGGTTGTGTCTGTGTGTGGACACAATTGTTAACAATCAGACCTGTGGTATTTGGATGGGAAGGGGCAAATGCAGCAACTGAGTGTTCTTCAACCTCATAGTCAATGTATTTGGTGAATTGTCATTTTGTAATTGAAGATATTAACCTAGTTTCAGCTGCTCTTATGAAGAGGCCAGGATGCCAGAGTGCCTTTAGACTTCCAGGTGAAGCCCTATTTTTACTGCCTTTTTCCCGTGTGTCTGAGGATGTCATCATTTCTGGAAACAGCAGTTGACTGAATATCCAGATGACTTTTTCTGTGATTTTGTGGGTGACTACTTCTACCATATGGTGGAAACATTTCTTGAAAGAAGGACAGAGTTGATGGAGTAAAAAGAAATGCTCCAACATCCCCATCCAAAATAGTACCTTGGCAGAGCGTGACAGAAATAGGATGTTGTTCAAATTCATCTTTCTTTCCAAGAAGCTATTAATGTTGAGCATTGTAGTTGGAGAGCCTCACCTGGTGTTTTACATCCTGCTGAGCTTCCTTCTCTCCTGCTCGTTCCTCCTCTCCAGCTCCTCTGAAGGAAGACCGTGGAAGAGGCTGGAGCTGAACAGTGTATCTCACCGTGTCACTCCTGAATCATCCTCACTTTATCCCCCGCAAATCTGACATAGGCTAAACCTGAACTGAATGAATCTATTCAGAGGACTTCCAGCATAAAAGGATAAAACATATGTATGGTGAAGAGCTCTCTAGAGCCTAATGCTAGTCAAAGACATTTTTTTTCTTGCATTATAGTATTTTCCAGTCAATTTGCCCATTATGCAGCTTTTTATGTGTGCCTAGTGGGAAACAATTAACTATCAGTGAAAATCCCGACAGCCCTTTGGTAACTAAAATTTCAGATGTGTCTTGTGGCAAACTGAAGCTGTGGTTCTGTTGAGAAAGGCTGAACTTTGCCATCCTCCTCGCAACAGGCTGTGGTGCAACAGAAGTGGTTGCTGCAGCTTTCCAGTCCTGCTGGCACACTCTTCCTGTGCTTAGGGTGGAATTAGCCTTCTTAATACAATGATTTTATGAAGCAAGAATTCCTTGTCATATCCCTTGTGGCATAGTGACAAGTTTAGAACTTCATTTTGCTGCTCTGGTTTCTAAAGGGCGAATCTAATTTTTGTGCATCTCCCCATACGTGTATGCATGACAAGGTCCTTTGGAACGGTCGCAGGCCACTCCGCCAGCTACACCTTCCCCTCGCTGAACGAGCCCAGCTGATCCCTTTGCTGATCCTGTGCCTTGGGCCCCGCGCATCTTCTGGACCCTCTCGCCTTCCTCCCGATGCCTCTTGAACTGGGAGAGGCCTGAAGATGATCGCAGTGTGGCCCTGCTGGGGTGCGTCCGTGGGCATCGTCCCATGGTCTCCAGGTCGGGCTCCTCCTGAGGTAGCCAAAGCGTGCTTTGCTGTAGTCGCGGCTGGTGGCCGTGCCTCTGGCAGGGTCTGTTCCAAACACGCTCTGCCGCTGACTTGGTTCTGCGTCTTCTCCGGTTGAAAACCGTGTTTGCGTGGCTGCAGTACTGCTCGGGCTGCTGAGGACTCTAGATCTACTTTAATCTGAACTTGTGATCATAAAAATGCTGTGTGTTTGGAGAAGAACAAACCTTTCTTGTGGAATATTTCTATAAAACGATCTGAATATTAGCAATGGTTAGCAAAGTTATCTGTTTGAGAAGACAGTGTCTTAAATCAGATACAAAAATCACCAAAATGGTCAAATACTCCGAATGTTTAGTCTTCCTTATTTTAACTGCTGATCTGGCTCAAATTCGGGGTGATTTTCCCATCTCTATCGTATATCATTGATCATTGTGAGTGAGCCTGCGCTTCAGAAGACTACAGAACTGTGGCTTCTGTAGAAGTACTTCTGCAAATGCAGTTTTTTGGTAGGGTGAACAGTATCGTTTCAGGATAAAACTTTCTTTTGAGGTTTTCAATTCTGGTGAGTGGAAAGATTGAAAACCTTTGGGAATTAAACATGTCTTTGTTTTATAGCTGGCAGGGCGTGAAAATTACAAGCTGAGGGAAGGAGAGGGAGCAGTTTCTAAAAGGGACCGCTGGCAAAACCTCCCTGAAAGAGGATTTTTATTGGAGTTATAACTTCTCTGTCATTATCAGGTGTTACTTTGAACGCTAGTGATATCAAGTAGTAATAAAGAGAGGTAAAAAGAAAGTGTAAAGATTTTGAAAATGTTTACAGTACAGTGAAGTATTTGGCCTGATTTGTATACTGCTAATAACTGCTATCAAGGAACACAGAGCTTTACAGTAGCTTTGGAGAGGAGCTGCAAAACATGAAACTTAAACTATTCCCTTCGATTCCCTCTGCATGTGTTTATGAGCTACATGGTACCAACCTCCAGAAGTTCCAACCGGGGCTTCTGCTGTCACAGGGTAAGGGCAATCCCTACGGCTTGCTTGCAATGATTTTTAATAGGTTTAAAAGTGAGCATGGAGTAATGAAGTCTCATTTGATTTCTTTGAAGACAACTAGGGTCCATCTGGGTGTTCATAACTGGTATTGAAGATTGGGACAGAAAGGGAGTATTTTCATTCCCTGCTTTGATCATCAGGAGGTTGGAGGGAAGAGCTGACCTGGGATCTTTTCAGTGACAGAAAATCTCTGCAGGGCTGCAAAGTAACACGGTTTAAAGTGATAACAATTTTCTTTACTGACAAGTGGTTACTAGCCCAGGAGCAAAATCTTCCCCAGGCTTCGGTGGCTATCGATTCAGGAACCTATGTTTGGAAGAAGGCAGCGGTTTTCTCCAGCAGTTGCCATTGGAGGCACTTTGGGAAGTTGGAGTGGTGGGTGGATTTCGGTGTCTGGTGTCTAGATGAACCCGGAAGTACGTCCTGGTGCTCTGACCTGTGAGAATGTGGTATTTGTGTGTTGGCAGCCTGTATCTTGACACTCCTGTCTTCGGTGATGTGTCACAAGGATCCGCTGGATATGTTACAGGGATACGTCTGTCCAGGTTTTGTTGATATGAGGAACTGCTGAGCTGTTTCCATACTGTGTACTTTGTAGGGCTGCATTTCCTCAGTACTTCATCTCACCGTGTCTTATTTCAGAGGTTCAGACCCTTGGTCAGGTCCTGCCAGCTTCTGTTTAGAAAAAGGAGGAAGCTTGCAGTACGTGGGTTGTTTTCACCGTTAACCCAAAGCCCAAACACAAAACAGGAATGCTAAGTGGGCTCGGAGGACTTCCACAGAGGTAGCCACAAATACTGGATGGCTGTAACACACAAGCTTGATGTACGTGCAGGTCACCCAGCAGCTACAGAGGAGGAATTAAGACTCACAAACCAGACATTTTGTAGCACAGGAAGGCAGAGATGAAAGCAGCCCCGTCACCCTAGCAGGTGCTGACACAGTCTCATCATTCCTCACTGCCACCAGGATGGCTCTGCCCCTCCGCCGGTTCTCGTCTGTCTGGGCGCCGAGGCTGGGTGTTCACCCAGTGCTGTCCAGGCAGAGAGGGGACTCCGTTTGTGTCCATGAGCACGGCAGCCGAGGACTAGACGATGACTCTGGTTTTTCCATACCAAACCCTTCCTTGCAAACCAAAGGTGGGGGTGGGAGCAGAACAGCGGGAGCGAAGATCTGGTAGAAGCCAGCCAGTGTCCCACCTGGAGACCTTCACGGGAGGTACCGTTGGGAGGGTCCTCCCTCAAACTCTGCTTGTTCACCTGTGTTCTGCCATTGTCGGAGTGTCACGCTACGAATACGTGATTTGAGAAGGAACCAGAATTTTAAGCAGATTATACAGACAGTTGAAAAACACAAAGAAGCCCAAAGCCTCCAAATAGCTGTTTTCCATTTTCACTGCTTGAATAGAGTTTCAGAAGGATTTAACCTTTGTTCTTTGATCATGGCACAAAAGAATATATACATGCAAACGAGGAGGCTGAGGTAATGGTTATATGCAAAGACGCTGCTAAGTATATAATTAAAAACTGCCCCGTGAGACACCCCCAAATTTTATATCCTTATTTTATTTTATACTGCTGTTTGGGGGAGGGATGAATTCACCTCTCCCACGCACTCTTTGCACCTGTTTCGTATAATGGGCAAATTCGAAATCCATCTTTGCAGGAAGTCTGCTCCATATTATTCAGATAATATTATGCAGTATTTGTTAACCTAAATTTTGCCCCCCTCAGATACTTCAGTCTAGACTAATTGGCTGCAGTACTTAGCATTTAAATTATCAAGTGATGGGGTCTGTGAAAATTGATCTCCCAACATTTGATACTAATTCTTTGTTTTCTCCTACTTCACCGAGAAAATTGCAGCAATTGTTCTGCAAAGCCTGAAGCAAAGGAACTAAACACACTCTTGCAGCCATGCTTACAAATGTCAGGAACAGATTTTTATTTTAGGGCATTGTTATTTTGTGTGATGGGATGCTGAAACCAGGAATTCTGTAGCCTTAGAATTACAAAATACCACATTTGTAACACACATCACATGAAGTTATATGCCAATGAAGTGTGTGAAGATGAAAATATTGATGAACCAGGGCAATTCTACAGTAGTCCTTGTAGTTGCTATCCTGTCACCAATATTTTTGTTCTCCTACTCGTAACTTCTAATTTTATTTTTCCCATAACCTAGCTTGATGTCTCTTTACATTTATATGTCCTGCAGAGTAGGGCCATGGTAGCAACTGAGATGTCTGCGGCAGCACAAAGACTAAAGTAGAATTTCAGAATACAATACCAGAAACTCTGTAGACAGTGCTGCAATGAAATGCAGCAGCCAGATTTTCCTACTGACAAAGCTGGGAAATTTACTTTCGCTGGGGTTTTCTTCTTCGTAATCCACAAGTTGCTGCATTCTTTTGAAATAACTTCTCCTGTAAAATGTATTTTTCATATAGAATCTGATGAACGGAAAGCACTTCTGTGTGCTTGAGATGCTGCAGACATCCATTGCTGTTCCTCCCAGGCAGGAGCATTTCTCAGAGCTGTTAGCAACAGCACTTGCAGTGTGTGTGTTCCTGGCTTCTCCATCTCATACACCCATTTTCAGGAAAGGGAGGTAGGGTTGAGGAGTACCAGATACACTTACAGTCAGCAGTGTTTAAGATTATGTCTGGATATCAGAGTGCTTCTGTTACCCTTGCTGTAGTTGCACAGGTTCCAACGATGAATGCATCTTAACAAAATGGCTGTTTGCACTGATAGACCCGGACAGGGAAATAAAAAATTTGCTTTCTGTAATTATGTCACTTAGCAGATGCTCTACTGACTGTAGTCAGAGCAGATTTCCAGGTGAGATTAGATCTGAGCCAGAAGCTTTGTGTTTGGGAAGGGGATTTCTCCGAATGTTTTGGAAGCTTTATGAGCAAAGCAGAGGGGCTGGCCACCGAGCCAGGAGTCACAGAAGAGGAGGACAGGCTGTTGCACTGTCTGCAGTTACCTGATAGGTAACTCGAATTACTGCTCTTCAAGTTGAAGCATCACCAAGCAGCTGTGCTTCTGCACTAGGTACTGTGTGTTACAAAACCCGGTTTTATTTCTAGTCCTTTGTGACTAAGTAAATGTCCTTTTTTCAGTACTTCTAGTGTTTTGTACCATCAGTTATATACTTGCATTTCATTAATGCTGCTGGCAATTAATCTAAGTGGAGGAGCTGTGGTCCATCATTGCTACATCTCGGATGTCTGGTCAAAATGCCTTCGTGCTCATTGTTTGCTCTGTTCTCAGCTGGCGCAAGATCGCTGTGCCAGCAGTACTCTGTTGGCATTGGGCTGCCCCACAACAGTGACTGATTTGTCCATTTGTAATCTTGCTGGATCACTTGAAATGACAGGCGCTGGATTTTCAGGAACACAGTCTCCGTGCTGTCCCCGCAGCTCTGGCAGAGCGTGGTGGGGCTGTGGGAGCGATGCGAGGGCCTGGGCGAGGAGGCAGGAGCCGGAGCGGGGCATCTCGGCACCAGTCCCCAAGGCTCGGGGTGCCCTGCCGTGTACGTGACGCGTGGCTCAGGGTTTGTGGGCTCAGAGGAAGCGGCCAGCTGCAGGGCGAGCTTCGGCTTGTGAATAGAGAAAATAGAAGGCGAAGGAGCGTGGGTGTTTCATGCACCGGGTAGCTGTAATTACAGATTTGGATTCCTGGCAACACTGAATGCACTGGAGGAGCCAGGGCCAGATGGGCAGAGTCTCCTGATGTCTACCAGGGATTGTTTCAATGGATTTTCCCAATATCAATCACCAATTTGTTGTGCAACTCTGTTTTTGTTTTTCTGTTTTTTCCTGAATAGGAGCAAAGAAATATCAAACTCATTTGTCTCATACAGCATCTCTTTATTACTGTTAAAACAGTGGCACATAAATCAGAAATTGGAATGACTCCTTAATTTATCTGTGACGACTGCTGTTTATTTCTTGGGGGAAGGGGGGGTGTCTTCCTTTGTAAATGTTTCGGCTGTCTCCCCAGATGTGCTGCTTTTCTGGCCCACGTCTTGTAGTGTGTGAACGTCTCGCAAATGATAATGTAACTACTGTTGTAATGGAGCTCAGGTAATAGGTAATGGAAAAATGCCATTATTCACAGGCAGAGAGCAAAATCCAAAGGAGAGGTGATGGGATTTCTTAAGGTTGTATGGGATGTTCATGCCAGAAAAGGGTTTCGAACTGGCTTTGGGAATTTTGTAGCAGCCTTTGCTGGATCAGTTGTGAGAAGGCGGCTTCATGCTGTCTGTTCTCAAGGAAATCTTTGCCGTCCATTTCAGAATGCACTAGCAATGGACTTCATTTAACTCAGTTTCATTTGTTACATCTAAGGTTTGGGCACATGCTGTGGAAGGTAAGCTGGGGTGTAGACCATCAATATGTGACTGAGCTGCCTGAGCACATGCTGTGCCCCAGGAGAAATGCGAGTTTTCGTGTTCCACCTGCCTTCTGGTTTCTGCCACGCCATGCAGTGCACTCAGGTGTTGCTGAACTCATTAATTCAGTGCAACAAATCCTGTACTGATGTACGTCCATTCACTCTTACACAGAAATACAGTTTTAATCACATTTTTAAACTAGAGCAGAAAAAGTATTTTTTAGAGTATGTTATTTGTGGTTTTTATGGAAGACGGTTTTGCTAATTTGTCATTACTGAAGACCATTTGTTTTTTTACACAGCAGTGACTGTAACAGAGTATTAACTGATGTTTTGGCAAACTTCTCAGTGAGCCACAGCAAATTCGTTATTTCCTCTTGAGTATTATGTACTGATGCTCACTGCCGTTGAACAGTTACTGTAGATGGGTGGGTAACAGAAAGATCGAGTGTGTACGTGAGCGCTGGACGGGTAGTGGAGGATCTTCCTGGGTGAAGGCTGCTTCTGCGTGCGGCTGTCGCGCTGGCAGCCTGCCTGGCCTTGCTCGGAGCGCAGCCCTGGCGGCACACGGCCGGGGGCTGCAGCCGCGGGGGGGGGCGGACCCTGCGGCTTTTCTTTTTGGGTTATTTCCCTGGGCTCCAGTGAGAATCTCGCCTCTCTCCCTTCTCTCTCCTTTCAAGTAAATCGATAATCCTCAAGGTGTGGAGAAAATTTTGAAAATAGGACTTTGGCATACACTAGGAGTTAAGAAGCAAGGGAGGAGGAAATCGAGCACGTAATGTATCAATCTCATAATCTGGAGGTTGAAGCCAAGATTATTTTTTAATGCTGATAGTAGCAGTGTTGTAGCACATAAAGTAATTGCTTTCTTATTACTGATGTTAGGGAAATTTTTAAAATTAAATTTCTCAGTAAAAAAAATGTGTAAATCCTCATTCAGCTTTGACTGTACTGCCTGTGCTGCTGATCCTAGTCGGGTGGCCAAGATAAATAGAACTGTGCTGTTATGTGAATGACCAGTTTGTGGCTGAAAGCATTGGCAACAGGGTTATGAATCAATTTGCATGAAGGAATTACTGTGAACATCTAATTAATAGAATTCAGACCATTTTGGTGTTCATAAATAGTATAGGAACAAAATATTTTCGTTGCTTTCCCTTCATGCCTGCTACTTGTAATTATTTTTCCTGTGTTTTTGTACAGAGTTTAAATACTGGGAGTAATTCAGGAATAATGCGTTACACCTGTTCCATAGAATCATTAGTCTTTATGATTCAGAGAGACTGGCTGTATGATTGATCACATAAATAAAAGTTACTTCTCTGTTCTTGATCAGAAGAATCCATGGTTGGAGAAACCGTAGCCATCAGCTCAACCGTCGCGTTTCGCAAACTTTTCGATGCAGACAGACTGAAGCAGTAAATAGAAGTGTTTCAGAAATCAAAACAAAAATTCCTAAATCCTGTAAAAGATTTTCCTTAATAAGACCTTGAGTAATCAGTACCTAACTCACTATTTTCTGAATGTTCTGTAGAGCCACCTTCCTTCCTGATGCGGGTCTGTAGACTGGAATATCATTAATTAACGCAGTGATGATCAGATTAAAATATCAGACTCAGTCTAGCCTTCTGTGGCACTCTTCTTACGGTCTTGTTCGAGACTGGGCACAATATTCTAGAAATGTCAGAGATGCCAGACAGAGGGAAATAGTAATTTCTGTAAGCCTGCTGGCTGCATGTGCTAATACAGCCTGTGTGCGGTCATCCATCTTTGCCGCAAGGTCATATAGCTGGCTTGTGTTTCCCACTTTGGTTCACTGGAATCCTTAGGTCTTTCTTGGCAAAGCTGCTTCCTTGCCAGTCGGTCCCCACTCCATGTATTTGCATAGGGTTATTCTACACAGGGTGCAGGACTTCACGCTTGTCATTACTGAACTTCAGGAGGTTGCTGTCAGACCATTCCTCCAGCCTCTTGAGGTCCCTCAGAATAACAGCCTTGCCCTCAGCACATTGACCACCAGCTTGGCACCACCCACTAACTTGGTGAGGGCGTACTCTGTCCCACTGTTCAGGTTGTTCATGAAGATGTTCAACAGTATTGGCCCCAATGTCAGTCCCTCAGAGACACCACTAGAAACTGGCCACTGGCTGGACTTTGTACTACTGATCACCATCCCTTGAGTCAAGGATACAATCAATTTTCCACCTGCCAAGCCCACTTTTCTAGTCTGTGTCTTACCAGTTTGGCCGTGTGACTTAAAGAACAGATCTGTCTCAAATCAGGGACTCATAATGGTCTGCCCTTCTCCTCCCACCCCCAAAACCTCCTCCAAACAGTAAGAAAAAGTCCTAGTTCAAATTCACGAGAAAGATAACTCTAGAGAAATAATTCTTTTTGTAGTCATGTTACATGCTTGATGATGGGTGCTCCACATAGGGAATGTACACCATGGTCACCATACTGTCTGGTTGAGAGTCAGGTCCAGGATCTTCGTCAGAGGCCCCAACTCTGCAGCTCAGGTATGCAGACATACGCACCCCAGTTTGATCTCCTTCTTCTTGGGTGAATACTAATTTATGTGTCGTCTAGCAAATGGAGATTGTTTTGGCAGTCATTCATCGGTAGGTCTGGTTTGTCATTAACATGGCCTCTCTGAGTCTGTGCGTCCATCCTGTTGATTACAGGGACAGGGCTCCTGCTGCTGTTGCTCCTTCCCTGTGGCACCTGTTCCCAGGGCTGCGGCTCATCGCTAATCTGCTTTGCCGAGATGAATGAGCGGGATTGTGTCTGAAAGTCGTCGTGATTGATCAACACAGAGGGGGGAGGGCATTGAGACCAACACCCACGTGGACACGTATAATGCTCTATGCTAGAATGATGATCAGAGGAATATGTTGCACAGCGTATGTGAATTACAAGTACTGAGCAAAAAAATTTGGCTGAGGAGAGTTTAGGAAAAAACAAGTAATGTGAGTGCTTTCTTTCAGTCTGTTCAAAAACTATTGCCCATGATTACCTTTATCTGCTTACACTTTGTTTCTTCTGCTCACTTTGACTCCCCTTCTCCAGTTTCTTTCCGTTATTCTTTACGTGACTTCTGCCATCAGGTTGTACTCCTCCTGTTAGGAACAGGGTGTGCGTTTTTAAATACAGATTATTCTGTTATTGGATGGATGAAAGGGTTGGAGTTCTTCGCCGCTGAACTGTTTGAACCATGGAGATAGTCTGAGGGCAGGTATCTATGTTTCTTGTTAATAGTCTTGCTGAAACCTGATTTAGAATAATGTGAGAACTTTGGTGGAATCGTAATGGACTGCAGATCAGGGCTTGCGGCAGCCATTTTGGTCAATTCTAGCAAAATGAAAATGCTGTTGCAGTTATGATATCAAATAGTTCTTCCTTACTATGGTAACTTGGTAACTATGTGGCAGAGCTCAAGTTTATAATAAAGCAAAAGCTCTCTGGAATGTTAACAGTCAGAAATAGACACCTCTGGACACTTGGACGTGCCTGCAATTACCAACATTGTGTTTCATGGTTCAAGAAGGTCACTCCCTGGGTGTGTTGCTTCGGGATTTAACTGAAAGGTTTGAGGACAGACATATGATACTTTTTTTCTTTTCCATATAAAGCGTAATGTGTAAAATGTAAGCATCAAATGTTGAAATAGTGAAATTTCTTTAAAATTAAATTTAGGTTGTCAACCTAACAGCAAATAATGTACAGGAGAATTAAAGCTGGGTAGGCATGACGAGCTTTTAGATTCACAATACATTTGGAAGGTGTTTTATTTGAAAGAAAAGGAAAGAAATGAGCAAAAAAAAAGAGTACTTATTAAGACAATATATTTGACTGCGGTTGAATATAGACTAATATAGAGCAGACTGTAAATCAGGCCAATACGGGTGCTTTTGCCTGAGATGGAGGTGGATGACTGGCCCAGGCTGCCGAGGTGGAGTTTCCTGGTAGGACTAGACAAGTGGTGCCCCAAACACATAACGTAGGGAGACAGGAGCTGTGTTTGGGAAGACTGTCATAAGTAGTTTTCATTAGTACCTACATGTTTGGTCATCTTTGTATGCATTGAAGAGCACAAGTATGTTAAGCATTCAATAAACATTTTAGAAGTTGGAGCGATGGGTTTGGACATGCTGCATTTCGATGCAAACCGAACAAAGCTCCCGAAGAATCCTGTGCACGCTTCCTCCTTAAATCTGAGCACGCTTCTCTTTGACTCTAATAACCAGTTTCCTTGGTGATCTTCACATGCCAAGCACTGAAGATTTAACTTCTTGTTAATCCTTTTCCATTCTAAAGAAAGTATTCCTGACAAGAATCAACAGTGTGTGCCAAAGGCGTGTTATTAAATAACGGGTGGTCCAAGTGTTGGCATCTGAGTTAGGGTATCGAGAGTTTTTCGCTTCAACAGACACTTGCTGTACTTACTAGACTTACGGATGTTAGAAATTCTTAGAAATTCTGTCTTATTTTATTATTACGTAATGAAAATTTCCACATGCCGGTCTGTGAGACTGTGACCGATTTTCAGAGCTAGGAATCTGAAGATATTTGCGTATATCTAAAAAAATTAAAATAGGGGAGCTAAAAATTCATATGTGTATGTAATTTCTAAACACCGTGTCTTTTGTTTATTAAGAAGTTTTAGTGTTTAGAGAATTGCTACTCATGAATTCTGATTTTTTTTCTGTTTATTTGCAAGTAGACTTTGTTCCTCAGCTGCTCATGTGTGACTCATTCTCTTTAAACCCTAGGAACACCGTAGTAATCCTGTTAAAAACCCGTAGTGCTGTGTATATGTCCCAGTGCAACTGGAGGGATAGTCTATGCAGGTAGTACTGTTCTTGATGTAAGATGGAGAGGAACAAGTTGAGTTGCAGAGTTCAGGTGCTGGCTTGTTGGGTGAAAATATGTTTTATTTAGCAAAGAAAAGAAATGTAATATGGTAGTGTCTGAAATCCTTCAAGCAGAAATCCAATAATGTTAATCTTATAAAGTACTTTTTTAGTGCAGGTACTCCTTTACTTTCACTGTGGTGTTTGTCCTTATCCCTGGCAAGATAAGGTGTGGCTGGAAACTGAATTACTGAGCTGTTGGCAGTGACATCTACATGGAGAGTACACAAAAAGGAGGAAGGGTGTATGGAAATGAAGAGAGGGACGGAAAGAAGTTTGTCTCCCAGACGTGAGAAGACATGCTATCTGGACTGAAGGGCTTGCGAACTACATTTAGGTAATGAAGGGGAGAAAGAGAGGGCAATGATGCTAAAGTCAGGCAGTGTGTTCATCCATGGAAGCATATGCTCACACACGCATGAAGGTGTGGATGCTGAAGAGAGGTTCCAATCGTGACACTTTTTTGAAATATTTTCCCTTCATTACAAGGAATTTTGAGCGAGATTCAGAGCCAGAGCAGGGGAAGTGTTTGGGAGGAGGAAGGCCCGAGGGTGGGAGGTGGTAGAGGTGAAGGCTGGGAAGGGTTGTCTCCATTACCTCCAGGGAAGCTGAAGCTCTCTGCTGGAGGGCCCAGCTGCGGAAGTGGCTGGAGGGCCAGGGTACGGCTTGCCATGCGGCCACCCTTCATGGGAGAGACAGCAGGCCAGGCAGGGAAAACAAGAAATCCTCTGCCTGCAGGATTTCTGGTTTTCATCATCCTCACGGCTGTGGAGGCTGACTGAAACATCTGATAGAACGGAATATGGGACCTACTCATATGGATGCTCAAAGCATCAGAGGGTCAGAAGGAGAAATTGGAGCTGATCTGATTTTGTCATCATATGCAGTACTTCACCTGGGATGCATGCCAAATGCAGCATAGATACAGTCACGTTCGTGTTCCAAGATGCTAAAAGCAGATACACTGCTAACAGACTTGAGGAGTCTGTAGGATATTCTAAGTCTGAAGAAATTTGATCCCATAAATTTAGTTTGAAGGCGACTCTGTCATGCTGTGACCCTGCCCTGGGTGGGGAGGGGAAGATGCAGAGACCTCCTGTGTTAGTTTTTTCCCCTCTGCCCCGCTGGACATCTGGCTGCTGTATCCCAAAGTAACACCCCTGCCAGACGATTCTCAACCACTGCAGAGCCCAGACACTGGCGGTTCCTCTCTTCCTTCCCTTAGAGAGAGCTTGTGAGGCTTCTGCTAGGAACTTGGACCGGCAGAGCAGGGCAAAAGATGCTTATTGTAGTTTATGCAAGACAATGGTGACTTAATTACATGTCACCCCTCAGCATGGGCTTCACAAAATTAAGCTATGTCGGTCGTTAATGGAAACATGGTTAAGTATAACCGGATTTCTTTTGTTGAATATTCTGGGTATTTATGTGGCCTTGCAAAGATGATAAAAACTGCTGGACATTTTCTCTATGCTGTGTAGTAAGGCTCTCTTAGTTACGTAGTCTCAGATCACCTGTATCACAGAACTTACTTTCTTTTGTTCTGTCAGCCAAACGTCGCTCAGCTTTTAACCCCGCCGTGCCATGGAATAGCTTCTCGCTCCTGTTCCCTGTCTCTTGACTAAGCCATCAGATGGCAGCAGCTCCATCATTCCTTATCAGTGATGGAGGAGCAAGTTTACTTTAATATTTTCTTTGAAGGCCACCCAAGAGGAACAGAGCGAAGGCCGGGGCAGCTTCGCGGGTGGCACTTGGTGCCCCAAGGTCCGGAGCCAGCTCCCTGCACGCAGGCAGCAGCACCGGTCCCGTGCTTGCGCAGCTCTGGGCTGCAGAAGGGGGGCTGGCGGCTCCCTGCTCCCTAGCACATCCCTTTGGAAACGTCCCCTGGGAGAACACCTTCCTGACAGCCGAGCGAGGGGCTCCTGGCAGGAGGGTGATCCCCGGGTGGCACTCTGCGCGCTGTGCTGTAGGTAAAGGTCTTCTGTAATCACCTCGCAATTACGCTGCATTTAGCTCCTGACCTGTTTTCTTGGAGCCTCTAGCCAAAATTTGATGTGCACTTTCATATACCCATCTGATAAATGGTGACATAGATATTTTTGTTAGAGACATGGGCTGATTTCCTTCAGTCACCTCCTGCTGCAATTACTGATTCCTTAATGATGAGAAATGCTTGACTGGTACGTGGTTGGCAATCTGATACTCCGTTGTAATTATGGACTAGCAAGATTATGCTTCCTTAACATTCGTGGTCTTTAAAAGAATAATCTTCTCCCAGTCATCTTCTCAATTAGAAAAAAAAGCTAGATAGTGGCAGGATGGAGGAGAGGTTGTTCCAAAAAGCATTGCCCTGGGGGATCTGGAGGAGCTCAGTACTGAGAGCTGCTTTTTTTTCTTCCCCCTTCAGCGGTGGCATTCACCAGCACGTAATGTGGAATGTTAACATTTTCCTTAGAGATCTGTTTTGTAAAATGGTGGAGGCTCTAGCTCTTAACTTTCTGCCATAGTTTTCACGATCAGTATACACCACCTCCTATAATTTGAGACCTTACAAGTTCCCCTGTACCTTGATAGCACATCTGGATAAAATGTGTAGATAGAAACGCAAGCACACATAGTAGCAGATTTATTGCTCTGGGTTTTCTTAAAATATCGTCTACGATTCCTTAAAGCTGCTGCGCGTGTGCCGCGGCCCTTGCCAGAGGTGCTCTCCAGCTGCACTGACGGGCACCGGCGCCCACCGACAGCCGGGGAGCGGTGAGCCTGCCTGCCCGGGCAGAGCCCCCTCCCCGTCCCGGCTGCGGGTCTCACAGGCTTTGTCCGACAAAGCTGCCGACAGAAGATTGCAGGTCGCTTCGTCAGTATTCACCCGTGCTCTTTTCACATCTCCGGCAGCAGGGATAATCCACGGGGCAATAAATCTGCTTCTCCCTCTCCTGTTTTTAAGGAGCGCTCGAACTGAGCCCAGTGAGAAGAGCGACGAGGCTGGGGAGGGGTCTAGAGAACAGGTCCTGTGAGGAGTGGCTGAGGGAGCTGGGGCTGTTTAGTCGCGAGAAGAGGAGGGTGAGGGGGCACCTGATCGCTCTCTACAGCTACCTGAAAGGAGGCTGTAGTGAGGCAGGGGTTGGTCTCCTCTCCCAGGTAACTAGCGATAGGATGAGAGGCAATGGCCTCAAGTTGTGCCAGGGGAGGTTTAGATTGGATATTTGGAAAAAATTTCTTTACTGAAGGAGTGGTCAGGCATTGGAATAGGCTGCCCAGGGATGGTTGAGTCCCCATCCCTGGAGGTGTTCAAAAACCATGTAGATGTGGCACATGGTGGTGTTGGGTGGATGGTTGGACTTGATGACCTTAGAGGTCTTTTCCAACCTTAATGATTGTATGATTCTATGAAAGGAATGAATATACCTCTATGGCCAGGGACTATGGCAGGCGGAAAATCGTTCTGCTGTGAATATTTAGTTGCCATAATGGACAGCATGTAGCTCCTTTCATTGTTGGAACACCAACTGTGTTCAGTTTTCCCCAAGTCCCCTGTCCTCAGACTGACAGTGCAGTTCGCAAATGCAGCCTGGAAGCCTGTCTTTGGGAAACAACATTACTCTGTGGAGCTTGTGAAAAACAGATGAGCTTGCATTGGGAGGCTTTTTCATTTTTTTGTGGTCACCTAATTATTTTAATAGATCTGTATTAGAAAAGGCAATATATATTAAAAAAAAATCTGTTATATATATAATATATATATATTCCCTGTCCTGGTTAAGTAGGAACTGCAGTTCTGTAAAAGCACTGAAATAAGAAATGGGTCTACTTGTTTGCTAGTTCAACTGTTTGTTAATTTACTGTTCTCCCTGGAATAAAATAGATTTCCAGTTTTAGAAACAAATCGGAAAGGTGCTCCTCACCTTGCTGTGTTGGTATTGCTGACGCACTGGTCAATCTGCAATTAGCTGTGAAAGCATTTTATTTCTTATCACAGTAGTATCTGTGGTGGCACAGCTCAGTGCAGAATATTAAACTGCTCCAGGCGAGAGGCGGGGAATGAGTTATTAGCCTGAAAAAATGCTTCAAAGCAGCAAAACCGTTTGGAAGCGCTCTGCCACTTGCTAGCAGGGAGCTTCTGGAGGAGCTGCCAGCCCACACGAGAGGAGCTGCTCACCTTCTCATGGTGCCGTCCAGAACCTGGAGCTCGGCGGCTGGGAGCTGTGCTGCTCACTGCTAGGCTTCGCTTTTCGGCGTGGTTGTGGTCCCAGTGGAGAATGCACGGCATCAAGTGTTTCTTCAGTGGTGCTCTGATGCAGGGGTAGGAAAAGATGCCTCATATGAAAAAACATGGCGCAGGAGAACAGGGAACTTCACACCATTTACCTTCATCCAGCCTTGATTAACTGAGAGAGTGATGGGTTTATTCATAAGCATGCTGAATATAACTAAAATCACATACAGCATCGCAAAAACTTGAACAGAGTATAATAATACAAAAAACCCCTGTATATAAAATGTAATATATTTGCTTATGTTAAAAAAAGAGAAGAATTATCAGTACACAATTAAGAACAAATACTATGCCACAGAAATATTTGTTTTAACCAGATGGTCTTAAGTAGTGCAGTCAGAGCTGTGGTCACAGTACATTAGTTTTGTTTCCATAGTAACACTAGTTTGGCAGACTGAGTTTAGATCTGCACTGCAGTGTTCATAACAGCCTAATCCTTCTATATGTGCTTTTATTGAAATTGGAAATGATACTTAGGCAATCGTGCGCACTTATGAATCTGCAGACATTGCAAGAAGTCAAATTTCCCCAAAGCCAGAATTGGGCAGAGAAGGGTATGTTTGCTTGACCAGACGATGACACCAAAACCAGCTGTAAAACTGTTCATCAGGTTCTGATTTGTCTCAGTGCGTAGCATTCTTTCAGCCTGCCAGTCTGGAAGTCGCTGTCATTCTAGGGTCTGAGAAGAGCAGCACACATAGTTGTATGTGTGCAGTCCACATGCACAAATGGTGTTTATTGTTTCATGTTGGTACTGGATTTTTATTAAATATAGTGCAACTGTAAATATATAAATGTAAACATGGAATATGTGGAAGCAGCACCGGGCTTCACTGTGTGCCAGTGAGTGTGCTGGAGGTAGCTCTCGAGTGGTAAGGCACGAAGCTTGGCTCCAACTTTTCTGTTCCTGTGAAACTTTAAAAGAAGCTGAAGGGGAAGTAACCGTAAGCAGGACAGAAAACATGTTCCTCAGCTGATCTGAAGTTATGAAATGCGTACTGAGTTGTGGTAAAGAGCTGAATTGTGCAGTGACTTCCAAGATTTCTGAGCAAAATCTAATTTAGATATAGTAAATCATATTATTAGCTGTGGTAAGTTGTATGCTTACAGAATATGCCCCAAATAATGACGAGTGATGGTGATTTATGAAATTTAGACTCAAACAGTTTTGCCAGATGGCAACAGACAGAGCTGTAATATGTTTATTGGAGAAACGCGGACAGAAACCGCAGCACTTTTGGGACATGGATTGGACGCCCCGGTCCATCTGCAGTTGGAAATCCCAGTTTATAGCACAACAGAACTGACCTTGTATCTTTTTGAAGCTAATTACAGTTTGGACTCTTCCAGACACTTATGAAAGTATTGTTTCCTTGAAACGTGGATAGCAAGTAAGATGGTGGATTTTCTGTACTCTGCCACCGACAGGGACCTTGGCTGTGGATGCTCTAAACCAGCAATTTTCCTGTTGCCCGTCGGCACGCCGGCAGTGCCCTGATTACAGAGGGCCTCGAGGCGTTCTCAAGCAGGAAAGGATTCGGAATCGGTTTAGCAAGTTTTGACAAAAGCCAGTAATCTAACTAAAACCAAATGTGCTTTCCTTTTCAGCTACAAGTGAATAAATCAAATATAATTACATTTTACCTCTTACTGATCATTAAAAAAAGAAAAATATTATCTTAAGATAATCTTAATGTCTGGAGCACATAAACAGCAAAATTCATATTTTTGTCAGTAGTGTGCTGAGGACTTCTACAGACAGAGAAAACGTATTTTACTGTATCAAATTACGGGGCTGTGTGCTTTTTCCAGGGTCATTGGCTTGCTTTTCATCCAAATTATAAGTGTCCAGTTATTTTTAAAGTTGTTTTAGCAAAACGAGGCTTGTGAGGGGAACAGTGTAATACTGGCTGCGTGATCTCCCTCTGCCACACCGGAGAGGCTGGGCACCGTCCTTGTGCAACGTCCGAGAGCCCTGGGCTGGGCGTCGTGTGCCCTGCGGAGGGAGAGTCCTACGGCCTGTGCGAACCGAGTTTTCCATTCATCTTTGGAAATGACCTGCCCCAGGAAGGGTAGGGAATGCTTATTGCTGCCCTGTCAAATCTGGTGTGCGCAGAACAGTTGTTTCTCCCTGTGCTTTGATTGTTTTCCATAAAATGCGTGTTATTTTATAAACATCAGCCTAGTAGCTGACTCTGGCTTTGCATTTTGAAAGCTTCTTCCTGGAGTTTGTGTTGCAGAATTGTGTAGCTGTGGATATGTCCGTGAACAGCATCCTGTAATACAAAAATATGTAAAGTAATTCTAAACCAAAGTGAAGTAAAGATGTAATAAAGGAAAGCGTACATACCATTTTTAATACACCACACTTTGAGTGTTGCAGCGTGTACAGAGGACGTCCTGACACTTTGGAATTATCTTCAATACGTGAGGAGTGATTACTTTAAATCGTCAACATCAGTTGCGAAATGACGCACGCAGAAATATTTTTATTTCCATTAGAAGAAACACCTAAGAAGTCAGTGACTGAAGTAGGTTAGGGGAAATTACCTTGTACTCTTTTTCATGGGCTTTTTACTTTGCCTTTGATGTAACATTCAGTAGGGTTTGCAGAAATAGCTGGGTTCACAAATAATTTATGTCGCATTGATCTTCTGGGTGATCCTGCATTAAGAAAAAATGTTTGTGGTCAGTTTATCAGCTCCCCATGTGGTTCTGTTGTTGGGTGTTTTTTTGCTAAACCTGTGCTTAACAGTGGAAGAGAAGAAATTTGGTTTTCATTTTTGAGTGGGAAGGGTAAGCTAAGGAACGCGTTTCCAGTGCAATAACTGTAGCCATGGAGGTCGGTTGAGCCGTGCTCCGGGGTGTGCCGGGTGCAGGATGGGACCCTGCTGACCGCACACCCTGCCTGCTCCGAGCTCCTGGAGGTGCTCTGAGCTCCTGGAGGTGCTCCGTGCCACACGGCGTGGACGTGGCTGCCCCGGCTGTGGGTCGGGGAGCTGCCTGGCAGCAGCGGGCTCTGCCAGCCGCCTTCATCTGCGCAGGGTCTCTGTGGAAGTGCACGAAGTGCTTGCAAACCTGAGCTCTTAAGCAGTTGTCGTGTTTATTCCAGGCAAAAAGCAATCACGAGTTGTGAAAGAAACGTCCACACAGGGATTGCTTTAGAAGCGTAAGTTAAAGCAGTGCTGGGGGAAGATGTGATTACATTTTATTGGTGTAGTGTGTGTGACCGTATTACAGCAAAATGCAAATTTAATAAACAGTTCTAAATACAATTTCTCACTTCAGAAAGATTTTTCATTGAAAAAAACCTGTTTGTTCTGGTAAAATTTATAAAATTAAAATACATAGCAACAAAACCAAAACCAGTTTCTTGTAAAGCGAGCACACAGTTGACTATTCCACTTGCTCCTGAATTGCAAAATCCTATTATAAACTTTTATTAATATGCTCTAAGTTAGAAAAACAGGAAAAAAAAATCTTTTATGGGGTTTAGAAAGCGCGTAAAATGACCTGACTATAGGTACGCACAGCCAGGTCGTGCGCAGCTCGAACGCAGCCATCTCACCGGCGTGCTCTGATCCAGTTCCACCCCTGTTCCCATAGCAATGAGTTGTTGCTTGCACCTTCAGCTCCTGGTGTTTAGATTCAGTGTGTTTTGATGAAACAAGTTTAAATCGGGGAAATGAAGACACTGCAGTTCTTGATTTGTTGCCCCTTCAGGAGGGAAAGGACCGGGTCCTACAGGAGGTTAAACTCGAGGCTTGTGACTGATGGCATTTCATTCCTGATCCAGTGCTAGCAGCAATCATGGGCTCTAATTTAGACTATACTTATCTCCCCCTCCACCAGGCATCTGTGTCTTCTGAACTTGCAGGAATAAATTTATGCAGGCACGAACACTAACTTGTAGGAGTTTAGACCATGCAAAGGTAAAATGCAGAACTTTGAACCAAGCCACTTTTTGGGCAAGGTGGCTTTACAACTGCTAAGCTAGCCGAAGAGACCACCATGTGATTCTTCACAAATGTATTAACTTCTAACACCTTTAAATGTACTGGCTTGTCCTATCTAACCACGTGAGGTCTGACAGTGCCATGCAATGCATGCCATCCGTAGTGGCATGCGGGAACATTTTCCATGGTGCCCTGACATCTGCTATCAGTTTGGCTGGCAGATACACCCGGACTCAGTAGACAGCAGCTATCTGAAATAGTGAGAACTGGTAAATGCATCAAAATTGTTCATAACTTTTTGGCATTTTAAAACATCCTCCTGCTTTATTTTTGGGAACAGAGGACTGGGTTGTGACAGTCGTTTAGACCTTCCTTGGTGCTTAGAAACACCTATGACCTGAGCAACGTGGTGGTTTAATTAAATGATGAGATGGGATATGGAACACTACCTTGAAGCACTTGAGCACAACTAATTTTAAGCATGTGAATGTTGTGCTTGTACTTGGCTGTTGTCAGCTGAGTTGGAATGGCAGACTGTCAAACTGATAAACCGTAGCTACTGGGGTCAGCTGAGGGCTTAAAGTTAAGCATGAGCTTAAGCATCTTTCTCTGCTGGTGCCCGTGGTGGAGCGGAGTACTGTCCTGGAGCGGTAGGGCCTCTGTCAGGGGGGCTGTCTTGCAGTTCATGTATGCTTTTTTACAGCACTGCAGATTTAACTCTTTTCACTTGGCCTTTTGCTTCTTCATCTCTCATTATTTTTCCAGTATTGTTATTTTAAGATAAACTGCAGCCAGTTTCCTGTTAGCTGAATGTAGACATACACCATTTTGCTGCAGATGTATGAGAATACTCATAACATCTGGCTTATTATTATTTCCAAAGTTCTTTTCACCTGCAGTCTGTATAGAGCATTCTTTGTCTGCCTTTAGCTTTTTATCAGTAGTGCTGCTCCCAGAAGGAAAAGATGCACTGCTGAGTAAGTAGGTCACGGGAGCAGGCAAACGGTGGCGTTTCTGCAGAGGGAGGGAGAGGAGAGTCAAGGCTGGGAGGGGAAGGCTGCTCTGAGGCAAGACGGGCATCCCCGGGGACGGGGCACGGGCGCTGCCGCGGCCTCTGGCTCCACAGGGTGCTGCCCTGCCAGCCGTGCTCGCCGGGACGGTCTCATCGATCCGTTACTGCCCGTGCCCCGTTCAGGGGTTTGCTCCCGTGGCTTGCCTTTCCGAACGGTTGTGCTTTTTTCTACATTTAAGGGTACAAAACCTGTTAGTGCGCAGTAGTGGAGGAAACATTGCGGGTGAGGAGGAGTCTCTGCCCGCCCAAGAGAGCCTCCGCCGCGGTGGCAGATTGGTCGTGAGAGTGGAGGTAACTCACGTGAACGCACGAGCTGCGACTGCGGGAGGTTTCTGGGAGATGGGAGCGCAGTACTTGCTGTAATACTGCTTTGGCTGACTTGCTTTTCTTTCAGAATGGGGTTACAGCTTAGAGCTTTGTGCTCAAAGCCATTGGCCAAGCATTGTGCTCCCGATACGTGTTATATTTGGAGTAATGGCATTTTAATTTGAATTATTTAAAATTTTATGATACATATGTACATGGTGATTTTAAAAAAAAAAGTGTAAACTCAAGGTATTATGACAGTGGGCAAATTCTTCCCTTCATTTTTCTTAAAATGTTCTTCTTTTTTACCCTACTTAGATAAGGTTCACTTTGTTCCTTAAAAAAAAAAAAAAGGCTAATGATGTTACCTTGGTGATTCAAGAACGGAAGAGCGGAATGGTACTTAGACTAAGTCTGTATACTTTAAAAAGCATGGAACAGCATTGCAAATTTTTTAAGCAAGTTGTTTTTTGGAAAGCTTTTGTACTTCATTTCGATGCTCTGTGCTAGTTAGAACCATCATCCGTGTCTGTGGGACGGGGGAAGTCGGAACTGCTGACAATAGCTGCAGAAAAGGGCTTTGCAGTTGGCTTAGTTCGTACATTTTTTTGAAGAGAGGCTGCAGATGGATGAATACAATATTGTAGGCCAGATGTGGCTGAATATGTATGCGTGACTAAATGGACTTAAATGGTCAACAGCTAACTTAGATGGTCATAGACTGCAATATATTGTAGAATGTCCCACTGTCGGGAAGTTTTCTGTAACTTAGCCAATGAGGTAAATTGCACCGCAACAGAAGAAATGTAGAAAGTTTTATGAAAATTTGCAAACTCAGCGACTGGAAGTTGGTGTGCGGAACTTGTGCCGAGGGTTTCTGTGCTGGGCTGAGATGGCCGCAGGGCTGGCGACCCAGGGAGAGCCAGCCGTGGAGATCTGGGAAACGTACCACGTTTTGACTGTGTTTTAGGAGTCGGTTTGCCTGATGTTATGAAAAATAGCAATCCTTAAGCAGCCTACAGGGAAGAGAAATGCCATTTTTTCAGTGTTATCCCATTTTTTCCTCTTGTTTCACATTTAAATTTTAAATACTTTAACATTTCAACAGTTCGTGGCAGAGATTTTAAATAATTACTACATTGAGCTAAAAATGAATTTTTAACCTCTCTTCTTCAGAAGCAAAGAACATATAAATTTACAGTTATTTTCCTGGCCCAGTGCCGAAACATCTCTTTTGTTATTGTGAAGGAAAATAGAGAGGTTTGATTAAAACCTTGTTCAGTAATTAAATGTCTGTAGTTTTTCTCCTGTAGACATTGTTCCATTTTGGTACTACTTGTTGTAAGGCTCCGTGGAATTTTAATAAATCCCTCAAATGAACCCCCAGACAGTTTTCAGGATTTTTATACTACATTAGCAATTACAGAAATACACTGCAAAAATAATAAACGCCCGCTAATTGGAAGCATTTAATTGTGTAGGTTATTAATTTAGCGTGAAGAGCAAATGACGGGGCTGTATTCTGCTGTCTGTTGCAGCAGTCTTGCACATATTTTGAAGTTCTGTAAGTAATTTCATTTGGAGTAATGAATGATGCATCTGGTACTTGGATCTTAAACTGAACACTTGCTGAACAAATTTATTAATGCGCAGCCCCGCTCAGCGCTACCTGCTCGGCGTTGCTCCCGACACCCCTGAGAAACCTCGGTAGGGAGAGCTCGCTCTGGAGCTTCATGGTATTTTAAGCTGTGTGATGTGTGGAGGTTGTAGAATAACTTGTATTTGGTGGGGTGTGCAGGAGGCCGGGGGATTGAGGCTACCTCTGTGCAGAGGGAGGTGGAAAAAAGTGCGAATGCTAGGAGAGGAAAGGCTGCGGAGCAGCGCGTGATTGCTTTGGGATTGAAGTTGCCTCGTTTGAGCTAAAATTAACTAGACCTTTTTCAAGTTCTGCTTACGCTTGGATACCCAGTTAAATACCTATAGGATGTATTTTGCATGTGGAAAAGCCACGGGCAGTATCAGTCGTGTTTCCTGTATTCAGAGCTCGCGGGCGGCGGGGTGGCGGGGAGAAAGCGTTACTGCTGGGCAGAGAGCTGGCGGGGAAGGGCTGGAGAGCTACGGTCCGTGGACCTGCATCAGGGCTGAGCGCGCTGGCGCTTGCTTTCTTGGGGCCCTCCATTCTTTCCAATGTTACCTTATAAGAGAGAATTATTTTTTAATCCTTTTTCTGCTTCGCCCCAGGCAGCACCGCAGCGGCTGCCACCTTCTCCCTCAGCTTTCTTGCGGTGGTGGTGTGGTGCTGGGCGTCACTTCTGGGACCCCTCTCTCCTCTTTCTGCCTTTCCTGGCACAAAATCACTCTTTGTTTTCTGCTCTTGTCTTTGCTACTTGTCCCGCTGCTCACGTTAAGCTGCGAAAGGACTGCATAATTTTTGTTGACGCACTTGGGGAACGTAGTATCCCCCACCCATTTTGCTGTGGACGCAACCCTCGTGATGAGCCCCTGGAGTTACATACCTGGATTGCCTTGGACTTCAAGTGGAGAAGAGACCCTTTACTTCCCACATGTCATTCAAGGAAACAACTGAGAACTGGATTATTCAAAGCAGAAGCCAAGCCCTGGCATGCAACCTACGGCTTGTGAAGGAGACTGGGAAACACTGTTTGCCCAGGCAGCAGCAACTGGAGTTGCTGGGCAGTGTGAGCTCTGGCCAGGGGGACAGCCAAGTGCTGCCAACTGAGCAGCTACAGAAAATGGATTAATCTGTGAAAGTATACACATCTCCTCTCTACGCTGACTTCTGTGGTGTTTGCCAAAATACGTGACTGTGATTAGGACATGTTTTAACAAAGGTGATGTAATCGCCAGGGACATGGAGGCTTGGTCAGCTGGTGTAGTTAGATACAACAAACGGTTCTCCAGGATGCAGAAGTGTTTCTGTGTGGACATCTCTGTAATTTAGTAAAACAGAGACAAGTGCTTGCTAAATCAAGGAGGTAGCTTCTTTTATTTTGGGCAGAATTGCTTGTACTCTAACATTAAAGCATGGATGCTGTCAGTTCTGTTTGCAACACTTCTGTCTTAATGCGTGTTAATATGCTAAAATCCTGCCGTTTGAAGTTTAGTATTTAAAAAAAAAAGAGTATTTGTTGGATTTTCAATCAGTTGTTTTTAACTTGCATAGAAAAAATTAAGGCTGGGAGCTGTGGGATGGTGTAACAGCTTGTACCAGACCAAAATCCTTGCAAGGAACCAAGAAGTTCCTTGGACCCACAAGTCTTCTGTGAGGCAAGTATATTTCTGGTGAGCTCTGCCCCTGAATGCCACTGTTCCTTGACATTCTTTCTTCCTTTTTGATAGTTCCCATAAGAAAACAAGGCTGTGCTGCCTTCTGAATTTCCCTTTCATCTAGGCGTGCTGTCTTCTACGTCATACAGGAGTTCTTTGTGTGGCTGGGGCGTACGTGACAGGAGGACTGACTTCTCCCGTAATTAGGGACAGGCGGTGGGCGTGAAGGCTCCTTTCGTGGCTTGAAGATTGTCATACACTCCCCCAAACAAGTCAGCTAGTCACCTGCTACAAAGCATCTTCTCTATTTTTATATCAAAATGGATATTTAGTAGTCTGGGGGGGGTTATGGTGTTTATTATCCCACTGGGAAGAATTGTACTTGACATAGCATGAGCATCCTCGGCCACAGACCGCGCTGGGTGGCTGGAGAGCCCTTGGCAGTGGTCAGCAAAGCTGCGGGAGGAGAGAAGGAGCTTGGGCGACTTCGGAATGGCAAAAGGGTTTTAATTTATGCAGCCTGGACAGTGTACGGTTGCTGTCTGAGCAAGTCTCCAGTGGCTGCCCAGCGCGGCTGCTCTGCTATTTATGGGCAGCCAAACTGCAAGTGCAAGCTGCAGCTCTAATTCAGCAGAATACTGCCGATCCTTTGCAATGTTGGGATTTTTATTTTTCCCCCAAGGCTCAGCCCTTAGCTATGCATTTTATGCTTTTTTTCCAGTATGATTCTCATCTCGTACGTCACACTGACTGCAGTGGTGTCAGTGTAGCCCTGGTGAAGCCAGAGCAGGAAGCCTGCTGAAGCGGAGGAGGAATGTAAAACTCCTGGTAATAAAAATAGCCCATTTTATGTTTTACATGTAAACTAAACTTTGCTGTTGGTACAGGACTTTACCAGGTACGAGTACCGTCTGCTTCGTGACCTCTGTAGGACTAATGCAAATAGCAGTTGACTTCAGATAATTTGGTGTTATTTAGCTCGTTAATTTATGTCAGTCAAAAGGCAGGAGGACTTTTCTGCCAGCAATAAATTAGTTTCTGGTATTGATTTACTGGTAGTGACATGGAAGAATGAGGAATGACATTTAGTATGGCTATGTCAAAAACTATTATCTTAATATCTCAGCGTTCAAATTTGAATAACAGCTGCCATGTTATTTCCCTGAATAGGGAGTACTTTCCATGTAGAAAAAATACCTGGTATTACAGAGTAAGAACGGGTGGGATGTGCCTTTGTTATACTCCAGCAGCACCGCTTCTCACTGGATCAGTTGAGATCGCTATGTACTGCTCGGGAAAGGTTATTTTTTTGGTTCCAGCAATTGTTGGGTCCTAGACATGCCTTCAAGCCATCTGGCCACATCTCATTGCATTCGAAGAATGCTGCTGGGCGCGTTGGACGAGGTCCCCGCGCCAGGCTGCCCTGGTTGGGGGTGCTCCGGGGCGCTCAGGAGATGGATGCGACCCTGCTGCTGCATGCAGCTTTTGCTCAGAAGTGTGTAAATGGGTTCGGTTTATATATATATTTTACCATATATTTTTATCAGAGGTTTGTTTTCTTATGTGTATCTGGCTTTCTTTCTGGAGATGGTGAATTTTCAGCACATTTTCAAATGGGTTGTTTCATGGCGTTTTGAAGAAATATCCCCACAGTGTATTCTGTAAAACATTTTATGCATATTAAAAAAAAAATCCATGAAGGTCTTGTCTGCCAGGGATTATACAATAAGACCTTTGAGTTTGCATGATGTGTCTTGTGTGTGGAATGAAGATGCTTTGCTGTGATGCTCAGCCTTCACAGCCGAGAGGTCTGTGCAAGGCCCATTAATTTCCCATCAGTGCAGTGTTAGGAGGTCCCCGGAGTTTTTTTATTAACAGTGGATGTTTACCATTGCCAGTATCGGGTGGAACAATCTCTCACTTCACAATATTGTTGTTGACTCTTTCTTCTCCTTTGATGATACTTAATGCTTCCTTGTATTTTGCTTCATCAGTTAATCCTTCAGCCTTCTTACATCTCAGAAAATACACGGAGTTTGTTATGTGCAAAGCTTTTTTTTCAAAGAAAGAAAAAGAAAATGCACAAAACAGAAAAATCTGTCTCACCTGAAGTTATGTAAAGAAAGAAAAATGGAGAGTTTTGTGTTGCTTTGCATGCGTGCCTGACTTTTGCGTGGACATCTGTAGAGAAGCAGCCCCCCTGAAATTACATAGTGTTATGTTCTTCAGTACCTTCATTGCAGTTGCACAGAAGTTATGTATTCATGCAAGCTTTTGGCTTTGTTTATAATTCCATACCCCTAAAAATTTATAATAGATGCTGCTTTATGAGTGATCTGATCGTGTTACTTATTTTCGTCTTTCCTATGGCCTTTTATATAATTTGTGTGATTAAAGAGTTAGATTTTCAGGAGGAAATGAATGCTAATTGTATGTAATAAACCTTCTTAATGAAGTGTTCTGCCCTGGTACATACAATGAAGAGAGTCACTTCATTGTTGAGTTAGGTATCTGTAGTTGAATATAGTCTACTTTTACTAATACATTTTAATATTTTTGTAGTTTCTTTAGAGATCTACTTAATCTGCCACCGTAATTTATCAGAAGTTGGACTAGCAGACTTAAACAGACCCCTTGACATTTGTGCATTGAGAGGTCCTAGGGTGAGTGAGCGTACATGGAGGTTTCTTTTAAGGTTTCCCAAGAAAGTGGGGGATCTGCTGCCAGTGTAGTTTCTTACAGGGTGAGGAGCACAAAACACACTTGCCACACAAGTCTAGATCAAACTAGATTTGGGAAGAAAGAGTAGTACATGATATGACATCTTTGTTAGGAGCTGTTTGCTTTTTGAGAAAGAAAACTAAGAAAGGCAGTTTCTCAGAATGAAAAGAAATCAGATAGTGGTTCTACACGGAGTGTAGCTGCAAAAAATCCAAAAATCCTAAGTATTAGCAGATGGACCATACCCAGAAATGAGGCTTTTTCACTATACCTCCTTTTGTCAGCTTTATCTCGTATTCTCTGGTTGGCAGATATGCTTCTGCTGCACTTGGTAAGTTGGGATGGAATTAATTTCATTTAACTTTAGCTGCTAAGTTCAGTTGTAGTCAGTGGATGTGGATTGAATCGTCCCTGGAGATTCCTGTTTTATAAACCTATTTTAGGATCCAGTGAATCACCAGCTGAAAGTGCCTGTCTCTTATTGCTGATTCTAGAGGAAGCATCAGTCATTACTGCAGAGCAAATGTCAAGCATATATGGGGCTAAAATTGAGTATCATGAGTCCGATCTCAGGACCAAATTAAAAAAAAGTCCGCAACTTTGGTTCTGAAGTGCGACAAAGGGGAAATTTAGAGTTGCTTGACAAGTGAAATCTGTAAAACCCCATCTGCCCATGTAGGTGTCGCGAGGCTGTGGGCACGAAGCCTCCAGGAGCTCGGGTGGCTGTGGTCCCGCTGCCCAAAGTGCCTCCCGCCCCTCCTTCCAGCACCGGGGCTCTGCCTGCCGCCCTTCCAATCCGCACCTCGCCAGGCATTCATGCTCGTTCTTTAAGGTGTTTGTGGTCCACATACCCATAAACTGGCAAACAACGTGGCGTTGCTGCTTGCTGGTGATCAGTGTTGCTTTTGTGTTTACAGGCAACCTTTGCCTTCCAGAGTTTCAGAAAAGAACTGGCGTGGTTCACTACCATTTAAGGTATCTACTTGCTTCTTTCCCAAGGTGTTTATTTGGGAGAGATTTTAAATTTTATGGTACCGTGTCACCTAATCTTTGATATTGTATAGAACTGAAAGGGCCTCTTGAAATGAGTTGCTATGACTGTTAGCTAACACAGATTTTTCCACTTTTTTGTTCGATGGTTATTCAGATGCCTTTAATAGTTTTGTAAGCACTACGTCTTTGTCTTCCTCCCTGTTGGCTGCTTTTCATTTCCAGCACAGGCATCTCTTGTTCTGTAAGACACCAGAGGCGTAAGTGCCTGCAGTGGATTGCCACCGGGAGCGTGCACAGAGAGGATTATCCCGGCAGACTTTAAAGTTCAAACTCTTCTATTTACTACCAGTTAGCGAATGCCTTCTCTTTGGTCCCTGCTGCCATATTGCATTACATAAACAGTGATAGGTGACAGCATCTCCTTCAAATCTTTCTGCTGTCCAGATAATCATAGAATCATGGAATCATAGGTTGGAAAAGACCTCCAAGATCTTTAAGTCCAACCATTGCAATTTGAGGCCCTAAGCAGATAAAACCCAATTTTACTCTCTGATGACAAATTCTGACACCATTAAATGAAATCTGTATAAAGAAAACAGCCCTTTCACTTGATCCCAAATTAATTTAATTTTTGAACTGAAGTTAAATAAGGTACCAGATTATCTTGACTAAAAAAATATAATCTGAAAAATGACAAAGGCTTGTTAAAATTGCATCTCTGATGCACCTAGCATGCCTTCCACCTGAGAAATCAGCCATTTGACTCTGCCTTGGGTTTCTGTGTCTCACACAGCAGATTTCTTTACTGTGTAAATAAAGTGAGAGAGAGACAAATGAAGTGGCACATTAGGACATATTGCTCAGGGAAGTGATGTGGCAAAGCGGCATCTGGATTGAATTAAAATTATGGCTTAAATTTTCTGAGTGCCTGGTGGGTTCCTCCGCTGGGAGTCCGGCTGGGAGCAGGCAGGGTGGGGGTGGCTGGACTGAGCGCTCCGAGTGAAACCTCCGGGGCTTCCCGTGCCGTGAGGAGCCCGGCGCACTGGGCTGAGGCAGGGCGTGATTGCAGGAGCCTGGCTGGGCACTGGCGTTACTCAAGGAAAGCAAAAATCTCTCCGAGGTGGGAATGAAGTCTTTGGATGTCCATGAAATACCTTGATTCACAGTTTTGAAAGTAAAATATGCAATTTCTTTTCATGATGGACTGTGAATGGTTTTGGTAACAGAGCTATAAAGAGTTTGAGCCACAATTTGAATTTTGTTATTGTGGAATAAACCCAGGGTAAGTCAAAATGCCTCGATTTTTGCTGCTGTGCTGCAGTCGGAGGTGTTGTGAATGACCGGGAGCAGTCCCTTGACAGAAATCCTCCGATCGTCTGTCTGGCGGTGGAGAGGTTAAATCCCTTCAGCCGGCTACCAGCAATCTGCTGGCAAGGAAATGAGTTTTCCAAAGCTTTGCATAACGGGACCCTTAGACAAGTACATTTTGAAGCTGGTGAGGCAGAAAAGTTTTCTGTTTTACCGTTTCTGTCCTTTCAAAGAAAAACTGAGAGCAGGGTGAAGCGTGGAAGGTTGAACACCGGCGTGGTGTAGTGAAATGTTGGCATTTCGACTGAAATCCCAGTGTTTCTGCTCTTAATTCCAGAGATTGTGGTGTTTATTGTACCAGCATCTGGCTTTTGTCTGTGTGTCCACAATACTGAAGTAAGTTTATCATTTGTTTTCGCTGCTTAATGCTTTCACCCACAAACTGGTGACTTCTTTTTCTTCGTCCTCATGGGGTCGTTAGATATAGCCACATTACTCTTGTGCACGTCAGAAAAGCTTAAATTTTGTTAGTTTTTTATCAGACTTCACAAGTAAGTGAACTGTGAATGTTACAGATCAGCAGACGGCTGTCTTTAAATGCACAGACCTGCGAGAGCGTGGCTGGGTTGGGCTAAAGAAATGCCACAGATGACACTCGGCACTGGCCGGGGCCTGGCTGCTGCTGGGACATGGTTTCTCTTTCCTCTGCAAGCACATGCGTCCGCCCTTGGGAGAGTATGGAAGCGATGCGCTGCAGAGGCTGTTCCACCAGCCCGCCTGGCCGAACCACAGGCTTGGCGAGCCAGCTCTCCCCCGACCAGCTCTGCGGGGCCACTGGCCCAAGGGCAAGGGTTTTTCCTGGGTTTCATCCATCGCTTTCCAGGCTGTCCCATCCGCCATGGAGCTGGAGCCCGGACTTCCTCCACCTTATGTTTTTTTCCGGTCCTCTCAATTAGTTTAGCACTTTGAGAAAGAAACTCACTGAAGAGCTTGAATGTCCAATGTAAAAACGATCCTGGGCTGTGTGGGCTGCTTGTCCCCTGTCTGCCTCCGTGGCTGCCCTGTGGCCCGTTGGCCAGCCGGCACTTGTCTCAGCGGGTTGTCCCAGCCAGGCAGAGTGAGCACAAACCCCGTGGCTCCCGACTCTTCTTGCTTTCTAATTACATATGGACAAAGGAAAATTTAACAGGAGTATGCATCTTTGAGCAGGTTTCTCTTGGAGTTTTGTAGCACCAGGTGTGTTACAGGGAATATGCAGAGATGCTGATGCCAGAACTTGCTGAAAAATAGGAAAGGGTTAAATTAATGTGGAAAAACTGAAGGAGATAGGATTACAACAGAGACCAAGAAAAATACCATTATTGACCATATGACGGCTATAATAGAGAAGAATAGCAATAGAAAATGCATAATGGAAAGAAATTGTTTTTGAAAAGGATGCAGATAAATGACAGAGTAAACAATATCAGCTTCTCTAGGGGAAAAATACCGAGCTGTCCCTGTAGATAAAGCCACCCTATAGGAAAGAGCGATGGAAAGAATAAGAGGGATGGGTGTTGGCATTTCAGAGTCCACTGTCTAAAGGCTGCAGTGTGACAGGGAGACCTGTCTGATGATTGCTGGGTTTCTGTCACTGGAAAGGGCGTTTTGTGTTTCAGACATGCATCTATGATAATCTAGCAACATGGAAATCATAGAATCATAGAATGGTTTGCGTTGGAAGGGACCTTAAAGATCATCTGGTTCCAAGCCCCCTGCCATAAGCAGGGACATCTTCCACTACACCAGGTTGCTCAGAGCCCCATCCAGCCTGGCCTTGAACACTTCCAGGGAGGGGGCAGCCACAGCTTCTCTGGGCAACCTGTGCCAGGGCCTCACCACCCTCATGGTGAAGAATCTCTTCCTAATATCTAATCTAAATCTGCCCTCTTTTAGTTTACAGCCATTCCCCCTTGTCCTATCACTACACGACCTTGTAAAAATGTAGCAGCACATCTAGTGTTTTATGATCGGAAGCGCCCAGGCGCCATTCTGCATCAGGAGTGATGAAATGGGGCTTGGCTGAAAGATCTAGTTTGCCTGTGTTTCCTTCACCAGGCTATGAGAGCTGTTTCTGTAGCTGTAGTTACCGATGTCACCTGCCACTGTCCGGGTACGGTAACGGCCTCCATGGGGGGGTGGTGGTACAAAGGGCTGCGCTTTCTGCGTAAGGACATCGCCGTGGAGGGAAATGCAGGCGTATGGGGAGCGGAGAGCCGAGGGAGAGCTCTCATTGATTTCCTCTCACACACTGCTGAACGCGGCGTGCAGGGCTGGGCCCCTGGAGAAACCTGTCCTGTATATATATGGATATATCCCTGGCTTTGACGTCCCCGTGTGGGGTGGGAGAAACCGGGGAGCGCTTGGGAAGGGCAGAGCACTCGCCCCTCCTCCCCTCCCACACGCGGGCACTCCTGCTCCCCTCCACCTCGGTAAATTGCGGCAGTGAAAAGAAACACATAGAAAAAACTTTTAAATGACCTTTTGCGCTGAAAAGCAATGTATGCCGGGGGAGAAAAGTGTGTTTCAATTAGCCCTGCTTTAAGGCAGGGCTGGCGGTGGCGAGGTGGGGGTGGTGTGCCGGGGCGGCAGGGCGATGTCTCCCTCCGCTCGGCCTTCGCCTCCCGCAGCTGCCGGCTCCGGCCCCGCTCCAAGAGCCTCCCGCCGTCGCCTGGGAGGGGAAGGCCGGTGGCCAGGGGACATTCCCCGTGTGGAGGGTCTGGCCCCCGGCCGCAGTATATTCGCACCAGGCGAAGGGTGAGGGAGGAAAAGCAAATCCCCAGCTGGACTCCTCTGCAGGCTTCCCTCCCCACCATGGCCTGGGAGAGGAGGCTGTCTGATGGCTTCCTGCTCATTGTCAGCGTGGAAGTCTTGGCTTTGGAGTTCTCTCAGGCTGTCTCTGCGTACCTCGCACTTCCATGGAGCAGCGTTGTAATGGCTGGGGACTAGCTCGGCGTGCCTCCGCGTGGGGGAACGCGGCAGCCTCAGAGTTCCCTGAGAAAGTTTGCTGCTTTTAAAGCTACTTAAAAACATGAGAACCTACAATTTTAAAGATCGATGTACCGGTTAAATGTGGAGCTACATGAAAATTTGTTTTTATTTCCAATTTTGTTAGGAAATTGGATGTTGGAAGCAATCTTTGTTTGCATAACAAGCCTGTATTTCTGCAAATGGGCAAAGAGGCTTGAACCAAGCTTTGTATGTGTTTTGAAGTGGGAATGACTGGGGGTGGGGGGGTGGGAATAGCCCAGAAGACTCTGTATGTGCAACCTGTGTATAGGCTGTATCAGAAACCCCCAGCTTGCAAGTGCTTGCTTTGGCTGTGGAGAGTTGTGGGAGCGTCTGGAGCTACACTCAGCCATCACTACCAGCCCTCAGCGAGGAACACGTGGTGCTTCTCTGAGCAATTAATGCGCCTGTTCCATAAAACATGTTCCTGGCCTTGAGGAAGGTGCTTTTCCTTGCTTTCAAACCCCATGAATGAGGGGCAGCCTTTTAATTATGCATACTCTCCTTTTTTTTTGTATTCACCCTAATACCTTTAGTAATAGCATCTACTTTTTAATAAAGACTGTTTACATGGATTTTCTGCTGCTGTGTAAGCCCTGTCTCTTCTGTGATGGAAATAGCTAGCGTCCTCTATCAGTGCTGTTGCAGAAAGGACAGGGAAAAATGGGCACGGTACTAGAATAGCACAGGGAAATGGGTCTGAAGAGTCCCTTGATCCATGTGGTCAGCTCAATTCCTTACTAAGTGGACATTTCCTCTAAAAAAAAATGTGTTAAGAATGGTTTCTTCATGTTTGAGCTATGTGAGGTGTAAGAGAAGACATGGTCCTGTTACAGAGGTGTTGAGGGAAAGATCTGCTTTGACTTAATGTTTCTCGTCGCTGAAGCTCCTGTAGGATTGTTTGGAATTACGTTTGCAGAGGATGTTTCCAAACAGGCCAAAAAGGTTAAAAAGTGTAGAGGAGAGTGGAGGGAGTATTTTGTAGACTCTTCTAATTAAACATCTGTCGTACAGACACTTCGGGCTGTGGTATACTGCACACAGTTGCCTGTGTGGTTTTTTCAGCTCTGGTATGCATATGCTTTTTCCTTTCTAATAAAAAGGAAGGCTTAATATAATAACGACATTGTAATCTCTTATCATTCATTTATTTTTAAATGGACAGGAGATTTGGAGCATGAATGTCTTAGTGGTTAGTGGGAAGAGAAACATTAAATTTCACAAACTGTGCTCGGTAGCAGGAAGAATAAATTCAGTATTCATGTTACTTCAAATATAACTTTTAATAATGCACTTGCTTGCCATGTGTACAGACCTAGGCAGACATAAATTGAGCAACTCTATGCAACACCCAACGTAAATATAATAAACATGCACACAAAAAAGTTGTCTGAATAGAGGGCTAGAAATTTGAGAGAAGTGATATATATGCAAATACAGCAGCATTGTCCTGCTGCAGTGACATATTGTCACATAGAGTGAAGAAATAGGTTGCTACCACTTTCTCAAGAATCTTCTTTCTTAACCAGCCTAAAGACATATATGCAGCTGCCAACTTGATGAAATAGAGATTTGTATTGCTTTTATATTGTTACTCTAAGGATATGCTTTTTATTACAGTATGGAAAAGGAAGGGCAGTAAGTTTGAAGCCACCATTTTAATCATTTTATTTTTCAGTATAGAAAACAGTGGATAAATTTTACAGTGATGCTACCTAAAAAATGCAGGCTTCTGATTTTGAGTGTCACTGGTAAAGCAGTAGGGTGAAGGGAACAAAGAAGATCAAAGAGCAGTAAAAGAGTTTATTTCAAAGACATCCATAAAAATAGTGGGGTTTTAAAATTTGATTAACAATGACCTGAATTAAGCTTAACTAATTTGGGTCCCGATCTTGAAAATAATTTCATGCATGCTTAACCTCAATCCTGTTTGTTGTCAGCTAATTACCTCTGTTTACAAACTATTAAGCCAGCGTAGAATGTTTGCAAAATGAGCGCAATAGAAAAATTGATAAAAAACAAAGATACGCTAATGTGAAAAATCAGGCAGATACACCGAGAATAAATGTAATTTCACCTTTCAGCACTTGGAAATTCAAGAGATGTTAATTCTATGTTTTTTCAGCCACTGTTGAATTTGATGAAACCTCCTCTGCACCTGAAGGAATGAATTAAAAAAACCCAAACAACCCAAATGTAAGTTGATGGAGGAATACTGAACTTAGATGAACATCGCAGTAAATTATAGAGACCAAGTAGATTTTTGGCTCAAGACCAGAAGTTGTTTGGTTTGGCACGAGTCTTACAGGTGCTTGGCTTATCACTGGCTAGTTGGATATATGTTACATGGAAGTTATTAAAATAGTTCAAGTACCATGCACAAAAAGAAGAAGTAGCAGCATGACAATTAAAGAGTTATAAAGAATTCATAGCAATGCCCAGTAAATGAATCAAAGCATTGGCATTTAAAACCAAAAGCAGAGATCTTGAGCTGTGACTGCTAAAAGAACATTCAGTTCAATCAGGCTTAAACAAACAAAGATTTAGAATTGCAGTGATAGGTAACCCAGGTGGAAGACAGGGCCACAGACTGCGGTTCTCTTCACAGAATCACAGAATGTTCAGGGTTGGAAGGGACCTCTGTGGGTCATCTAGTCCAACCCCCCTGCCGAAGCAGGGTCACCTACAGCAGGCTGCACAGGACCTTGTCCAGGCGGGTCTTGAATATCTCCAGAGAAGGAGACTCCACAACCTCTCTGGGCAACCTGTTCCAGTGCTCCGTCACCCTCAGAGGGAAGAAGTTCTTCCTCATGTTCAGGTGGAACTTCCTATGCTTCAGTTTGTGCCCGTTCCATGCATTATCATCTTGCTAATGGAGAAGAGATTCTATTGGGGATGAGGCTGATGGTGGACTGTATGTAAATGCTATAAAGTAAAACAATAATAGAAGAACAGAGGCACTGTATTTTGCCTTTGAATAAGTGACCTCTGTGGAAGTCATGCATGTTAAACTGCAGATGCGAGCACATAGTGGATGTCAAGGTCACTGCTCGGTGGCACCGCTGGCACTCCCACGCGACTTTGACAAACGCTTGGGTTTGCGTTCTCTCTAAATTCGTTTCGTGCAAGTTAATTGGTGTTCTGTCAGTTTGCTTGGTGGGCAAGAGCGGTACTGGAAGGACCTTTCCTCTGGAAGCGAGTTGGAAGCCTTGTTTTAGGGATACTGTGGCTGCTGCAGGCTGTGTCACGTATTGGGACTTCTGTCTTGATAGTTCCCGAGGGCCTCAGGGCCGAGACAGCTGGAGAGGCAAGCGGCCTTTGCGGGGATGTTTGGAAATGAATCATTTCTACTGCATATATGCTCATCTACTCTGTTTTGCTCTGGAATTGAATGAACACAGATTTAAATTCTCCCAAATTTGCAGCTTTTGTATGATTTTGGTACAGCAACAGGACATAGCACAGATGGAATAAATCGGATTCAGGTTTGTCAGAAAAGGACTGCAAACCTTTGGTTAGCCTTGCCTCAGTTTTGAGTTCATCAGTATCAGTCCAAATGACGTCAGAGAGATTTTGGGTTTTGCTGATAAGGATTCTCATGAGTTTAATTCTGCTGAATTGATGTCTGCCATACGTGGGTGCTAAATTAGAGCAATCGCCTGTTGTTGCTGCATTGCCCCTTCTCTTTGATGGACTTCGCCCTTAGATCCCTGGCTTTTCCCTGCTGCTGGTACTGGTCAAGTGGGGAAGGCAAAGGCAACCCATCCAGGACAAATAAAAGCAAATGTAAGATATGCAGATACAGTTTATTTAGTATACAAATGCCAGTTCTGCTAGTGAAAAGCACAGGGAGAAGCCAGAGGGCAGGAGAGCAGTTAGAGAAATCCTGTGATGATTCCCCAGTTCCTCTCTTAGCTCCTGGAGAAGGTGGGACTCTGCTAGCACACCTAGGTATTGCTGGGCTTTGAGTTAATTGCTGGGGTTTAAATGCCCACGTAATTCTCCTTAATATCATTTTCCATTGGACATTTCTGACATTTTGGGATTTTTTTTGTGAGGAGGTTTTTTTGGCAGGGAAGATGCTAAGGGTTTTTCCTACTCTCCTCACCTAGGCTGGAAACAGTACTGCAGGGAGCAGCTCCGGTCCTTGTTCGCTCCAGTACACGACTCCTCCGTGGGCTTTTGTTTGTGTTGCAGCTCCTCAAAGCTGTAGCCAGGAGCAGCCGGCACTGGCTGGATCCCATCAGGCGCTTGCACTGTGGCTGGGAGCTGGTGTTCTCCTGTTCCCCATGCCCTCAGCAAAGGCAGCTGACCCGGCGACTCCGCGAGTTGACTGGGCTTCTGTTTGGGAAAGGTCGTGCTGACAGCGGGCACGCTGGGGCTCTGTCTCATGTGACGGGGGGCGAGAAACCTGTACTGGGTCACAGGGAGCCGTCGCTTTGGGGGTGATGAAGGCGGCCTTGTTTCTGAGCAGAAGCTGTCATTTCTCTGGGCTGCGGTTCGAGGTTGCCCCTGTGCGTGGCGGAGGGAGCTGTGCGTTCTACCGGATCCCCCGGTTAGCGTGCCCTCCGTTCAGCGTAGGCTCTGGAGAAAGGAGCATCCTCCCGGATGCAGAAAGCTGCAAATGACACCTTGCCTTTGCTGAAGAGGTCCATTGTGTTCCGAGCTGGCAAATCACCCAGCTCAAATAAGCTTTAATTTCTCATAGGACCCTATTGTCACCCTGTGGTAAAAACGACTGTGGGAAATTTCCATGATAACGACTGTAAAAGCTCACCCGCTCCTTTCTGGCACTGGCTGCGTGGCCAGCGATGGCGGGAGCAGGGGCTGTGCTGCTGGAGCTGGCTGGGCATCTCCTCCCCGCAGCGCTGGGCTCCGCGGTCCTCCCTGGCCCAGCGGCAGGGCTGTTCCTGTGCGTCCGTGTGCTGCTGCTCTCCTTCCACCACTCGAAGGGTTGGAGCGGGAGGGCTGCACCGACGCTCCATAAGGAGGGATTTTTGTGGATGTGTTCGGTGCCCTGGAACAAGGCGCGAGGTGGCTGAGGGAGCTGGGTCGTGCTGAGGGAGCGGAACTGGGTGCCGCGTCCCCAGTACGTGGTGGAAGTGAGCCCTGCTGTGTGCTGTCATCCCGCCCGGAGCCGGCCGGCTGGCACCATGCCGCAGCTCCATGCCGCAGCTCCGTGCCGTAGCTCACGTCCCGACCCTGTGCAGGCCGCGCTGCAGCCGCTGCCGGAGATGCTGCTCTGCAGCTGCTGCTGGGTGCGCTGGAGGCTGCACCGGCAGAATGCGCTGGACTTGTTAGTGTAAATTCCCAGCGGAAACACCACATGTGCATACTCAAGCATACAGCAAAGGCACACGTCCATGTCTGCCCGGCTTGCTTGGAAGCCTTTGTGCCGGGCTCTGGGGTGGGCCTTGGCGAGAGGCTGGTTGTCGCTGTGGGGACGGGCACCCAGACCTGCTCCCGGCACCGCGCTTGAAGGGGGAAAGTGGAACTGCGGTTCTGAACATTCACTGAAGCGATTTTAGAGCTTTAGGTGCTGTGGAAACACATGCACACCACACAAACCTACTTTTTCATTTCAGTGTGTACTAGTTGGTTTTGCCCCCCGCAAAATTCGTGGGCTTGATTGTGACTCTGTGGTCCTCTCTGCCTGCAGAAGGTGCTGGCAGGTGGGCACGTCTTCACCGGGTAAAATTGCATCATGTATTCCCATTTTAACATTTTATTGCAGTGACCCACTTGTAAGAAGGGTTAGTGACTATCTGAAACACTTCTGCACCCTTTTTTTGTATTAGACAAGGGGTTATTTTTATTGCATTGCAATAAAAAGGCAAAAATTGCCTAGGCAAAATAATGTTTTTGAGACAACTCTGAAACCGTAAGCTTCTATTTTAGTCTTGCACAGTAATGGGGGGGTCAAACAATTCCTGAAGTGTCATTTAACTTCGTGTTTCTGAAACCATTGACTCAAAAAAAGTTCATCTAAAACATTTATTTTAATTGCTTACTTACCCAAATGTCTTTCTATGACAACTCCCTGTTCTTTTTGATTCAGAGATGCAGAGGGATAGGGTATCCCTGTACATGGTTTCACCTTTTGTTTCTTGGTAGATGTTAGTCGTGAGACATTTTGGAAATGCTTTATTTTGTTTCTGAAACGTAGGTTGGAAATCATACTCCAGTGTCTGATAAATGCATGGTCTCCGTTTTAAACCTTCCAGACAAATGTTTTGGTAAAGGTTTATAGCTTTCTTTTGCCTGCTTAAAAACTTTAATGTTCTGGACTGTAACCTTGTTACTGCTCTCTGGCATATTTTTATTAAAATCTTAAACAGCCTGGAAAATGACTCGCTTTCTTAACAAGAAAACCAAGGACTGGGCTTTTGGGTTCCTGTCTTTATTTGTCAAAATCAAACTCTCTTGAACTTGGCAGCAGTTGTAGTTTTTGTTTTGCTTTAGTTGCCCACTCCTCCTTGTATTTTATGTTTTCTAGTAAAATCTAAAAGGGCTTGGCAAACAATATCAAACAAATCTATATATATATTCCAGAAATATTGCAGATCCCATGGATTTTAAGTTTGTCACGTGCACCATTTTTAAGTTCTGTAATGCAGAAAAACGTCATCCCGATCCAACACCATCTATCGTGCATTCAGGAAGGAGATGTCATGTTTAAAAAGTGCTTTAATACCTGCGAAACCAGCTCCACTTCATTTCTAACTCCTTTGAGTTCCAATATATCCAGTCTCAGATAACTCTGAGCACACACCTATGCTTTCTGAACATGCTCACTCTGAGCTATCCTGTGTAATGCCATCAGGTCATGTTCCACAGTTTCCCTTTTTTGAATAGTTCTGTGCTCAACAGTTTACACGATACCAATGTGGGCACTGCCACAGGCAGCCAGATGCAAAGATACTTGAACTCACACTTAACATGCAGGAATAGAGTATGTTTGCATCTGGGTGTGAAGGTGTGTGGGTCTCCAGAAAGTCAAAAAGCCGGGTCAGTGGATTGTGTAAAGCAACAAAGGAAGGATTGATTTTCTTTCATAGAATCACAGAATGGCAGGGATTGGAAGGGACCTCTGCGAATCATCTACTCCAGCCCCCCCTGCTGAAGCAAGGTCACCTACAGCAGGCTGCACAGGACCGCGTCCAGGCAGGTTTTGAATATCTCCAGAGAAGGAGACTCCACAACCTCCCTGGGCAACCTGTTCCCAGTGTTCCATCACCCTCAGAGTGAAGAAGTTCTTCCTCATGTTCAGACAGAACTTCCTCTGCTTCAGTTTGTGCCCGTTACCCCTTGTCCTGTCGCTGGGCACCACTGAAAGGAGTCTGGCCCCATCCTCTTGACACCCATCCTTAAGATATTTATAGGCATTTATAAGGTCCCCTTTCAACCTTCTCTTCTTCAGTCTAAACAAGCCCAGCTTCCTCAGCCTTTCCTCATAGGAGAGATGTTCCAGTCCCCTCATCATCCTCGTAGCCCTCTGCTGGACTCTCTCCAGTAGCTCTTCATCTTTCTTGAACTGGGGAGCCCAGAACTGGACACAGCACTCCAGATGGGGCCTCACTAGGGTGGAGTAGAGGAGGAGGAGAACCTCCTTTGACCTGCTGGCCACACTCTTCTTAATGCACCCCAGGATCCCATTGGCCTTCTTGACAGCCAGGGCACACTGCTGGCTCGTGGTCAACCTGCCATCCACCAGGACACCCAGGTCCCTCTCCACAGAGCTGCTCTCCAGCAGGTCCGCCCCTAGCCTGTACTGGTGCATGGGGTTATTCCTCCCCAGGTGCAGGACCCTGCACTTGCCCTTGTTGAACCTCATCAGGTTCCTCTCTGCCCAACTCTCCAGCCTATCCAGGTCTCGCTAAATGGCAGCACAGCCTTCTGGTGTATCCACCACTCCTCCCAGTTTTGTGTCACCAGCAAACTTGCTGAGGGTATGCTCTAACTCTTCATCCAGGTCATTGATGAAGATGTTGAAGAAGACTGGGCCAAATACTGAGCATTATTCTAAATCAGTGGTGCCCAAGGAGCCCCTTCTGCACACATGGCAGGGCCCCATGCGCCTATAAGAAAATTAATACATTCCTCGAAGTTGCTTTCTCCAAAAACCAGTATAATTTCTTACTGGTTTTCTAGATTTTTTTGGTTTAAGCAGAAATTGTACAGCAGAAAAAGGCCTTCCCAGCTCACTGTTGTTTTGGAAACAGCGAGGACGTTTGGTCATGGGATGCCTCTGTCAGACACGGGACTGCCTGTACCAGTGATCCTGTGTGTGAGCCTTTTGGAGCCAGCGTGGCTACGATTTATCCTGAGCCATCTTCGGTGAAGGAGAGGGAGACTTCCAGACTGGCTACCCACTGTATTTAACCACTTTGGCAGCTTCTTCTTTTTCTCCCAACCTTCTGACCAGTGCCTTGGGTGGTTTTCCCCGCAGCCTGGTCACACTCCCTGTCTGCAGGCATGCTTCCCGAGTGCTGCCGTGGAGGCTCCAGAGACTTCCCCCACAGACTTCAAAAGGCCTTTTAGAAGCCTCTTGAAATTTAAGCACTTGGGCTGTTTTCCAACAGCCTTGAAGTCCTTTACAATTGACTCAGCTGATTTTTGATTATTTTTTTCAGTGGAAGGGAAGAAAGACATGGATAGAGTAAATGTGGCAGTAATAGAGACGGCAGATGATCCAGCTTCCATTTCTGTCGCATCAGTCTGTCTGTGCACTCAACTCAGCAGAGGTTGTGAAAGTGTTAAAGACGCCCATTGCATTGAAGTCTTTGAGTGTCCTCACAGCTTTGGTCATGCATGGAGAATGCAACCACCTCCATTTCATGCTGATGAAGTCTTCACATCAGCCTGTGTTTTATATATATGCAAATACGTCCAATCAAGGCAATTATAGCCGAGCTGCACATTCAGCGTCCTTTGTGGGGTGACCTGTCGCAGCCACCACACTGATACCGGCTGAAGCTGTCATGGGCTTTAGCGACTCATAAGAGTCACAAGGGAAATGTTGGGTTTTAATTGAAAACTCATTTCTCAGAACTAGTACTGCAGTTCAAAAGATTTCTCATGATTACTGGTGCGTGTGTCTCACCTTCACAAGTCTTTGTTTCGTGGATTAAATCAACTTCCCTCTTTGACAATTGCGTAGGAAATATTTTTTTCTTGGAGTATCTATTTTTAAATGGGAAACTCAAAACAAGTAGGTCATGCTCAGCCTACTGTTTAGAATGCTTATATATATATTAAAAAACCACTAAATTATTTAGTTATGAAGTAAGATGAAACACGAGATGTCAGGGGAAAAAAATCTCATTACCTGCCATGTCAACCAAGGAAGCTTTGAATTCCTTGTCTTCTAAATTAGTATCCTGCAGCTTCAAAAATATGTTCATATATAAAATGTGAACATACCTGCTAGTTTAGATTTCAGATGTAATGTGCTATTAATATGTACTTTAATTTATATTCTTCTTCATTTGCCAAAAATACCCATACTAGTGCTTTACATGCATAAACACCAACCACACAGATGTAGCATGAATTCCAGTGCCTTACTCATATGCTTTGTTGTCTTGCTTAATGAAACGACTGTGCCCAAAATGACATGAATAGCCACGTGTCCCTCCAACTCCCCACTTCTTGGAAGGCTCAAAGCTTGTATTACATCATCTCCAAGGGAAGGGGAGAAATTATTCCCTTGTGGAGAAAACCTGGAGAAAACAGACTGGTGTTTGTTCCTGCTTCTCTTAAACTGAGCCCTGGCAGCTTGATGTTGGTGTCCACATGGCCACGTGACTCATTTGTTTTCACCATTGACCTCACACACACGGAGAAGGAGAGGTAATGGAGGAGGCCCCAGGTGACAACCTTCTCTTGCGCTCCAAACAGTGCCTGAGATCCACGTAGCAGTGATTCAGCTGGTATCTGCTAGGGGCTGCAGGCTTCTCGACGAGACTCCTTGGTCGATGGCAGTTGATCTTTATCCATTTTGAGAAGATTAGCCAGTACAAACAGCAGCTTCTGCACTGTGCCCGTGCTTGAAAGCAGGTTCGGTAGAAGAGAGGAGCCAGGAGATCTGAGAACTCCACTGCATCGGCTGTACTGCATTGCTGAAGGCGTTCATCTCATCAGTAGCCTGTCTCTGCTCCACCACCCGTATGTTATGGATGATTGTGGGGAGAAATACAACACAAGTCAGGTAAAATGTGACTTGGCCCCTCACAGAGCTTCCTAGTTTCTGAAAGGAAGAGGCATAAGTCATTTTATGTCTGGTCCAACAAATGTCTGGACCTCTGTTTTCTGTAGATCCCTTTTTTTGCAGCTAATCTTACTGTTGTCCTTTACAACATGCTGGAGCAATCAGTTCCATACAGGAGTTTTGTGCTGTGTAGAAAAACACTTCTTTCTTCAATTTCTTTTAAATCTGCTTCTTGATAGTTTCCTTGGGGTACCCATTTCTCCTGCTTCGTTAAATGGGAAACCGTTGTATCACCATGTATCTGCTATTCATGATTATGCGAAACCTTTCTCATCTCAAGAGGGAACTTGTCTTCATAGACTTTTGACGTACAGAAATGTTTCCACAGGTCTGTTCACTCTCACTGTTGTTACCTCCCTGATACATCCTCTCTAAGGTGAGGTGACTGCCACTATGTACACTGCAAGATGAGGCTCACCACGAATTTATATGATGATGTAGGTATGAGCTTCCCTCTTCTTTCATAATGATTCCTACTACCTGAAGCTTTTGGCTTCTGGCTATTTCTGGTATATTTCATAGGCTTAATCCCAATAATTCACACGTTTTTATCTTCTTAAATTGCAGTAGGTACATTATTATATAGAAGAGATGAGTAGAGGTGATTTTTTGTGTTGTTTTAATGTTCTTTTGTGAGACTGTGATGTTTACCACAGCTCAGTATTTAATGTTATTCTCTGTGGAGGAGAAGTTTGGATGTAACCGCTTAGGACAGGTCCTTTCTTCAGAGAAGATGTGAATCTCTATCGTTAATGGATTTGCTCTTCATCCTATAGCTTTTTCCAATAAAACCGCGAGTGAGCTAGTAATAATATGCAACCAACCTTGCCAGGACTACAGAAGAGCATTGTCAGATATTAAACAAAAAGGTTATGTAGGTCAGAAAGAAAATCAGTGGGGCCCAAGCAATCGTCAGCCTCTATTGTTTAAAAAGATGTACGATCTCAGTCCAGCCAAATTCAACATGCGTTTGCTAAGCTGTCTTTTTTGTCCATATGGAACAAGCTGCTTGCATAGCCTGGTGACCTACGAAAGCAAGAAAGAAGAAATGCAGGATCCATTTAATCATCAGAAAGAAAGGCAAACATGTTCTTGGGAATCTTCTACTTTTTTTTTAAGGATATTTTAATAGGATGGGTAGCATGCGAGCTGGAGATCTACATTCAGTTCTCTTCACTGCGATGGACTGCCTGCATGACTTTTGGCAAGTCACACTTATTTTGTTTCCTCATGTACTAAAATAACTATAATGAGGATATGATGCTATGATGTTGATAATCACTCACTACTTTAGATGGTAACATTTAAAGGGGATGTTGCCACTGTGTTATGTAGAAGAACAGTGAAACTGCTCCTGCACTCTGGCCTCAAACTGCAGGAGATGAGGGCTACTGCATATCAAACACCTCGTCCAAATGATAGATGGGTAGATGGATGTGCTGAGCCTATAATTTCCATGGCTTCTGCAGTATGTAGGTGGTATGTGTTTTGAGAAACAATTTCATCAAAACTCCATCCTTGTGCCACTTACCAGGCTCTATGTATGCATGCAAATATAAAAAGGTGAAATACTTTCTGGATTAGTTGCTTTAGGAAGGCAAAACCGCAGATACCATTGCTTCTGTAAAGTCATCCTTCTGTAATCTTGTTCTCTGAAGCGAATATTTATCTATAATTACATGTAATGCAGTTCCCTCCTTTAAAAAATGATTTTTTAAATTTTTTTTTTAAATTCGTATTTCTTCTGAATTGCCCTGCTCTTTCCCTGGAGCAGCTGAAGGGAGATTTATGTAAGACAGCGATTTGCCATCAGTTTGCCTATGGTTGGGTGCCAAAGAGGTAGGAGTTTGGGGATAAATCATCTTCCTTGTTTTTCTTACGAGATAAAATCATGATGAGTAACGTGTCAAAGCCTTCTGCACCTGTGACCAAGAGTTTCTTATGTGGGTTTGTGAAGCGTGCGGAAATGTCTTTTCACTATCTAGTGTTTCATTTAATTTCATCTTTAGTAAGTCTTGTTTTGCATCCATCTTGAGTGCTGAGTGTAACCTGGAGAAAAGACTGCTGATGTTAGTAAAGTTAGGAAGGGAAGTCAGTGCAGTTCCCTTGTGTCCTGCCGTGGTAAAATTTGGAGTGTAAATCTGAAGTGTTTGTTCTGAAACTGGAACTAGCATGCAGTAGTAGTTTCTAGGTTTTGGAAAGAATAACGTATAAATTGTATAGAGATTTACACAGGAAAACTCAGATCACAAAATCAAGTCACATTTTTCAAGCACATTAGCATTTATTTCTGTGAGAGTAAATTACAGATGCAAGTAACTACAGAACAGAAAAGCTGAGCTTTCAGAGGCTTTTTTTTGAGTCAGTAGTGGGATTGCTGCTTGTAGCTGAAAGAAGAGGAAGTGTAATACTAAATTAGGTTTGTATAAATAAGAACACAGCCAGCCTCCGTGTTGTCCGGTGGAACATTGTTATTGAAGCTTTGCAACCTCTTGAATTTTCATGAGCAAAAGAGGAAAAATATTGTTTGCTGAGGTTCACAGATCTGCAGTCCATCTCCATTGCTCTCCTGCACTGTCCACCCATGCAGCTCGTTTCTTCCAGCCAGAACCAAAGACTTCATCCTGTGTCTTGCTTGGAAGTTTAAGAAGGGAGCAGCAGCAGAGTTCTGCTCTTGATGTCTTTCAGATTGACTGGCTCAGGAGTGCCTGGGGTACATGGGAGCAGGCTGGAGGTTGTGTCTGCCGGTAGCTGAAAGAGAATAGTTTGAGGTTAAAAGGAGGAGCTGTAGGTGGTTTAAATGCCATTTGGATCCCAAGGTTACATCTAGGTTCCCCCTGTCCCCCCTTTCCTCACTGTGCTAGAGCATAAGGGAGTTTTGTTTCTATTTTTAAGTTTACTATGGCTCTATGTTTTAGACTTTCTCAATGTCTTGGCAACTGTAACAGGGACTTTCCATTATTATTTTCCTTATTTCTATTTGTTATAAATAATGTATTAATTTATTATTATTTATTCATATATTTACTTTTAATATAAAGTAAGTATGTAATGGAATAAATATATATATTTATATTCCATTATTGTATTGCTTTCCACTAGCATCAAACAGCCAGTGCAGCCCATAGCTTTGCGGGCGGCTGCAGCCCAAGCTTTACCGAATTCCGCCAGCCCGGCGCTGGTGGGGCAGTGGGTACGTGCGCAGCCTGCTTGCCAGAGGAGCTGCCGGAGCTGGCAGATGTGCTGGGAGCTCTGTGCGAACGCACGGCGTGGGAGCCGTACCTGGTGAATCCTCCTCTGAAGACCCGCGGGTGGATCGGCCGTGCCCTGCAGTCGCTGCGTGGGGAGAGGGGGCTGCCGGGGTTCCTGCCCCAGGAGGATGACGGGTGGAGGGGAGAGGGGGTCACAAGCAGAGCCAGGCTGCTGAGATTCAGCTTCGCATGGAGGCCGCGTGGTGGGAAGCGGCGCCTGCCGGCGGGTTTGGATGTGGAAGTCCAGCTGCAGTGTGACCTCCGGTAGCAACATCACTGCAACCCAGGGGAGGTCCAGCACTGCCTTGGCGGATTCTGAGATGGAAGCAAGCAGTGCCATGTTCTGTGGGACAAAGAGAGGAGGGCAAGAAGAGAGGACAGTGTGAAGTTGTGAGTGCAGTCTGGTGTAGTCCTGAAGAAAGTGCATGGCATTGATTCTTACGGGAAAGAGAACTCATCAAATGACTAGGAAAGCACCAAACAACGTTTTGGTAGAGGGAAGGTGGTAGTGGTGCTGGGGACAGATCTATGATGCTCTGTGGCTGACAAAATTACTGAGCTGAATTTCAGGGATGCATGTTTGGGTTTTATATATCCCAACTAAGGCCTATGTCCCACCCTGTAATCTTCCCATGTGGTATTAAATACTTTTGCTGCATTAGGGCAGTGATTTGTTTTGGGAAGTGAGGGATACCTTGCTGTATCTCCTTCTAATCATGCATGGCAAACATCCTTCCTATCTCACCTGTTTCCCTGGCTGGTGTTCTCCCGATCTCCGATGCTTATAGTAGAAAGAAATTAAGGAAGCCTCTTGATATGCTCTGAGAGTAGAAGGAGAGTGAGCACCCCTGCAATACGTCTGGTATTCCTACATATACAAGCAGAAGCGAACCATGGCCTTGGTGTACCTGGAAGAAACGTGGGTTTGTCTTTCATTACATTGAGTCCATGACGAAGGTCATTCATCTGCCAGATGGAAAAAAAAATGGCAGTTGCTCTCCAGTGACTTTGTTGATGTGGTAAAAATGAATCCAGTCACCTTTTTGATTAGGTGACCAAAAAACAAATAAGATGAGCTGGTTTTTTTCTGTAATTTCTTCATACATATGTATGCAGAGTGTAACTTCTGAAACAAGCCATTATGCGGTGCCTGACTTTGCAAAAACTTGTGATTTTTAAAGGGGCTGTTTGACATACAGCTTGTAGAGGTTAAAGAGTAGAAATGTATACACAGCCTGATTTATAAAACTCAGGGCAAGTATTTTTTCATAGTGAAGGTACAAATGTGCTGTTTGTTATTATGCATTATTTATATTACAGTGGTACTGAGAAGCTGGAGAGAAAAGTGCTCTTCCAGGCTCTGGGTGACCTAATATTGCTCTGACGGTGCACGTGAAGCTACAGAATAGGTTGGCACTGAACCATGATGGTTACTTGGGCTGAAGAAGTCAGGGTCTCAGTTTTGTAAATGAATATAACTTAACAGAAAGACATTTCAGTGTCTGTTCCTAGGACCTGTTAGCTTTACAGAAGCTCTTTTGACAAGCGGGAGCTTTACCTAATAAAAATATTGCAGTCAATATTTATTTTTTTTTAAATTTAGACTTGTGTCCTTGTTGTTCATGCTCCTTCCCTTAGTCGACTGTTACCCCAGTGGACCATTGGCAGCTAAAGAAGCCTATAGAGCCACTCCTGAATTCGCCAAATTTTTCAGGGCCTACAGTATACACAGGATCACAACCCTAGTTGCAGCTTTAGTATCCTCTTGTAGTTCAAGCCCTTTTAGTATTTAGGAGTCCAAAGAGTTAGTGATTTTATGATGTAGGATAATTTTGTGCAAAAGGAATCATAGAATGGGTTGGGCTGGAAGGGACCTTAAAGATCATCTGGTTCCAAGCCCCCTGCCATGAGCAGGGACATCTTCCACTAGACCAGGTTGCTCAGAGCTCCATCCAGCCTGGCTTTGAACACTTCCAGGGAGGGGGCAGCCACAGCTTCTCTGGGCAATCTGTGCCAAGGCCTCACCACCCTCAGAGTAAAGAATCTCTTCCTAATATCTAATCTAAATCTGCCCTCTTTTAGTTTACAGCCATTCCCCCTTATCCTATCACTACACACCCTTGTGAAAAGTCCCTCTCCATCCTTCCTGCAGGCCCCTTCAGGTACTGGGAGGCTTCTCTAAGGTCACCCCGGAGCCGTCTCCTCTCCAGGCTGAACAGCCCCAACTCCCTCAGCCTGTCCTCATAGGAGAGGTGCTCCAGCCCTCTGAAAAGGAGTCTCCGAAACCTTTACATAAGACAAATACTTAAATACCAGTGCAAATGCAAGATGAAAAGTGAAGGACTTTAGAGAGTTCAGGAATTTATTCCTCTAGTTTACTGACATGGGTACTAATTTCACAGTGGTGCTCACTGGTACAACATTTGCATTTGAGTTTTTTACGGTAATCCTTGTATTTGTGCCGAGCTCTTGTATAGGAGTAGCCATGTCTAAAGAAAGCAGCAAATATTTTGGGTGTAGAGGCTTGGCTGCATTGCTGTTTAGATTTAAATGGAAACTGTTCTGGGATTGTTTCTTCCAGCTTCTTAAATAAGAAATAATTTGAGAGCCACTGGGGAGAAGACGTGCTGTTGGTCTGGTTTGGACTGCTACATTGCGCTCTCTAGTTTCAGCTCTTGAGTCTCTCTAGTTTCAGTCCCCTGTATTACATACATCTTATATATATGTATTGCATTTCAGAGAAATAAGGAAATGATATGTGCTTATCAGATTTAAAATCACAGAATACTAAGATATTTAGAAATATTTGTACATTAGCCACTACATTAACCACTTTTTGAAGGGAAGTTGTAGGGGAGGGGTTAGTAAGAGTGTGGTGCGTGTGATGTTATTTTTGTTGTTGAAAGATTTGAAACAGAACCCTGACAAGAAACAAAGGGAAAAGTGATTCTTTCTTTTATTAGCTGAAGTCTTCTTTCTAACTTCGAGGAAGCAAAAATATGTCTTTGTCTTTGCAATCTCTTCAACCTTGTTCCTTTGGTTTTAATATTTTAAAACGGGATAGGCTTAGGCTGAAGTGGATGTTCAAACCACTCTGTTTCAGTCCAGAGAGTGTTTTGGGGTAGAATAATGTTTGACTGAAAAGCACCAGAGACATGGTGCCGTCTGAAAGAAAAAATATCTTTTACATCAGAGTCCTTCAAAGTCAGAACTAGGCAGCCAAGGGAAACAGAGAGGGCAGTATAAAGCAGAAAGAAACAACCAACAACAGAAAAACTCAGTCCTAATGACAGCATAGTGATTGATGGTACTAAAATCACAAGCGTCATAAGGAAAGCTTTTATTAATATAGAAGTATATGTAATATGGAATTAAATAATACATATAATCTTATACATTTTAAAGGAGAAGTTTAGTTTTTATTCAGATTATGAAGTACTCCAAATATGTTCTGTGGGGCATCTGTGTGTCAGGATGAAGGATTTTTCTTTTTCTTTTAAATCTCTGGCTGTGGACCACCTGAGTCTTAACCTTACTATAAAATCAGATCTCTATAGTTTTCTCGGTGAAGTGTAGCTACTCTCTGCTTCTGGGAGCTGATAATATGTTGTAAACACTCACTCGGGGATCAAGGCTTGTATTTAGAGTTTTTTAGGTGGAAGCAGTCAGGTCAGAAGAGAGACGTGAATACGGGCATCAGTGGTGGGGTAAGTGGGCAGCACTGCACAGAGCTGGTGGCTGGGAGCCGTGGAATGGGAGCACTGGGGAACTCCGGGCTCAGCATCGTGCCGAGTGCTTCTCGCTGTGGTACCCTCTGCCTCGCCTAACCTGTGGAGGAACCTGCCTGTCGCTGTGGTAGTGGGGTGAGAATGAGGAATGGCACGGGGAAAATCTGTGTCTAAAGCGTGTTGAAAATCAGGAATAAAATACCTGGCAAAGAGCCAAACGAGGATGAAGAGACAGAAGTGTGTCAAATAATGAACGCTGCAGAGAAGGTGTGTCATGAACTTTTCATGGCAGAGGGTAGGGGGATATTTAATTAACGTTGGCAAAATCACACCGAGTGTAATTACATTGTGGAACTACTTCTACATTGAAAGTTACTGAGGCAAAAACTTCAGCAAGATTCAGAATGGAATTCCAGTTTTATTTGGACAGCGAAAGATACTCTGAGCTGTAGCAGTGAATCCCGGAAGGTTTTTGCGATGTTGTGCTCTGAGGTTTAGGTGAGTCTCTAATAACTTGTGATCAAATGGCACTCTGAGGAGAAGGAGGATAAATTATTTACGTTTTTTGTTTCAAACTTTTTACCTTACTCTGTCCTCTAAGTAACTGTAAGTGCTGAAAGACATGGAAGAGCATTGGAAGGGATCCAGTGTAACCATTCCTGTGTTTCTGGCATTGGATGGGATCCAGTGTGGTCATTGCTATGTTTCTTACTGCTTCCAGCCATAAAAATTAATAACTACCTCTTCAGACATCCAAAGCATGATGTTATTAGAGAAGAAGCAAAAGCCATTAGTTGTCTTCTGGAAGACACAAAGATGCTGTATCTCCCTATCTTACATGTACCAGTTTTCAAATGCCTCTCATATTTTATTTATGGAAATAGGATGGGAAGCACCTTTGAGTTAATGAGAGCATCTGATTCTAGTTGTGCTGTCCGTGTTTGAATTATGAAAATGAAGATTGTAGTGAAAGTGGAGACGTTCAGATGGGGAGACAGGCTTTGCAGCGGTTCCGAGGTCAGAAATCCTGCAGCAGCGGTGCCATCAGATGGAGACAGTGAGGCGTTCCAGTGGGGCTGCCCAACCGCGGGTGGGACAGAGCCCTTGCGAGGGCTGACACCGGCCGTGGCCCTGGAGAGCCTCAGCTGGGCAGCAGCTGATCCGTGAGGGTGCTAGGGTGAGCAATAGCTGAGACTGCAGGTGATTAATAAAGGTAAAGAAGAAAATGATGACAAGCCTTGTGAGCGTTAAATGGCAAAGGGGCGATTAAAGACCTTTGCAATGCAGCTCTAGGGCCATCAGTTCTGAGTGCGGCCGGCCGGTGCCCAAGTGGTGCGTGGCCACCCATGGCCTGGAGCAGAGCAGAGCAGCTGATGGTTTGCGAGGCAGATACGAGTGACCGTCACTGACGATGCGGTTCTGACACAGTCTTACGGCATCAGAGTCCTCTGGAAAGAGGAAGGGAGGAATGAGCAAAATATCAAGTCTGGATAGGGAATGAGCAAAAGAAAATGAAAGCATGGCTTGTGCCTAGGATTATGGAGTTATTTCTTAGGCAATGCCTGGGCCACCAGCTGAGCTGAGCGGGTGTATTCCCTTGCGGGTCGGGACTTGCTCTCAGAGGAGGTCGGTCTGGATGTGTGGATCTGCTTGTCTAGGGCAGCAAGCAGAGGCACAACTTCAGCTAATATTTCATCCGTGACTTTGTCAGGGTTGCGTGAACAGTTGTCCCCCGAGTCTGGGTACTTGGATCAGCAGCCTTTGGGGGCCAAACGAATGCTTGAGGACACAGCTGCAGAGCTGAGGACCTTGGATTTCAGAGTGCAAGTCTGAAGGCTGATAGCTGTTGTGTGCAGGTTGGTCACAGGCATTTCAGTCCAAAACGGGCAACGTGTACTTGCTATCTGAGCTGTGCTGAAAAGTCAGAGTTTGGCGTCTACCTCCAAGGGGTGTAAATCCTACCTTAATTCTTGCAGTCTTAGTCTCTGAAAAAATGGCTACCTTCCCAGGCTCCGCTAGTCCTGTTTCCCAGCTAGGACTTAATAACAGAGTATTAAATGAAGTCTCTTACTGCTTTTCTGTGTGTTAAGTAATCTTTATTGGCACTTCTGAAGTATAGCTGTATTGTAACTGTGAAAACTAATGGACTGGTGGCTTTTGTAAGGTATGTTACTGGTGTTCCTTCAGTCCTCAGGCTGGCATGTTTGCTGCTTTGCCTACTGAGGCACAAAATGAAGTTAGCCACAATGGGAATTCCTGCAAACCAGTGAATTAAGAGGCATTTGTGATAATAATTAGCTGCCTGTCAGCTGGTGACAACTGAAGAACAAGAGCAGAACAGTGTCTGTTTTGATGTATTGATGCACACATGCATTCATGGGCTTTCTCAAAAACTTCTGCTTCCAAACCACCGGCTCCTCCTGTGAAAGCCAAACTCAAGTGCTGAACTTCGTCACCTTGGGAAATGGTCTTTGCTAACGCCTGCCTGTTAGAAAGGCATTGCTAGTTATGGCTGCTGGTACAGATGCAAATGAACACTACTCAGTAAGAGTTTGCTTGCTTTTATTGAGTATAGCTATGATTTACTTCCAGCATCTTTTTTAAAAGAACTCTGTGTTGCATGAAAGAGTGTAACAAAGAGGTGAAAGCAGTGGCTTCTTTCGGGTTTGAAATATTCTATCATTTTTGAAATCTGATGGCAAAAGCTACAGAAATCACAGAATAACCTCATTAACATATGAAAAAAATAATGAACTGAGGAAGAAAAGAAAATGTTTGCACATCTGGCTTCTCGCAGCACATTTCTGTGTCTTGATCAAAAGTAGTTGTAAGCTGGAAGTGGAGAAAAATAAGAAAGATGAGAGTGTGGAGATCTGGGTTTCCAACTGTGTAGAAGTGTGTGCCTCAGACCTAGCGGGAACTTGCGGATTTCCAGGAGCCGTATTTCCCAGGCACCGGAGGGTAATGCCTGCCATGAGAACAGCTGCTGGGTGCCAGCATCAGTACGAGCTGTCACATCAGGTCTGTAATAACATCACGCACCTTTAAGAGCCTTTGGAGGTGCTACAGCAGGGAAAAAATGGAATTGTCATATATTGTGAAAGCTGTGGAGAACAGGGACATCGACTGTGTCTTGAGGTAATTGAAGGTATGCAACTATTTTTCCTTTTGAGTTGTTTTGCAGGCTTGAGAGAGAGGTAGGATCTGAGTCAGCCTTTGGGTGATATAAGTCCTTGGATCGAAGGATGCGTGTTTTCAGTGCTTCACAAACACTTTGCCCACATAACAGGAGAACAGGGAGCTGCTTTTGGGCTTTTCTGTTCTTTTAGTAACACTCTTGGAATCGAGTTGAGTAACCAGATGATGTTAATTCATCTTGCTGCTTGAGGTCCTGCTGGAGCAAAGTGGGAAAATGACACGAATACATTTTAGGTTATTTCTTTCACGAGCGAAGTTTCAGTACTTTGCTTCATGCAGAAATTATGCTAGCAACAGTTTTCAAATGCAGTTTTTTGCATAGAAAAGATCAAGTGATCTGGTGCCTTACTAACATGTAGTGCAGTTCGCATGGAGCGGATGCCTTTAAATAGCTGTTCGTTTTGTCATATCTGGCTGTTGGATCGAATAAGCTGTCAATAAAATGTGTTTTAAAACACCAGCCTAAATTGCATTTGCAGGCTGTAAAATAAGGATTAATTTTTCTGATTTCTTGAGACCAGAGACAGATTTCATTTACTCTGCATTTCCAGGACAGGCATATTCTAGCATTTGCAATTGGAGGTAGATCAGTTTGTTTAGCATACATCTTCCTTAGTTCTGAGGTCCGGATTTGATTGGAAATCTGAACTGGGTTTTCTTTGAGTTGCAAATTCATTGCAGTGAATATTTAGTTATCTCGGGCTAGTAGGAAAATAAGTACTTCTAGGAACTATGCAGTTTGAGAAGCCTTTATCTTTTTAGAAACAGTTTGGATAGTGGTTATTATATATTAATAACAGAAGAAAAACTCAGCTTAATTGGCTGAAGTAGGCAACTAGATCATATCAACGCTGGAATACTAAAAGCAAAAATACCGGTGGGGGAAAGTCCAGTGGTAACATTTGTAATTCTCAAATAATAAGTGGCATTATGAGATCTATGAATAATGACTAGTAATGATGTTCAAGAATGGGAAGAAAAGGTGGTCTGAGCCATGTGTCTAATTTTAATGGAATTGGGATACTTCAAGTGCATTTGGAAGGAAATTTAGTGAAAGACAGAGGGGTAAATACAAACCTTGATAAAATACAACCTGAGTTACATTTGAGAAGGTAGGTTGCACAAGACTGGCTTGATCTCTTGCTTTGTTAAGGTAGCTCTCGTTTTTAGACAAATGAAGCTTGTCTACTTGGAGGCCAGAAAAGCCTGTGATACAGGGTTAAATGGAAAAGAATTATTTCAAGTTGAAAAGATGCAGATCAGTGGAAAAATTACAAAAAAGTTAAAGAGGATGCTGTAACAGCTTGGAATAAAGAAAGGAGTCTAGCTGAATTTAGTTCCAGATGGAACTAAAGTATTTTCTGAGAGGGTTTCACGTGCTCTCCTGCGGTACAGGGAACAGGACTCAGTGAGCCAGAAGATGCCATGTTCCTGTCTGACACCCTTGGAGACCTCCTGAAGGATAAGGTTAGTAAAATGGGAGGTCAGTTTCTCCTCAAGTGAAAATGAGCGACGAGGTTTATAAATAAAAATATAATCCTTCCCCCTGCAATGCTTCTTCAGCAAAGGCATCACACCCAGGTTGCTCTGCATGTTCCAATGCAGTCTCCGTGTTCTGTCTCACTGGTCAACAGTTTGCCACCGACCTGCACTGGGGCAGAAGTAGTCCTTCAGGTGATCGGCTTCGGAGCTGGTGCCAAACGTTGTGCTAAAATGAAGTTCTGAGGCCCAAAATTGTGAACGAATTTCCTTGAAAAAACAGCAACAGTATGTATGTGCTGTGGTATTGCAGTTCAACAGTTTCTGAGTGTGGTGTTTTCTGTGTCTAGCAGTTAACATCAGAATTGCTTTTTGGCTGCGTGAGAAAAAGTAACACATTTCTGTACCTGTTTTGGATTATTTGGACTGTTGGATATGGGTCAGAGCATGTTGGTTAGATCCACAAAATGCAGCTGAATGCTAACTGTTGCTGTATCAAAGTTGTAAGTGCTCTTCTGCTTAGTGAAACCTGTGTTCCCAGGTAGAATAACATTAGGGTCCATCACAGCCATTTAGCAAGAATGGAGAAACACTTTGGGAGGAGGTGCGATTTTTTGAAATTCAGGCGACTTATTCTATGCTTTGGACCATCTCCAGCCTGTCTCAAAAAATACAAGTGGAGAAGAATCATTTATTTAATGCATGTGTTAGAGCACAGAAAACTAAACTCCCTTTCTCCTCCAGAGGAGGTTTGAAGCAACATCTCGCCTCTTAAGGACATCCATAGCTAACCATCTTTCAGAGGGCATTCTAAGAATAGAACTCTAAATCGAGTGGTTTTACTTTGTACAGAATAGTTAAAAATCTGCTGAGACACAGAGGTAAGCAACAGTTCAGTGTTGTTACTAGAGCACTCCTCACTCAGAGGAAGGGTGTTCGCTATGATCGGCTGCTCTTGCATAGCAGGACGTTGGACTGAATGTCTGAGGAGGTCATTCCCTATTGTATGCTTTTGAAATGAATATGTTTGTATAGTTCTGATTTTTTTTTTAAAGAAACTAAAGTTATTTGACAATATTTGGAAGCTTGAACAAAGAAGCTGAGTTACTGGTGACTGGCAAAGCACCGTAACTTGTGACTGGAATGGAGGCAACAGGAGTGTGAGTTAGATTGTTGGAAGAGTTGCTCGTTAGAACTCATAGATATATGGAGGCTTTCTTGAGCATCACATAGCATGGTTCACATTATTGCACTTGGGCACACCGAGTTTACGACAGGGCCGCGTCTCACCTGTTGGAAATACGAAAGCAGCTGCTGGGTATATCAGTAAGCAGCTGGCGTTTATGATTCTTGAACATTGGCGATGGACTTTGTGATAGAGGGGGTTGAATAGAAAGAAGTGGTAGGAAGTAACTTGCTAACCGGACTCCATAAAAGTAAACACTATGATTTCAACAGAATAATATGAATATTGTCATGGAAGACACTTGTGTTCCCTTCATAAATGATGACGTTTTAATTCTTCACAATCATATGTGTCTTGTGAGAAAACATGGTGTACTAAAATGGTAGACCAGATTGTTGAGTTCCATCACCTCCCAAGTGATGCATTTTTAAAGACATTATGGTCACTCAGCACAGTCATTGTGGTAATTCAAGTCCCTGTTCACAACTGCTTACAACTCCTCAATATTCTTCCACAACCATTAGTGGTCTTCTAATTGTTTGGAAAGGAGTATTCCTGCTTCAGTTTCCCCATGGTAGTTAAGAAATCTGGGCTTTTCTGCGTTTGCATCCAGCTGTCAAAGTATGTGGAAATTTGTATTTGCATGAAGGGTTATTTTTGCCCAGAGAGGTTCTATTTTTACAAAACCTGTGGGAAGAGATTTGGACATTTTGGCAGTGTAAAACTATAGTACAACTGCTCTAAATACCTATTTTTTAAATCACATAATGTCTTTAACCCACATTAGGGTAAAATAAAATGATTTAGTTAGTACTGAAATACTTCCATTATTGACTAGCATAGCTAATCTCAAACACAAAAGCTTTGTGGTGAACCCAAGTAAAAAAGGAGAAAGTTGCATTATATCAGGTAAAAGCCGTTCTTTTATTTTTTTTCCAGCGTATGAAAATAGGAGTTCTAGATTTCTGTTCTGAACTGAGTTTTGTCAAGAGCTCTGCAGTTCTACTGTGGTGCACGGATTTAGAAATCTGGTGCTTTTAAGAAGGTTTGCATTCTCTTCCAAGAAGATTAACCCACTTGGACTTTTTTGGTTAAACTTAGTAAGGGCCGAAGTAATGAAAGTAGAAATAGTTACAAATACAAGGTCATAAGCAGGGGAATTGTTTTTATAGACTGCTTCCTAGAGAAGTGGCAAAATAAGAAATTTCTCTATTAATCAGTTTTATAGTTTTACTTAGATATTGGAGGTTTTTCCTTTTGGAAAGCCTGGGTATATTTCTCTGCCCAGAAGAGCAAATATGCTTACAGTCTGGTTCGGGTAACATATTCTGGATTTTATTTCATACAACTATTATATGTTCCTCCTTTAGGATTCCTCCTCCTTCTCTTGTTTTTTTTTTATTTTTTTTTTGTTTTTGTGTTTTTTTTCCCAAGACATTTTCAGGGCTGGGAAAAAATCGGGACACAAATTGCAGTACCCAGCGCAGCGTTTATGGAAATATCTGGTTTGCTCTAAACTATAAATTCTAAATAATGATAAGTGGAATTACTGCTGTAATTATCTTTCTTCAGGGAACATTTCTAACTTTCTAACATATAAAACCTGTCTATTAAATAACATTTATCAGGAGTGTTTCCTTAGGCACGCTTTTCAGAATTGTATTTTATTTTTATCTTGAGCAAGATCTGACTCTGCACGGTTTGTGTTTGAGACGGGGAGAATAACTCGAACAGGCAAATGCCTCACAGGCAACAGGAAAGCGACTGGAGAGATGAAAGATGAGCTTCCAGCAGCTGCAAAAAGGATACACACTTCAAGGGTGCCCTATAAGCCTTATAAAGCAATAAAGGAAGGAAATCAACATTATGAAGGATCCTAACGGCCATAAAATTCCAAAAATGGCAAGGATTGCTTTCATTATATGAAGTGTTCGTTAAAGCTTTAAATAATGAAATAAACGCTTGACACTGAGAATGGAAACCTTCACTGTTGAACCAGCCGCTGTTTACTTTACGATAATCCAGGCCATAAATGCCGTGCCACCCAGATGCTCCGTGCCGGGCGAGCGCGGGGATGCCCGAGGCCCGCGCAGTGCTCCGGCTTCGGACGAGAGGGGTCTCCGGCAGCGCGCCCAGCCCCTGGCCCGCCGCCGGGCAGCCCGGCGGGAGGAAGTCGGGAGTCGGCAAATCCCCGGCGTTGTTTTCATTGGCTTCAATTAGCAGCTTTGGGGTTCCTTCTTTGAGAGGTTTTTTTGCTTTCTTCTTGCTGTTGAAGCCCAGGAGTGTTTTGGGTGTTGGAAAAATGTGCTGAAGGCTTTGGGACCAGAAAGTAAGTGGGGAGACTCATTAAGGGGTCTTCTGGGGTTCAAGGGGGAGACACTCGTGTCTTCTATGTAAAATGATTTAGTACTCACTTTTTTAAAAATGTAAAATTTGAATTAAAGCTAAGAACTTAGCAGATATACAACAAATATTTGATCTGTCTATCAAAAGAATGGCAAGATAGTATTTATTTTAAACAGGAATACTTTTAAAATTCAAAAGACCTTGCATCAGTTACTTTAGCAGTGCTAATGTGGTTTATCTTATCTGTTAATAGCCTAATCTGTTTAAATATTTTTTCCTGAATTAGAAGCCACTTTAGAGAACATTATAAGCTGCAAAGTACGCATGGAGCACTCTTCCTTATCTGTCATTGAAATTCAGCCATTTTCTGCTTTGCTTGCAACACACAGGAACAAAATGTATCCTTGGGGAAAAAAGAGAATTCAGTTATATGTGGGTAAAATTATCAGTGAAACCCTTAGCTACAGTGTGCTCCCCTTAAAGGCACTTGAGCAGTACTGTAATTTATGATACTGTTTGCAGTGAGTGTGGGATCCCATTAATTTTTCCGCCCAGTGCCACAGTTTACCATTTGTTTCTTTGTCGTAGTTCTGAGTAGTTTTCTAAGCTGCTGATGAGGTTAAACATCTCTTTTAAAAGACATTGGAAAAGAAAACGGCTCCTGATACATATTTTTGTGTTCACGTATGTGTTACGTGAGATATATTTGTGCAGTTTTGCTATCTCTGTACTTGCACCATCCAAAATGAAATCTTTTGTCTCTTGGCATATTTTTGGGAGACCAGACAGGGAGACTGTCTGCATCATGAGTGGGAGAAGTAAATGAGTCACAGTTCGCTTTATGAGGAGCTTTGTTTCATTCAAATCCCTCTTGCCAAGATGCTGACACTGAATTTGAGTCATCAGCAATAAACAAGTCGTACAGAAAATTGAATCTTTAGAGGGCAGAAAATCATGGGCAAAGGAAAGGCACTCACCGGCAAGCCCTCAGTCTGTCTTTGAGAGGAGTTATTGATTGCATTATTTCCCGTGGCGGACTTTTCCATAAGTGCCTTAAACTAATTCAAAGCCCCAGTCTGAAATTTCGTTTCAAAACATGCGCGTGTAGTGAGAACCAGCAGCATCAGTCAGGCTTCAAGGTCACTGAACAGGAAAATCAGTGTTCGCCACACTAAACAAGGTGACTGTAGTCCCTAGTTTGATCGTTAGCTTTTCCCCTGTCCTAAAAGACCGGGATCATAAGAAGTACTGGCAGAAAAAAAGAAGGATTTGGTGAGATTTATCTTGGATTGGGTTTGGGTTGGGTTTTTTTCCTTGTATAATGCAGTTATCTTTTGCTTGAATCAATTTGCTTCATATATCATGGTAGCAGTTCATCAGGACTGGACATGTTTGTGTTCTGGAAGTGATAATAGATCAGCTAATATATGTTTCAAATGAAAGGGAATCTTTTATAATATGTTTTACTTTCATGAAAGCAGCACAGCACCTTATTTGTCCAAGGTACCAGGGTTTCTAACCACTGTCCTGGGTTTGGCCAGGACAGGGTTAATTTTCACCGGACTCCAGGAAGGGGCACAGCCGGGGGGTGGGGGCTGACCCCACCTGGCCAAACAGAGCCGGGTATTCCACACCATGTGCCGTCACGCTGGGTTCCGGTGGGGGGGGCGGCGCGGTGGGAACTCACTCGCGGCTTGGGAGCGTGCGGCGCCGGTGCGGTCCAAGAGCGCGGGTCTGTTTTTGTCGTGTTTTCTCCTTATTTGTATCGTTGTTGTTCCTGTTTCCCTCTGTTTGCTGTTCTGTTAAACTGCCCTTATCCCGACCCACCAGTTTCTGCCTGTTTCTTTTCATTCTCCTCCGCACGCCGGCGGGGGGAGGGGCGGCCGCGTGGCGCTTTTGTTGCCGGCGGCAGCCGAAACCAAAACACCACTCTCAGCTTGTAAAGTTCAAGTGCTTTAAAGAAGGATGGTAATGTACAGATATTTTTCATGTGCAGTTATTTTCACGTTTAATAACCTTCCCCTCCACAAACCACTTAAAAGTCAATATTTTGCTGGTTACCTAAAATGTATCTTTTTATTATTTCCATTTTAAGGCGTAATTCCATGATTAGTCTAGGACATGGCATATAAATGGGTGGAGCTGCCTCGTGGAGGGGCTGGGAAAGGCGATAGGATAATGGGAACGACTTCAGCATTTAACGGCATTTTCTGCTCCTCGAAATGCCTTGTACAACGCGGAGCATCCCGAGAGGCTCTCTGCCACCTGGAGTTCCCTCCTGCCTCGTGGCGAGCGTGTGTGCTACCACCGCGCTGCTCTGACCCACCTCCCCCGGCTCGGCCCCGTCGTCTTCGCAAGAGGCAGGAATCGAACGCCGTGGAAGGAAAGAGCGAAAACACAGCAAATTTTCAAAGAAAATGGAGGGTGTAATGCAAACAGTAGCAGTTGTGGTGAGCAGAGTCGAATGAACTTACAGTACAGCGCGGCTTTGCTAAATACAGCCACAGAATACTTGTCTGTGAGCGCCGGCGTAGGAGAGCGTTGCCATCTGCGGCGCTGGAGGCTGCAGGAGCAGGGGCACAAAGCGCAAAGAGACGGGAGCAGGCTCGCGGAGTGCCAGAGCCCTGCTCCGGGCCTCACTCAGCTGGGCAGCCTTCTTCCTCGGAGGGCTGGACGGGCTGGCATTTGTGCTGTCCCTTTCGTTGCAGAAGTGACATTTTCCTTTTTGTGCCCAAAAACACCCTGAAAGATGAGAAAGAAGTGCACTTGTTTTGTGGGAAGAGGATCAGTGTACTGCGTGCCTGCTGTTCAGCAGTCCTCGGCAGTCGATTTTAAATATGGATGGGGAGAAAATCAGGGTAAAATGTGCTGCCTTTTCACTGTGGTTACTGTTGGTGAGTCCGGCTCTGTCAGGCTGGTGCTCTGCTCTCCCCCCTGACCCTCGGCTACGATGCCCTCCAGGACACGTGTCTGCGGCCATCGCACGGTGGAAGCCTGCCGGATCACCGGTGGGGGGGAGGAGGAAAAGAGCACCACATCCCGAGGAGAAAAACCTGGAGAAGGCAGATGCAACTAGGAGGCTGGAAACTGAGTGAATGCAGGCTGGGAGGAAGGGACTGAGGAGGAGGAGGAGGAGGGCCTGGGGACCAGCTGCGGGGTGAAGCTGAGGAGCAGGGCAGAGTGCTCAGGAGCAGAGCCAGGGCCAGGGGTTGGGACGAGAGCCAGGGAAGGAGACGGGCAGGCAGAGCGGAGGGCTGCAGGGAGCCGCTGAGCGGAGATGCCACCTTGCAGCTGCCTGGCATGGTGTGATGGTATCTTGTCCCAGGGAGACCGAACCCCAGAGCTCCCTGCAGCCACATGCTCTTGCTGCTCCTGCATGCCCTTAGTGTGGAGTCTTTCCATTGTCCCTTCATCCATGGTCTGGCCATTTTCCTGTATGCCACTGCTGGTCATGTCCCCTGCTCATGCCAGCTTGCCTCCCGGAGCTGCTCTCTGCTGCATTGCTCGGAAAGGCCACACCAAGGTAGGGAAAGGTGTGTGAGAAGAAAGCTAGGGATTAATGCATTGCGGAGTTCTACGTTTGCAGGGGCTTTGAAGAGTTTGTTCATGTAGTAAGTAGAAAACCCAGCACGTACTGTAGGCTCAACAGACATTGTGATTTGAGACACTTTTCCCTTCTGTCTTTGGAGGCGGGCTTTGAACGCGTGCAGCAAAGTTCTGAGAGTCTGCTGGCTTCTCAGGAGAAGAACGGTTAATTAAAAATGAAAGGGAGGCATAAATCCTGGATTCTCATGGCAAGGCAGTATAGAATCATAGAATGGTTTGGGTTGGAAGGGACCTTGAAGATCGTCTAATTCCAACCCCCCTGCCATGGGCAGGGACACCTTCCACTAGACCAGGTTGCTCAGAGCTCCATCCAGCCTGGCCTTGAACACTTCCAGGGAGGGGGAAGTTCATGTAATCCTGTTGATATTCTCCAAAAGCTGAGCCTAAATTCAATGTTGTACTGTGGAAGAGCATGACTTAGGTGTACCTAGCTGAAAAGGGGTTTGTTCCTCATATGATACTCACAAAATTTTTGCATTGATTTGCAAAGGAGTAAAGGACATAGACCAAAGGTCTGAATATCGTGTTTAAAAAATTGAATTACTGGTAATTTAGGATAAGAACAGAGTTTAAGCTCACCTAACTTCTGGTGAGCTGTGTTTAGTATATATTAGGAGCTTACATAAGGAGTTCAACATATTTTTGAAATGCAGTAGTTTTGCATATATTGTAATAATATTTTAATCGTTAATCAGTTATTGTTCATATTCTGAAGTCAGTCTACCTGAAAAAATACAAATTAATACAAATACCATTAATCCTGAGAAGTAAAGCATAGTATTCCCCCAGACTACGTGATGCAGTTGACTTCCTTCCACCTCAGAATTGTAATAGTGATACTAAATGAAAATTTTGGTGATTTTATATTTTGATTTTAGATGCTTTTTAGATTTGGTTACCAGGGCAGTGATGAACATGGTTATGGAAAAGATTGGTGATACTTCTAAATTAATTTGCTGTTTGCTCCTGGAAGTTGAAATATTTTCGTATTAAATTGTCTCAAAGAAATATTGGTGATTTTTTGATGGAGACAGTGGTCTGGGGAAGGAGTCACCATTGTTTCTTCTCAGAATAATTCTTTTATGTGAACTTCAAAAGAGTGAGTCTGGATGCCGATTTGAATGAAAGAGATAACATTTGATATTTATCTTTCCCACTTTGGTGTCAAAGAAATTGCATGTTCTCTGCATTTCTTTTGTTAAGGACAGACAATATAGATTTAGAAACTAGTGGAAGAAACTTATATTGCAGGAACGGGTGCAGGTTGGATGAGCAATGTCTAGAATGTATAGCTTGAGATATCAGTTTGCATGTGTATATACTACCGTCTGTGGAAGAGCAACCAATAGTTAAGCACCTGTTGTTAATAGTTTCATATTTAAAATGGCATTGCCAACTTGCACATACCACAGTGGAGCTGTGATTCTCCGTAGGATATCTCTGTTCTCCTTGAAGACCAATAATACCATAAGAAAACCAAATTTTTACTCAAATTAAGAAGTGTCTGGAATGCATAAGAATTTGGTGTTGATGAGCACAGGAAATGAATGGTAATTTGTTTAGCAAAACTTTAAGAGAAAAGTTTGTTCGTATTTTATAGTTTTCAAATAGAAATAAACATATTTTTTCATTAAAACATTTTAGTGAAGTGGTATCTACAGTTACTGTCTGGTTTGTGAGAGGCTGGCGATTACAGTGGAGAGGGAGCTGGCTTCACTGGTTTGAACACATGTCAGAAGTGTTCAAAAGGGGAAGAAATGTGCTGGGAGAGTCAGTGTGTTTGAACTTTAAAAGCTTGGGTTCTCTTGCCAAGTCTGCCAGTTCTTCCCTGGGTAAATAAGGGACGGTTATCATTTGAAGTGCTTCGCTCTCACTTTCCTCATTTGAAAACACAGATATTTTAGCTGACGTGTTTTGTCGAGCAGTTTGAGGTGCAGTAGTGAAGAGGATAGGTGCTACTTTAAGCACTGGATTTAACCAGGGACGGGAGGTTGGCTCAGGACACTGCCAGAGAAGCTTGGTGAGTTTTGCCTCCTTATTGCTTGTTGGAACCATCCCCGAGAAAAGGTCTTTTATCGAGAAACAACATTTGAAGGTGTTTTCCCGTCGTTATTGATTTCAGACCAACCCATGGGAAGCTCTCTTGGTACATTGGTGCTAATTTAGCATCCATTTATCAGAGTGGCTGGGATTGGAGTAAACGTGCCGTTCTCTTGGCAAATGGTCTCCTTAGGTGAAGGCTGAACATCAGGATGGAGGAACGTGAACAGACAGGCGTTGCTGTATCTCGCTGAACATTCCTTCCAAAGCTCCGCTGCTTTTTGTGGTTTCTGCCCTCCTAAGGCCTCGGCCTTTTACAGACATAGAAGTCCAGTGTTGCAACTGAACTTTTAACTGCATGATGAGTCTCATGATAGCAGATACGCTTGTTGAAAGGGCAGGGAATATGGTCTTACTTCAAAAATCTTCTAACTGTGAAACCTAGCCCTCTTTTTAGCATCCAAAGTAGCTTGTATTGAATTTAGTACATATGTATGTGTGTCTGCATCTGTGCTCACACAGCTGGAAAGAAGAATCTGGATATTTGAATTCTATTTGAACAAGTATTTTAACAATTAAAGCTAGATCTAGGGCTCCAGAGCCAGGATTGTGTCACAACTTCAGTGCCAAACCTCTCCTGAACTCTAATAAGTATATGTTTTGTTCTGCATATCTAATTATCCATCACTTACTTTTAGGAGACTTTTACAGAAAAATATTATTTTATCCATACATTAAAAAAATTACCTGAGGAAACTGCAGACACAGTGAAGGGTCATATTAATTGAATTTAAGAAATTCAAACATTTGTCTCCGCATTTTTTGGGGGGAGATTGAATTGGAGAGTTAGACAAAGAGGCTTTATGCTGCTGTTCCTAGTGGGTCTGTGGTAGATTTGTTTTGGTTTGGTTTTGTTTCTCTCAGTACTGCTTAGAAATCAGCTAAAGCATTTATATCGCAGAAATGATATAGCAGCAGTTTCAAGTCTTTTGTGCCTTACATGCTTGATTAGAAAAATCCCATTAATGATAGAAAATGCTAATCAGCCATGTGTTTTGCCAGCCACCACAGGCCCACGCGCTCTATGTAATCCATTGCTTATTAACCTAATGAAGGTCATTGTAGCTTTTCAAAGCTTGTGTGACAGCATCTCAAAATGGTTTTAAAACTCTGTGCCACTGGACTCCGGTGCTGGAACAAATCAAGGCTGGGTATTTACTTGTCAGAATGGCTCTGGCGTAAATGAGTTTTTTCTGAGTTGGAGTGATCATACTGTGCTTTTCATTTCTTCGTTATAATTGTCAAGACAGACAAACAGAGCAGTGGTGGCTAAGCTGATGGGGCTGCCATTAAGCAGCTAGACACTGTCTGTATCCACATCTTATTGATTTTCCTTTTCTTTTCTTGGCAGGTGACATCACACAGAAGGGATATGAAAAGAAGAGATCAAAATTAATTGGGGCCTACCTGCCACAGCCTCCCGGTACGTGTATCTGTGCTTGCGATGTATGAAGATGTCAAGTGTACTGATAGTTGCCACAGAAAAAATCCGCATCTGTGAAGAAACATATGTGGCAGAAACAAAGCTGTTGTTATGCAGAAAAAGCTTATTCCATCCATTTTATGTATACTTTTATATATATGTCCGCTTTGATGTGTGTGTACATTTTTTACATATGTTGCTGTGGGTTTGACAGTCATGTCTGGAAAAGAAAATCAGCTTAGGTTCATTAGAGAGGCATTGATTGTTACAAGTAATGCAAAAATACAGAGGAAAACGTGATGTCCTAACTCATTAAGATCTCAGCCAAGTAAAGCTTTCTGAACAGAGGTGTACACAAGAGTGGAAGAGAACCTTGGAGCTTTGTACCTTCCTCCATTTCTGGGTTTCCTGCCCAAATCTCCCTGTTGAAGACACTGGAGAGACTGGCAACATCCCTAGATATCAGCTTGTCGTATAACACGTGGGCAACCAATCCTTTATAGACACCTGGTCTCAGCATTGAGGGATAGGTTGCTTGTACTTGCCCAAAAGGTGTCAAGAGATCTTCAAATTAAATTTAAGAATGTATTGCTTCATTGAAATACTTTCATATATATATATATGTATATATATATGTAAACTCTTCAGAGTTCTTTCACTCTTCTGAGGCATTGGTTCATGAAGTTGAATATGTAGTTGTAAGTGTTGATGTAGGCCTCCGTTTTGTGATGGCCTCAGAGGAGCATGCCCCATGGTTTCATGGCATCTCACTCACCTTGCCAAACCTCCATTTGGGTTTGGCTGTCCTCTGAGCCCTGCTTTTGTAGCAGACCTTGGAACTACTTTCCTCCTCCTTTTACAAAACCCTGTCTTTATGGTGGAGTTGATGGTTTTCTAACTGCTCAAGTGTGGAGGCATTGCCTTGTTCTCTCTTCTTCAGGTGTATATATATATATTAGCTAGCTCCATAGCAGAGTGGTATTTTTGTGCCTTTGGATTTCACTTGGTCTGCTCCACTGGTGGGAACTCCACTAAACATAACAGTGTTACAGACACCTCCATTTTCTGAAATGATACAGCCCAATTTGAGGGTGTCTCTGACATTTCCTAACCATTGGGAGCCATTAGAGAATGAAACAAATAAAATCAACAGAATTACAATACCAGAGGTGCAGTTATTAAATTTCTGGGTATTTATTGGTCTGACCAGACTGTCAGACGTACCATAGTCTTCTCAGTATGTTCTTATGAGACCTACTTAGGTTTACTGAGCTATAGGGAGACTGTTGCCGCAGTAATCCTCAACACAGCGGTGCAGTTGGTACCAGTATTTGTTTATACACTTAGTTGTCCCTTTTTTTTCTTCACACAAGAAAATACAGCTCTTTTTCCAGAAAGCTCATAGTCTTCTGGTCAAACTGTATTCATGGCTGAAACTGCTGGGGATTCATCAGGCATGTAATGATGAAAGAGAGAAGGTGGAGAACCCTCCGAGGTTTGTCTTTCAAGGTCTCTGTTGTGAGACTGAAGTTTTCCAGTGTCAGCCAGTCCTATAGTGGAGTCCGTTCCATAATTATAAGAGGTCAGGATTGAGGATGTAGCTGATTTAGGGCTGTTTTAAAGATGGGATGAAACAGAGTGAACATTTTCTGCTCTACCACTTCCCATTAAATCCTACACTGGGATGTGGGGTATGGATGAGTCAAGGAAGATTATAATAGGATGAAGAGAAAAAGTATTGAAATATTGTCCACTGTTTTCTTGCACACACATCAAGCTCAGTCATTTAGCTGATGGCTAAATGAGTTGTTTTGTTATAGTGGAAGATACTGCTTCCACTGTATTGAAGTATTTTCCTCCAGCAGCTGATAATTATTTGTGTTTGGGTCTTTGCTGTCTCTGTACTTTTTGTTTGTTTTGTTGTGTTACCTTTTGGACAAAACTTGGAACAATTCAGTTTGATAGTCTTCTTCTAAGACTTTGCTCATCTGAGTGTCTTGAGGTCCCTGCTCACTAGGAGGGGGGAGATGAATCCTTTCCAAGAAGAAATAGGGCAACAAAACAGATGCTGCCTTTTGTAAGCCTCTCTTAATATCTGAACAATCAATCACGTACATGACCAATTCGTTATTTGTTTTTTTGTTGCAATCTGTTTTGATGGGGAACTGCATGAATTTGTAAGCTTTGGTGGTCTTGGATCTTGCTATTGAAAGGGGATAGGTGCTTTAGAGATACTTGAAAACTGTGTGGAAATGGACATGGCTCTTTTGCTGGGACTGGAGGCATTGGGGAAGGGCAGGGATTTGCGTTGTGTGACAGCATTCAACAGACTGAAGGAAATCCAAAGGCAGTTCCCCTGTGTCGGGATGTCCAGTCCTCTCACTGCACCTTTGCTGACATTCCTAACGCCCATGTTGGCAGAGTGGAACACTGACCCGCGTGGGCTCCGTGAGTGTCCTGTGGTGTCTGTGCGTGCGTGCGTGTGCGTGTGTGCTCTACTGCATGGGGGCAGCAGCTCCACTCGTCGCTGTAACAAATGTAAAAAAACTAAACGTGAATTAATTAGTTTTTTTCAACTTGTTACAGCAGCGAATGGAGCTGCCGCGGTACGGTGTAGACTGCAACACAGTGAAGGAGCTGCCAGAAGAATGCTCCGCACTGCCAACATTGGTGTCTGTGACATCCGGGAAGCGGCCGCTAGAGAGAGAGCAGCCAGCACGGCAGGAAACCGGCCTCTCTTTTATTTTCGTTTTGGTGAGCACAATGAATGTATCTTTTCCAGTCCGTATCTGTCTGTAACCGTGCCTCATCTGGAAGCCTCTGGTAGACACCTACATCAGTATGGTAGACCAGGAACTGCCAGTGACAAGGCAGGACAACCACAGGACAACATCTGGAAGGCCATGGCCAACTTTTGTCTGCCTAAGACTGGAGTGGTGGGAAGGGAGAAGGAATAGTCCTCAGTAACATTTGAACATGCTAATGTCTCTCTAGCTTCCATACCGTGGATACTTCAGAGGAGGTTTCATACAATAAACTGGAGAAAAACAGGAAAGCATGTGTTTCTAATTCCCTTTTTGGCACTGCCTGTTTACAGAGCTCTGGAGAGGTCCAAGCCCACCAGAATCCGGAGGAAGCTGTAAAACTCTAGGCACCCCTAATTCTGTGCTATTTTCAAGTAGAGATCTCCGCCTCAGCTCCACTCACGTCCAAACCATTCAGAAGCAGGCTGACTTTTAGGAAGAGGCACCAGGCTGGTAGAGCAGGCTGGAGGAAGAACATTCTGCAGGGCGGCACGTCTGCGGTGTGGGCAGGCCAGGTGTGACCCCAGCCGTGCCTGCCTAGCCGTGCCCTTCAGCAGACACCCATCCTGCCTTCTGGGGGTGACCCGCGGCTGGTGGCAGCAGTCTGCTCCGGCTCCTGGGTTTGTAGCAAGGCTGCAGAGGGTTCATAGCCCCTCAAGACACCAGATTTTCTCTTGCCAACCATGTGGGCACATAGAAGACATCACGCTCTTGCCTGTGTGCTTGTCCAAGCTCCCACGAGGCACTCCGGACATAGTGTAAGAGATGGCAAGAGGGAAGATAGGATTTGCAGTTCTGTTGGGACAAGACATGCCTGTAAAAAAGTGATCCCTTTGAGACACCCTTCCACACTCATTTTTGACCCAATTTGATGTAACGCTATAGAGGAGATCTGTATTGGATTCTGCCTGTGTTATTTGTATTTCTTCTCTTATGTGGGGCTGCTCTGAGTCAGGTTCTCTCAGTCTGACATGATTAACTTCCTCTGCCCAAGATTTTTGCAAAATGTGAATGGTTAAATTTAAATTGCAATTTCAGGTTTAACAGAATTAATGGTATAAAGTCACGTAATTGCTAAAGGTAGGCAGTAGCAGGATTGCCTATATGCATATATAAACATGCATGCATGTATGGTCTTTTTGTTGTACTCATTGGGATGCTGTCATTTTAGAAAGGGAGAGTTGTTACTTTTCACGAATGGGATTAATGAGAGATGAAGCTGGGCAGCCATGTGGTTGGTAGTCCACCAGGTGAGGCGGGAGTTCACTCTTAGGCTCCCTGTTCTTGACAGGACAGTCCCAGAGAGTATATTGTCACATATGCTGTACAGCAAACGTGCAGTGAGTCTGACACGTGGGGGACGTGCTGGGTCCGCTGCACATCCGCAGGTTGGCTCCGCAGTGCATGCACAGTAGGTCTGACACATCCAGATGCTGCACAGACTGCACATACGCAAAGGACATTTGTACTGTTCCAGCTGGGCTGTCGAACATCCAGAAATCCGGAACGGATGTGCTGCGTTTGGCAATGTTAATGGGAGAAGGGATAGGAGGAGCCCCCTTTTTCTTTCGCATTAAATCCCCACCTGCTTTAACTGAGGGAGACAAAAGTACAGCTTTGTTTCCTCGAAACGCTGTCTCAGGGTGTCAGTTTGTAGCTGGGGATGTTCTGTGCGCATGCCTGTATGTCAGACATCTAAAAATAATAGTGGATCCAGACCTTTGGATCTGCACGTATATCGCAGTCTCTGTTGTGCTGTGACCTTTCTCTGAGTGCCTCTGAGAGGAGCCATGACAGCCAAGAGCTGAAAAGAATAACCACTTCAACAGGCATTTATTTCAGAATATCTTTTTGAAGATTATCTTGATTAGATCAGTCAGTTCTGGGTAAGATAACATGTGGACAGCTGCGTGCGTGCTATGAAGACAAACCCTCCCTAGAAGAAGAATAACTAAATTACCTGCATCCCCCATAAGCTGTGTTTTTTCCCCCATTTGCTTCCAGTCCTTTGCCAGGAAATTCGATTATTCATTCGCAGAACAGAGACAATGTTGTTATCAATTAAGCTTTGCTTCTAACAGCTTAGACATGGGTGGTTCATTCTCTCTTAATCAAGCGCTGTGTCTACACTAGATTACTTTCTGTAATTTCCCATCATTGGTACCACCAGTGTGGCTCTGTTTGTAGCGTAACCATGTAGACCAGTCACCAGTGCTTGATTTATTATGGCTAATAAACCTGTGAGATGCAGTCTTTAAAAGGCACCTGCTGCTCCTTTCATGGGCCTAGAGACAGATCACTGCCTCTCCTGCTGCCGGAGCCCCAACAGCACCAGCATGATTTCAAGCTATGCAGTGCAGAATGCATAGTAAGTTCACATAGAAGATCCCTTTACCTTATGAAGAAACAACTTGCTATCGAATTACAGAAACCAATTCCATAGGCTCTGTTATTAACATGACACGCATATTTATATCTGTCTGTAATATGTGTATATATTTACATACTTTTCTATGTGTATACGTGCGCACATTTGCTTTCAACTATTCCTGCTGCTAGCCCTTTGGGCACTCAGAGTAAACTTGGCGATTACAATTTCATTTTCTCTTCCACAGACATTATTTGGGTTGCAACATTGTTTGGATTACAAAGATTGCAAAGAAATGTTTAAACAAAGCTTGATTCTGGAATTGAAAAAAAACCCCTCGTGTTCACTTTATTAACAAGAAGTACTACTATCACATCTGCCTTCCTAATTCTTAAAAATCTTATCAAAGAATAACCACGATGGGGCATTTCAGAGCATGTATGTAGGTTGAGAACATGGATCTCATTGAAAGGCATAGGCATTGCACAACTCATGGACACATTTCTGAAAACAGTGGGACAGATGTTGCCCAGATGAGAAACTGTGGCACACAGTTGAGTACTTAGTAAGTCTTGTTTTTAAAGAAGAGTTTGGGTTTGATTTGGTGGATGCCTTGCAGAGCTTAGTTTGGGTAAAAGGGGAGGTTCTGAAAGCGTCTGAGAACTACCCCTTGATGCCATCACTTAAAGCTCAATGGTTACTGCTTCATTTTTGCCATGCTGAGTGAGGGCCCATTTATTGTTTTACACACTCTTTGTTTTGTGATGGCACCTCTGCTGCCTATCCTGCAGTAAGATCTCGTAGCATCACACAGAACAAAAGGTACCTTCCTTCAGAGACTTCACACGCTAGTTGTAAGACAAAATAGGGGTGTGAGGGAAGAAACAAGTACGTGATGCAATCAGTAGTGCGGGTAGTGGTTTCAGCATTCGATGTGATGGTTTTTTGGGGGAGGATATTTTTAGTACACATTAGAGTTGAGGTGTTTTTCAAAGAATTTGAAGAATTTCATGAAAATGTCTGTCGATGTTCATGGAGAGCATCTGTAAAACATAAGAGCACAGGAGGAAACATGAAGATGTTCTAGAAATCTGACAAATGGGTGAGGAAAGATGGCTCAGTCAGAGGCGAGCAATGGCAGATAGAAAGGAGAGATACCACTGAGGGCATTGAAACAAAGCTTGCCTGTGTTGGAACAGAGGAGATGGAGCCAGTGGAGGCATCTGAAGAGCTGGGTGCCACTGTCAAAATGAGAAACTGCTAGAATTCACTTTGCTGACTGAATTTATCTGCAGCAAATTTCTGAAGGATGAATGGTAAACTGCTGGCAGTGTAGGTTGACCAGCACGTTGGTGAATGGGTTTCCTGTGTGGATAGGTGGCCTTTTTCTACCTATTCTCCTGTAAGAATCTTCAAATGGTACACTAAATCTGTGGGACTGTCTATAGGAAAATGGAACTCGTTCATCGCATGTGACTTGGAGCTGTAATGTGTTGAGTTCAAGGTAAGCTTGAACTGAAAGCTAAAGCTTGCAAGGAAGTGTTGGAAGGTGAAATCGAGTTTGTAATAAGGAAAGAAGATGCATTGTTCGAAATGAGAACCAAGTGTGAAAGCTCACCTGTGAGAAGATCGTTAATTAAACATGCCTAATCAGAAATTCCATTTTCTTCAGATTTACCTAGCAGAAAGTGGCTCCACTTTCCTGGATGTCTTTGGTTAGGAGTATTGCCTTTTAAATCTCCTTTGGCTTATCCAGTGAGTTCGTTACTTAGATGTATGTTTGGTGGGAAGAGTGAAATGCCACGCTAGGTAACAAGTTCCATAGGGATGGTGTGACATTTAACCTGTTTACAAAATACACGGTGTGTTCATCACCTGGCTTTGCTTTTAAAGCTGAGCTACGAGCCGTTGCGCAGAAGCTCAGGAAATACTTTGAAGGAAAGGTAAACACTGTTTCTTAAAATTGCGCTCCAAGCACTGTTTGCCTTCCTTGCCACTAACCCTGGTGTTGCTGGGTTTATCCTACAGCTCTCTCCTGGGGGCACATGCTGTACATTAGTTTTAGAATGAGAAATGTAGCATGTGTCTAAGAATGCCTTCTATTTCTTGTCAGTTAGACATTTCAGCTTTTAAATATTTTTAGATTCAAAAACTGGACACAGACATAGGAATAAGATACATCTAAGCAACATGTCAGCTGTCATTAAGGAAACAATTGTCCTGTGGTGGACAGGGCAATGCAGCTATTGCCATGTTATTGGCACATAGCTGCAAAAAGAAGTCATAAAGAAAGGAGGAACAAAGAGGTGAAGGCAAAAAAAAAAAAAAAAAAGAGGAAGGAGGGTAAGCCTGCTTCCAGCTGACAGGTTTGTGCCTTCCACATGCTTGAAAATAAAACTCTCCAGCTTGCAGTGGTGTTGCTTAAATAGCTTTACCGAGGCTCTTGCATTTTTAGCTAAATACAGTCAAGGCAGGATCCACCTTGCAGGTTAGGATTTGTAGATTGATATATACTAAATTTTCTGCCTGTGAACCTGGTATTTAAGCTCCCATTCTCATGTGAAGAGACACAGTTAATTGGGTTGATGAAACCCAGAGGGCTTTTCAGCTTATTCCAAATCAGATACCTCCACTGACCACACCTACATGACTCTCCAGGCTCCACTGGGCTTATGGAGTTGCCTGAAGGTAGGTGTCTACTACTGTTCAGGATTTTCTATGGTATCGGAGACATCTGCACTGCGCAAGCGCATGTAAAACAGGGCTTAGGGGGGACACGTGCCATTCTGGCCAAGCCAGGTGTCATAGGTTGCAACATCTGAAAAGACGTTGGACAACTCTGTTTAGACTCCTAAGTCCTGGCCTAGGTCTCTCTTTTTCATGCCTTTTTCATGATGGATTAGTTTAAGCGCCTTCTTGTGGACGCCTAAGTAGAGGTGTCTTAATCTGCAAGCTGAATCCCCCATTAGCAGCATGAGGTGAACGAACTAATAGAATCATAGAATGGTAAGAATTTGGAAGGGACCTTCAAGAATACTTGTATTAAGTGGCTGTTTGCTTACGTGCAGAGGGATGAGCGTAAAGCACTGATTTCTCAGCCTTTTAGATAACATAGCTGTGTTCCAGGTGTATGTATTTTGCTCAAATTCTTCATGACCTGTAACGAGTCAATCATTAGTGCTAATTACGCTTACCTTTTAAAGTCCTGCTTTAGCTGCAAGACTGGGGTAGGCTGTGGTGTTACTAAGAATGATGCTGGTTTGAGAGTGACTGCGCTTGTGTCTGTGCACAAGGCACTGGAGTGACACTGTCCTTTCTCTTACAAAAGCCATTTATCGCTCTGCCACCTCCTTAAATTCAGGAGTCCATCCAGGTATGAATTCTCCAAGCCTGTTATGCCACCACTTCCACCGCTTCACAGATGCATCTGGGCGAAGCTGCACTTGAACAGGCATTAGCACTTAACTCATGGCCCCTGGGTGCTGGCTGTGAAAGCTATCAATTTTGGGGATTTAGTTGTGTTTAGAAGTGGAAAAAAATGATGCTTGTTACTGCACTGCATTGCTAGAGCCTGTGTGGAGGTGAACAATTCTGCTCTTAACACCGCTTCGCTATTTATGGCAACACTTCACTGATTTCATGGTATTCATTATTCTGTATGGCTTTTACTCCTGCCCATCGCTCAGGAGCGGCAGCGTCGAGGTTCCCGCTGTTGTGTGCTTTGTCTCACACCATTGCTGGTGCTGCGCGAGGGTGCGGGTGCTCGGGAAGCAAAGGTGTGCGTCCAGGCGGTGCCAGCTGGTTCCTGCGCCAGCCCCTGCGGAAAGGAGCCGTTGCCGGGTTTCTTACCGTCTCTCCAAAGCGGGGAGATGCTTTGTATGTTCTCATGGTAAAGGAACTTAGTACAGAGAGAGGTCTCCCCGCAGACAGCTGATGGAGAGCTGCTTCTCTGTATTTCAGTGCAGAATTAACTTCCGCGTGCAAATCGGTGCTGTTGGTGAGCTGAGTTCGCGCATCCTGCTCTGCACTTTGGTAGAGGTTTATTCAATGTTTTTATATTCATGGGAAAGTGGGAAGTAAAGCCATCAAATGACCCCGGACCTCATAAAAGCAGAAGATATGTTGATACTCTCGTTTAGTTTGCTATGGCCTTAAATGACTACTAGTGCAGCATGTTGGGGCTGTCCTTTCCTAACTGTGTGGAGAAACTCCGTATTACCCATCGTGTCGGAACAGACTGACTTAAAAGGACAACCACACGTCTGCAAAGGAGGAGGGAGGTAAGCTGAAGTGTCTCAGTTTTAAGATTAGAGGAGAGATTTCTGTATCTGTAGTAAGAACAAGTAGCAGCTTGATGTCCGCGGTGACCAGGAGGAGGGAAGAGCCCTGTGCAGTGCTAGGGAGTGCCGGGGCTGGCAGTGCTGCCTGGCCAGTTGGGCGTCTGGTGGTCTTCTGCAACGTCAGGCTCAGTGTTTGGGGTTACCTTACGTACATGGTGTTTTTTACACCTTGAAAAAGAGCTTTGTGTGCTGCCCACAGCTGCAGAAGAAGAGACTCAGACACCTGAGCTGTCTCATAGCCAAATGGCCAGGAGAAGGAAACCACGGGCTTGAATGCAGTTTCTCCAATGGCTTTCAGGTGTACCCAACAGGTCTCCCTCCTGCAGCAGCTGCACACCTCTGAAACCGATGCTTTTCCTCACAATTTAATTTCCCCTCAGTGCTTCTAAAGCCTATTGCATGTGGTTTTGTTGTTGGAAGGATGCATTTAATCCCCTTTTCCTGTATAATTATGACGTTGTACTTCAGTAGCAACACCTCAATTGGTTTTGTTTGTGCTTCTCCACACGCCGCTGCCCTACGCAGGTCATTGGCCATGGGACGTGGTGGCACTGCTTTGTTCACAAAACCTCTGTCAAGCAGCAGCAATTTTAGGTGTACACTTATTGAGTGTGTGTTTTTTAGGGTTTTTGTAAATACATGTGATTTCCAGAAAGTATTTCCTTCCTGACGTTATGGGTAGGGACTGAGATGAATGATGGTGGTTAGCATCTCGTACAGGCTGAAACGCCATTTTTTGAAAATTTTCGATCAAGATTAATTTTATTGTTAACTTTACATTGCTGGTTCTCAGGGTGACCCAGTAAAGAAGGAAAAACTCTAAATAAACAAATGAGGAGAAAATATTTCTTCTGATTATTTCAGTGATTCAGAAGTTAGGTTCACCTGCCTTAAAGAATATAAAGGCTTGAGGGCAAGTGAAATTACACGGTACTATAGTGTGGAGACAGAGTGGTAAAATGAAGACATTTTATTTGATTTAAGAGTATGAATTATAATCTGAGTAGAAGAAAATTTACTGATTCACTCTGTCTTTTATGCACCTGTGAGATTTTACTCCAAGTGCGTTTTTTAGCTAATCAGCCACTTCTCCACAAAATCAAAGCAGACTTGTCATTGCTGATATTCCAAAGATTTGAGAAGCTGTATTTTGAGTTCAGTTTATTTTCACAAAGAAATAAGTGTACAATGCCAATAATTTTTAAAAGATGCTTTTTAATGAGTCCCACTGAAACAAAATCGAGACTGATTGAAGTCACTGTGGCATTTTCCGTTGGTCTGTATTGTACATAAAAATTCTTGTTTCCACAAACAGAAACTCTTACCCTCTGCAATAAGCAGGCATTCAATAGTTTAGAAATAGTAGTGGGGAGTTTCTACATTCTGTTTTAATAGAAAAGTATGAACATATTTCCAAGCATTGTTTTGCTGAATCCAATTTCAATTTATTAGTCATCCATTTGAATATTTAATTATTAATCATTTAATTAACTAATTTTAACAGATCTTTTCCTACTGTCAACCCTAAGTGCAAGAGGCCAGTTTTACTTCTGTCCTTACAGTTACACATAGTGTGTAACTATTTTTTTAAGGCAAAAAATAATAGGAAAGAATTCATTTCATTTCTTTAGATACTCTTGGTTTTTTTGCCCCTGTGCATCACAGTGCCTAAGGCTGTGTGCTGTAGTAATCCTAAGCTGAATGCATCTTTTACTGGGCCTGTCTGCTCAGGGTCTTCTCTAGAAGAGAGCAGGGTAACATATTATGCCGCTGTTACAAATGCAGGTTTGCTTTCTTTTCCTGTTGTTTGTTTGAATTTTCCTGCTTAAGTAATTCACTTCGCTCTTCTCTGGATGTTGTCAAGGAACATTAGTTTGTAGAAATGTTTATATACAATGCTGCTGTTATACCACTACTGTCGTTGAAGGAGCATTGAAGAAAATACCGATTTTTTACAAAAAGCAAATTCACTATGAGAAGGAGATGAATACAAGGTTTGCATCTTAAACACTGGATGTTTAGGCCTGGCATACTGACATGCTGCAGGTATATATATTATAAGGCTGGGTTCTTGTTATTGTTTTGCTGGAACACATTACTATTTTCAGCCTGGTTTGGTGCAGTTATTGCTTACTTTCTGGCCCCTGGTAGCTGAAAATGCCTGTAGATATTAGTATAGTTCCATTACCACTGGGTGTCTGGTTTCCATAGGTTGGTATTGTGTTGTCACCAGCTGGTATCGTCCAGCCGCGTGAGGTTTTAGATAATACGGACTGGCTAAGTCTTTGTAGGAACTGTTTTCAACCAATTTGCAGGAAAGCTTCAAGATCGATTTCAATGGTGTCCGCCTTTTTTTAGCACATATTAAAATATTTCCTGAATACTGCTTTATAAAAGGTCACATACCATACTGGAAAAGCTGACCAGAGGCAAGTATTGTGAACCAACTAGCATGATATGGTTGAGCCACTGAATGTTGATTTTCTACTTCTAGTATAGGCTGAACTCCTCCAAACTATTAACTTCTGGAATTCAATCAGAATGAGCTTGTGGTTTTTTGTTTTATTAATGCAGGAGTGGACCAGGCATTGCCACAAGAACGTCGAACTCCTGTTACTCCGTCCTCTTCCTCTCGATACCACCGTCGCAGGTCCTCAGGGTCACGGGATGAGCGCTATAGATCGGGTAAGTAGAACTGAAGACCACAGTGTTGGAATGAAAATTTGAAATGGCTGGTTCTGTTCTTTGCTTTTTTAAAAGGAGTTTTGTTGTAAGCTCATGTAGTAGCTATATGTGGGAAATATTTGTTGTACGAATACAGAGACACCGTCCAAGCATGTAGAGGTGGAGTTACAAAGCCAAAGTACATCTGAAATTGCATCTGGCAACGAATGTGAAGGCCAGCAAGAAGGGCTTCTACAGGCACATTGGCAGCAAAAGGAAAACTAGGGAAAATGTGGGCCCACTGCTGAATGGGGCAGGGGACGGTGACAAAGGGCATGGAAAAGGCCAAAATACTTAAGGTCTTCTTTGCTTTGGTCCTTACTGGTGAAACTTGCCTTCAAGAATCCAAGGCCCCTGAGACCAATTGGAAAGTCGTGAGCAATGAAAACCTGTCCTCTGTGAAGGAGGATCGGGACAGGGAACATATGAACAAACTGAACATGCACAAGTCCATAGGACAGGATGGGATGCATCATTGGCTGATGTCACTGTGAGACCACTCTCAATTCTTTGAAAGGTTGTGGCAGTCAGGGGAGGTTCTGAGGACTTAAAGAAAGCCAGATTCATTCCTGTCTTCAGGAATGGCAATAAGTAGGACCTGGGAAACTGCAGGCCAGTCAGCCTCACCTCAATGTCTGAGAAGCTGATGGAGCAAATAATCCTGGAAACTGTTTTTAAATGTATGAAGGACAAGGAGGTGATTGGGAGCACTCCGCATGGATTTATGAAATCCCCTTATTAGGTTGGTCAGTCCATGCTTGACCAACCTAATGGCCTGCTACAATGAGGTGACTGCATTGGAGGTAGAGGGAAGAGCAGTGGGTGTTGTATGCCTTGACTTTAGTAAGGCTTTTGGCAGTGTCTCTCATAACATCCTCATTGACAAACTGGTGAGATATGGAGTAGATAAGTGGACAGTGAGGTGGACTGAAAATTGGCTGAAGTGTTGAGCTCAGAGTGTTATGATCAGGAGCACGAAGTCCAGCTGGAGACCAGTCTCTAGTGGTGTACTCTGGGAGTAAATACTGACTCTAGCACTACCGAAGGTCTTTGTTGGTGACGTTGCTGGTGAAACAGAGTGCACCCTTCACACATTTGCAGATAGCAGATTGGGAGGAGTGGCTGATACACCAGGTGGGTGTACTGCCACTCAGAGGGATCTGGGCAGGCTGGAGGAGTGTGCAAACAGGAATCTGGTGAAGTTTGAGAAAGGGAAAGGCAAAGTCCTGCGCTTGGGGAGGAACAACCCCACGCACTCAGAGAGGCTGGGGACCCACTGGTTGGAAAGCAGCTTGGTAGCAAAGTCCTGGTGGTCAGCAAGGTAAACGTGAGCCAGCAAACTGCTCTGATGGCAAAGGTGGCCAGCAGCCTCCTGCACTGTACTGGGAGGAATACTGCTGGCCAGTCAAGCGAAGCGATCCGTCCCCTCTGCACTGGGGAGGCACACCTGGAGTGCTGGGTCCAGTGCGGGGCTCCCCAGTACAAGAGAGAGATGGACACACTGGAGTGAGTCCAACAAAAGACCACAAAAGTGATTAGGAAAGAAGCCTCTGATACGCGAGGAGAGGCAGCACGAGCTGGAGTTGTGCAGCCCGGAGAAGAGAAGGTTCAGGGAGATCTTACCCATGTGTCTAAGTACCTGATGGGGGAGGTAAAGAAGATGGAGCCAGCCTGTTCTCAGTGGTGCTCAGTGACAGGACAGGAGACAATAGGCAGAAACTGAAATGTGAAAAATTCCATTTAAGCATAACAAAAAACTTTTTTACTCTCAGAGTGGTTAAGCACTGGCACAGGTTATCCAGAGAGGTTGTGGTGTCTCCATCCTTGGAGCTATTCAGAACCCCAGTGGACATGGCCCCAAACAATCTGCTGTAGGTGACCGTGCTTTGAGCAGGGAGCTGGACTGGATGATCTCCAGAGGTTCCTGCTGACCTCCACCTGTCTATGGTTCTGTGGCACAGCTGGATTTTACTGCACTGATTCTTGTTCAGTGAACACCATAAGAAAAATACTTAATTTGAAGTACAGCAAGTTGGGAACATCGTTATGCCCTAAATAGAAGCACTGATTAAGGGAAGATAAAATTAATTTCAGAGCTGAACAAAAGGGTAAAATCTCATTTCCAAATGAATGGGATTCAAGTCTCTTCGCGATGCTGCTCCAGATATAACACAGAGTGAAGGAGGTGATTGGTTTGTAACTGAAGGAAAGGTGAGCTCTGAAACTTTTTTACTCTTACCTTTGGAGGCATAAACTGCATGTACTACACCTTAACTGGATGAAGAGTGGGTGTGCTCAGCTGTTGTTTTAACTGCTGCTGGCACTGCTGCAGTATAGGTGCCCTTCTCAGACGGCAGCCCGAGGCCACGGGCTGGTTTGTCTCTGCTGCCTGTCTCGCAGCTGCACAGTGAGGGAGCTGTAGACAGCAGCACCCACCAGCCGCTGTGGCAGAGAGACCCTTGCGAGCTGAGAGGCGGGAGCCAGAGACTGATGGATGTGGAGGATGCGGGGGAGCCAGCTGTGGAAGTTCTGGGTTGTTTGGGAGATGCGTCTTGCTGGACGTACTCACTGTGCTGACACAACTGGAAAAGTCTAGGGAACTCCCTATTAAACCTTTTGTAACGTATCTCTGGTTCATTCCATTAGTCAAAGAGCTTGCCAGTCCCATTTAAAGGAAAATGAAATGGTAAATGTTGGCAACGTTCCTGTTTGTCCAGGCCATTCTGATAAATCTGGAAAACTCCCCTTACCCCCTCAGAAACGTTGGGTTCACACAGTAGATGCTGCCAGTTTTTCACTGAATAGTGATAGTGGGATGTGCATAATAATTCCTTGATATATAAGCTCCTAAGAGCTTCTCCCACATTAGACTAAAAATTGCCTGATTTCTAACCAATATTTTTAAGCAGGTAAAATAATATTCCTGAAGTTGTCCAGTTTGTGGGTGTGCAACCTGCGGTCTTCAGACCTCCAGTCTGTGACTCTCTAGGGTTGAAGTCGGCTGCTTGAGCTATGCTTGTGCTTTGTAAACTAAGATGGTGAGTCGGTTTGGGATGCACGAGAGGAGACACCGTGCACGTCATCCCTGTGTGCCTCTGCTGATGCCCCAGGAGGGCTCTGAGCTGGTGGTGCTGCTGCTTGGTTTCAGTTGCTGCCTTAAAAGGAAGGTGTTTGTTCAGTGAATCCTGCCTTAGGAATGGGGCAAAATGTTGTGATGATAAAGAATAAAGACACAAACTGGGCTGCTGAGAGGAAAAGTAAGGAATTGAGCGCAAAGGGTTGCTTGTTATTAGTGCAGGAGTCTCAGCTTAGGAGAGTCAGGACTATGGTTCCCTGCTCGCTGCAGGGAGTTTGGGCTAGATGACCTCTGAAGGTCTCTTCCAACCCAAAGCATTTTTGATGATTCTGTGGTGTAAATTCAGATCTCTTTTGCTGCTCTGAAAATGTCCTCATAGTTAGAACTGGAAAGCTTGACAGTACTTTGGGAGCTTATGGCAGGGCTTTGAATTCCTGCGTCGATTGTTGTACAGCCTGACTCTGAGCTCTCCAACAAATTGATTTGAACAGCTACCACATCTTCACTCACTCCAAAGAAGACTGCATGTAGCAAATGTCAGTGAAGATAAACGTAAACTTCTATTTCAATTTTGAGAAGTTATCAGATCATCTTTGTTAGATTTAGTGTCAGAGGACCTTTACTAAGGTACAGCGCAGTGTTTCTATGCTGAATTATATTCTCCCCTTCTAGACATCGCCCCTGTGAGACTAGAAGTCTTTTTCTTTCTTGGTCCCTTGATTCATACGCTCTATTACTGCAGGTTGTAAACTTGCAAGTCAGATTTCTTTCTGGTTATCTTATCTTCAGATTCAGATTTGCTTCTGGTGGAAGCCTTTGTTTTGCTTGTTGTTTTGCCATGCTTAATACTTCAGCATCTCTGCTCCGGTCATATCGTGATTATCAGATCCTAGCTGTTACCCAGCTTCAGTGCTTGTTACCATATTTGGCACATTTTCTTGGAAAAGGCCCAAACCAAAAATGAATGCACAGTGTTTAACCAAGAAGTAATTCACTTCTAGGAAAGCATTTCCCTTCCTTAGTTTTTCTGCACAATTTATTTCAATTAACATCTGCAAACAAATCCTCGTCTCCAACTCTGAGCAAAGTCCTTTCCTGTCTCTTCTTGGTAAGGTTTTCCTAACTGGAAGTCTAAGATCCTGAAAGTCATCCAGCTCTCCTTCCAGGCCTTTGCTTTTTACATAAATTCAGATGTAAGCGAAGATTGTTTAATGAACTCTCTTTGGAGACTCAAAATCATTGCTTCCACTAATATCACCTTCAACTTATGCTCTTTTATTATGGGAAATGTCAGACTGTGACATTTTAAATCCCTACCTATTTTCTCACTTCAGTCTTCTTTATTATTATTATTTCATTAATATTGTAACTGGATTTTTCAGCACTATAATTTTGAAAACCTGGTTTCTATGATTTTTATATTCTAAATAAAATTGAGTCTTGAGTTTATGGAAGCTGACTCTGAGTTTATGAAGCTATTTTTTCTCCAAAATGTTCCTGGTACATTCTGCGTTTGAAGATAATCTGATTTCAGAATTCAACCTACACTGGGAATTTCGTCTAATTCTTTAAAACCAGAAAGGTTTAAAATTTCCTGGTAGCATTTTTTTTATACAGGAAGGGATCCTGAAATTGTTATGTTTCAATATGTCAGCTTCTTTGATAAGTTTTGGAATGTCTAAAGTACAATAACTGAATTAGTGCAGGGTTAAGCTATGTTATTTACTTCATACAAATGTGGCAGCTAGTTTAGCAATTCTGAAGCATTTTTGATTTGTTTACTACTGAATATAAAAATTCTCTTAGTATTTACTCACTTAGAAACAGTGTTTGGAAAGGTTTGCCAAGTGTAGATCATGGCAGTGTTTTTCTCTTAGCAGCTGCCGTTCCGTAGCTGGTGCCTGTACTGTGTCTTTATCTGGGGGCTCAAGATGACGCTGACGCCAAATGTTGCTGTAGGCTGGATCAGTAACTTTTGCCAAAAGGCTTTTCTGGTCAGTGGCTTTTCAGGCAAGAAAACCCAGTCAAAGGAGAACTGGCTTGCACTTCACTGTTGCCTCTGCGTGTGGAATTGATGTTGGCATCTGGCTTGGTCTGGCTCAAGTGACATGACTGCAAAATCAGGCACAGCCTTAGTAATGGCCATGTAGATGTAGCTGCAGCTGGACATACAGCTTTGTTTCCTTAGTGCAGTTCAGAAACTAGGTTTCTTGGGTACTTTTGGAAGCTGCAGATCGATGGGTTTGGTATGGTGTGTTGAGATAAGGAGATAGGAATTACATGATGGAGTAAACAAGTAGGTAACCTAAGTGTCTTAGTTTTCACAGTCTTATCATACCGTCTAAATGAACTTAACTCAGTCGAATACTGAGATTTTCGGATAATTTTGGCACTACATGTCTTCCATACAGTCGCTAGGGACCCATTTACTCCCTGGTAAACAATGGCTAGATTCTGTTCCTGCTAACATTGAGATCCTTCGATGAAGGACCTGAAGCTTCTGCCACTGTTATTTAAAATACCATCATATAGGCTGTTTTGCTTTTGGAAGAACGGTCTTACTGATTTGGTGGTTAAAATAGTGATCCGTAACCTCTCCTACACAGTGTAGCCCTGGAGTTACACTGCTGCTAGAGCTTGGCCCCTTGCCCGTGGCTGTCTGTCCTGGTGGCCTGAAGCAGGGCTGGGCTCTGCTGCCACGGAAAGGCTGTGGCGCGGTACAGCAGTGTCTGCGCCGGTGGCAGGTCCTGACGAGATACCCCACGGGTAAACTTGGCAGCTCCTCTTGAAGCAGAAATTGTATTTCTCAGCCAGGCATGGGCTGTGGGGTTCAGAGAAAAACTCTCCTTCAGAGCCCGTCAGCACCACTTTTAACTCCTCTCCAGAGAACAAGTATGTTGTCCTCCCTCAACTGGACGTTCAGCACATGGAGGAAAGAGAACATCAGGTCCTTACCAAGGACATTTTTCCAGAGGGAAATTTTCCAAAGGACATTTTTACCTGTGGCCTTTAGATTATGTCGGAACAAAAAGCTTCGGTTCTCCATCCCAATGCTGAAAACCAGAACATCCTCTTGTGTGCCAGAACCCAGCTTTTACTGTTTCCACAGCTCCCATCTGTCAGTTAAAAAGAAAAAAAGAAAGAGTAATGTAAGTACACAAAAAGTATGCACCAATAAAAAATAAAACCTAAAAAACTGATATTTAGAGATGGGGAATGCCGTGTAATATGTTCAAATTCACATATATGTGTTAGGAGTGAGATAGCAGCTCCTGACTGATTTCTGCTGTAGAATTCTTCTCTGATGAGATGAGGATATGATAGATGGGTTGGGCCAAGTTTATTAAGTCACTTGTTTCTCATGAGGTCTCTGAGAGGCCTGTAAGATGACCAGTGTTCTACACTGCCTGGAGCAAGTGTAATGCTTAATTAAAAAGAGACCAGTGAGCTCTAAAAACTGAGTTTTCCAGATGTCAGAAATGATGTGGGAAGGAGCAGTGTAAGTGAAATTGCACTGCCTCTGTCTCTAAGGGTTCACGGTGTCCTGGAGGAAAGACCAGCAGATGAGAACACACGTGCTACATGAACTGCGTGGATGGATTTTAAAAGGCACAGCAGTGGATAAGCAAAGAACTGGGAGCTGAGAAACCGAGTATTCTGGGAAATACCATGCATGGAATCAGCGTCTCTGGGCTGGTAGCATGGAGGAAGGGTACTGCTGGTAAGGGGGCTGTGGTACCCGGGCTCTCGGCAGGGAGTAGCTCCCTTCCCCCACTCACTCTTACTGATTTTTTTCCCATACGTTTAACTTCTGAAGATCAAAAAGAAAGAAGTCAGTCTGGTACGCCGTGCGTGGAGGGCTGCCAGTCCCTGCCCCAGAGATCCCACCACTGCAGAGAACAGCTCATTTTCCAAGCGCATTCAGCACTTCTGTTCAAAGACATCTTAATATAGGGGATTTTTGGAGATACTGCCAAAACAAATGCATCCTAACTACAACTCTCCTGGCTCAAATTCTTGAGCCACCTTTCCCACACTGTGGTTCAACAGCGAAAAGTTTGAACAGCTTATACTGAGCATGAATCATTGACTTCGAAACAAGTCGTCCCAGGCTAGGTTTGAGGGACATTTGAAATAAGAGCACTAGCAATGAAAGAGCATTCCCTGTAGACCCGAATCCTGGAGGAGAAGCTGGCACCAGACCCTGGGTAGCTGAGTTGCTCTGCTCTATCACCTTCCGTACATGCCTTACCACCTATTTGTTCTCATTTACCAGGAGCTAAGTGTGTGTATGAACCGTAGCAAAGGTTGCTGACATTTTGCGTGTTTACAGCTTACCTCATAGTGATTTGAAAATATAGGGGTAGCTTATATTTTGCATTTTTGAAAGGACATTCAAGACCTCATTCTGCAATCTTGCCAGAACTGGCAAAAAAGAATTATGCTGTGGGAATATGAGCTGTAGTGCGTGGTAGAGGAAAGGATGGAATGGGAAGATTTGAGAAATCATTTTTAATGGATCCTTATCATCTAACATTACTCCAGAGAGCAAGGAGAAAGAAAAATATGATGAATGTGCTATGTATCAAGGCAGGACTCCATATATACATTAAGGTGGCTTGTCATAAAACAAAGAATTTATTAACCCTTCAGGCGAGTGAAGGTTACCTGGAAACATTAACCTGAATTAATTCACCTGGCTTATAGATACACTTATTCAGAAATTAATTATCTCCAGTTTAGCTTACTTACAAACTTTGTTCAAGCTACAACTCAAATCAGGACAAAAAAGAAGTTGAAGAGAAACTTTTGCAAATATGTAATTTATATGACCACATCCTTGCTTTTGACCCTTGCAGAAAAAAGTGGAAGGATAATTGCAGAACTCTTGAGGAAAATTACTCAAGGATCTCCAGAGAGAAACAAATAGAAAGTTGATTTACTTCAGATCACATAATAAGGGGGTCTGAGATGAAGTCACTACGTGAAGCTGACTTCCAGATGCATTACAAATGAGATAATAAATAAATGGAGGGATGGAAATTATTAGTGGGAGGCCTGCATGTTGGTTTTTTGTTTCACTTATGAGTAGAGTTAATATAGTTTTAAATCTCAGAGTTTAGAGAAAAACATTTTGAAATTGACTTTATTATATGCCTGAAGAATCCAAAGTAAAGCAAAAACAATGTCTTTCAGCAGAACTAGCAGTGGAGTCATAAAGAGTTCAGCCTTCTCTTTCAGTGTCCTCTGTTTCCATCACATAACCGCTGTGTTTCGCAGCCTGCCCTTGCAGCTTTCCCAGCTGTGTGTGCAGCTTTCACCTTCCTTCCACCCAGAAGTATGGATCCATCCTGCCGTCCAAAGCAGGAGATGACAGCCATGCTTGTGGTCTTCAAAGCTGAGCTTTCTGACAGCATGAGCTCCTGGCTCTGGAGGTGCCCGGGAGGTGCCGGGCAGCGGCTGAGCGATGGCACGGAGTGTGGGGCGTGCGGTTTCCTCCACCCCTGGAGTTTGGTGGCTGCAGGCAGCATGTTCATGGGAGTGCAGATGTTTTCTGAAACACTCGCTCTTCGTTGTCAAAAATGTGCAGGTCAACAAAATTTGGCCCCAAGTTTGTGAAAAGTCAGCAGAACTTTCCCCTGCATATCCCTGTATCCCCAGTTCCCAGGAAAACCAGAGGCCCAGTGTGTAAAGTTTAAGTATCCCAAAGACTGAAACTTACACCCTTAGGTTGTTTTTTGAAATGTGAGTTTTACTTCTGTTAGTAACTTCCACAGCTCTCGTATAAATGAGTGTTGTCCTGGAGCAGATGTTCTTGCATTCAGTGAAGTATTCACTGTGTTTGCTGTGAATGCCTTATTTCAGGATTAATAGCACACCTGCCTGCAGCTGGAGAGAAATCAGGTGTCACACTGCTGGGGCTATGTGCTTTGCTATCTTAATACCCAGAGAGACTGCGAAAGTATTCTGAGACCGCTTCATTATAGCATCACCCACAGCAAAGATCTGTTATTATGTGGACTCACTTACTTTCACATTCCCAGGAGTGAGATGATTTTCCAAAGTCTGATCTGTGTTGGATGAACACAGCAATTTTTATGAAATCACTTGCCCTATATCTGCCTGAAAATAAGTCAGTGCTGTCAGCCCAGGGCAATCAAAAGACAAAGCCTAACTGCAATCTGTTCTGATGATACCACATTTACCGTGTCTCACCCTATTTAGTACGTCCTGATTGCATTTCCAATAGATGTAGCTACCAAATTATCTCTACTCAGAGTATTTACAGGCCACGTATTAGGAAATGAATTCTCGGTATATCCTTGGTTTCCATGGTAGCTACAACAAAGGTCTGATTAAACTCATAAAAGACTTCCATGCTCTCAACTACTAGTTTCCTGTAAGGCAGCAATTGCCAACCTGCCCTCTGTATAATTACTTAGCATACTATCGCTATACTTAGCATTGCCTTATCTGGAATTTTCAGCCAAAATTCACCTTTGATAGTGCTGTTTTCCTGTGGTATCAGTTGCCTCCCTGTAATAACTCAGAAGCTGTTAGGATTCTTCTGTTGCACCAAGTGTTGTTGCAGCAGTGACTGTCCTTGCTCCTCTTGCCCTCCTGCAAGCCACCTCCCTGCCTGTTCTTCCAGCTGTTTTCTTTGGTGCCACCCTAGATGCTGGCTTCACTGAGACAGACACGTGTTCGTGGGTTTACTTATTTGTTAAATGTTTGAGTTCAGGGCTGATCCTCTACTGCAATACAAATATGACATAAATATGTGTTATATGTACATAAATAACCTCTTATTATAAGTCATTTGGCATTATCAACTCATTAGTGCAGAGCATCAACCTTCATGATCTTACTAGTCTGCCGTTCTGCGAGTGAGTCAGCTGTGTTGGTGGGCTATCTGGAAAAAAGCAAGGGTGCTAAATCTTGCAGAGTCCTTGGGCCTGTCCTGCTCCCAGCTGTATCATCGTATTACCAGGAACTGGCTACTAAAGCAAATGAAGAAAGATTGTTTCCAAAGGCAAAAAAAAAAAAAAAAAAGAGCCCAAGGGAGAGGAAATGCAGGAGGCAAAAGGAACACACAGATGAAATGGATGAATTCAGATCACATCTAGGTATGTCTCGCAGCAGTTCCGTTCTTCAAAGGCTAAGTCCCCTGAAGTATCATTAATTCAGAACTGGATAACCAGACTGCAGAAGATGGTAGGGACTCTGTTAGATAATTCTGCATCTGTACAGCAATAATTAGGCAACAGCTTGTTTTATAAGTACTGGGAAACTGAAAACTCAAGCAAAGACAACAGCAATAATATATTTTGTCTGAAATATAGGTAGAAACAGACTTCTGCTATCTTGATGCTAGTGATGCACTACTTCTGTCTACAGCAAGTCTTAATTTCTTGTCTTAGAAAGAAACAGGATTGCATGATAAATTAGATGCAAAGAACTACTTGACACAGAACTGCAAGATTTAAGTGCAAAAGAGGCTGTTTTTCTTTTGTCTGCTGAGGCATTTTGTGGAAAGGTGTGAGGAACAGTTTTATAATACGGAAATTTTTTATGTAGCTGATGCTTACCATGGAAGGAGTGCCCTGTTTTGTGATCCATGCAGAACCAACACCCAGATCCCTGATCCGTGAGGAGGTATCGCTTTGCTTACAGTATGTTGAGTGCTTGACATGCCTGTGGAGCAAATGCAGCTAACGCTGAGTAAAGGAAGCTGCTGAGGCATGTTAAACTCATACAGGAAAAAAAATTTAACAACCCCTCCACATCAAGGAAGAATGCAACTGTAATTTGTTGAATAGGTTTTTGTTTTTTAAAAAAGGGCTGAACAAACTCATTCTCCTGCTAAAAGCTGCAAGAGTCTGTGGGAGGACTGGGAATACACAGCATATTTCACAGAATCACAGAATCACAGAATCACAGAATAGTAGGGGTTGGAAGGGACCTCTGTGGGTCATCTAGTCCAACCCCCCTGCCGACATTTCAAATGTCTCAGTTACAGTTCAGAGCTTTCAAAGGTACTGTGTCTGGCCCAAGGAAGGGATAGGGCATCCCTGTTCCTGGGGTGTAAGGGGAAGGGCGAGTCAGGGTTATGCCCCATGCCAAACGTGGATGCACGCTTCAGAAGAGAGCTCTTCTGGCAGCTGTAGAGAAACACGAGGTACTGCAGCGTGGCTCCGTATGCGGGCCAGGAAATGGCTGACCTTGATCATCGCACAACAATTGCTTTCCTGCCTCAGGAAAGGAGGGCTGGTTTGTTTGTGGAGCTCATCTGAGCCTAGGAGGATGAAGTACTGCCTTCCCCAAAGTAAATAGCTGGGAGCGGACAGCTTGTTGCAGCGGAAGCTCGCCACTTCTTATAAATACACACACATTTGTATAAGGAGGAGAGAAAGTATGTTCTACAGAAAAGACTTCAGAAGAGTTCAGAAGAGACTTTTTGCATCGCAGAACCAATACAAACCAGACTAAAACTCCTGGCCAGACTCTCTTCCTGTGTGCCAACCCAACTACTGACTGAAAAAAAAACTGTCATGTCCTCCCCTCCCAAAATTACGTTCCAGGTCATTAAAAATGTAGGGAATAAATGGTTAAAGAACACTGTGACAAAGGGGTAAACAGTATGAGCCATTTGTAATTAACAATGTTTGCTTCTGTATTTCTGGGCATTATTATTTAACCTTTGAACACTGCTTGCTATCAGCAGTTAATATGGTTCTCTCCCTAACGTCTGCTTTCACCCCATTCTCCCTGTTGAGCAGAGGTTGCTCCCTCCCACATCGCCATGCATTTAAAATGAACAGTCTGTGAGCGCAGGCTGATCCCTCCGGCGTGGCTGTGTGCCGGCTGCCGGCTCTCCCGTCTCCGGCTGGTTTGTTACGCCAGTGGGCTCCCATCGGAGCAGCGTGCCAGCGCAGGTGGGATGTCACTTTGTTCCATGGAAGCAGAGAGGTGGGCTTGTTCCCTTTTCCATGGACAATGAAATGCACTGCTGTGCTGAACACGCAGCCATTAGATCACACTGATGCATAAAGCTGGGAAAGACCATGGAGAACATGGTGTCCGTATCAAGCTGGTGCTGTGTAGTAATGTAGGTTAAGTGGGTTGGGGTTTTTTCCGAAGCCTTTTCAGTTAAACAAGGAGCACAAGAGTGTGCCAAGTTAGGAGATACACCAGATGAGAAGAGTGACTGCGCTAAGCAGAGCACCTTCTGGGAGAGCTGGCGTTTCGTCCTGCTGATGGAATGAGGAATTCACCTCTATTTGCAACAGATGAGAGTTTCTGACTATGGAGCGCAGGGGCCAAAGCCATGGGTCATCGCTCTGGGAGTCTGAGCTTATGGACTCTCATTCTCTGTGCATTTTAGTCTCTCTGCCCTTTGTTTTGAGGCCTCATCTCTTGTTTAATAGATCGTTAGCTCTTTGAAGGGAAGCTTTCTCTCTACCACGCTCTTATTTTTACAGTTCCACTTGCTTTGTGTTTCGCTTACTGACTTTGCTCCCAGACATCTGCTTGCCCTCTCTATCCTGTCACAGAAAGTAAAGGGAGAGAATAAAAAATAAAAATGCTTGAATGCGACAGAGAAAAGACTGGGGACTGAGCTGTTTTGTCTGAAGTTTGCTAAGTGTTGTCAGGCAGCCTGTAAGAAACACGTGTCAGGTTGAATACTGAACACCGGGTTGATTGTAAGAGAATGAGTTAAGGAATTGACTTTCCCAAGAGCATTGCTTTACTCTTTCCCATATATTGATTCTTTGACTACAAACTCACAAATTGGATTCAACATACGGTTGGCCAGCCTAGAACAGTGGAAGACAATAGCAGGTAAGGAACTGCACGTTGGTTCCTGCTGTGGTAGGTAGAGGTGGTGATTTTTTACTCAATGCTCTAGATTTTCCATTGAGACTTTCTTGTGGAAAAGCCAGCCAGGAAGAGTATAGAGATTTTGTTACCTGTAGGAGTGCTTTGAAAGGTCAGGACCTGGAGTCGTGCTGTCGACTGTAACCGTGTAGTTAAAATGTCACAGACTTCTACATGAAAGAACATTTTGCCTAAAAGTGCTTTCTTTGCTCTTAGACCCAGGACATTTTCAGAAGGCACAACTACATCAAGGTACATCTATGTTTCAAACTATCCAAAGCTTATAGTAGGTGAGAAATTGTAGTATGCCACACTATGAGGAAGGAGAGGAGAGATGGGATTTTTGTTGTTTTGTTGTTGTTTTTTTTTTTCAATGAAAGCTCCTAACTGTGTGGCATTTCTGGACAAAATCTTGATACGTGAACAATTTTTTTCAGGAAAATTTAACAAGAAATCTGTGTTTTAAGGCAATACTCAGTCACAGTATGATGAATTCCGTTGGCCTGAGTGTGCCAGGGTAGACTGAGAAGACAGTTCAGGCACTTGTCAGACCTGCAGTACAAGGGGCATCACCCTGCCAGAGACAGTTTGAAATGCTAATGCGATGTTTTCTGCCAATGCTCTGTGTGGTGTGTGGAGAATATGAACTGCTTTGTGCTGGTGGGATTCAGGGGGGATAAGCAGTTTCCTTCTCCCGAGGGAACTTGGATATGTCTTCTTACTCTCATTATACTTTGTCCCAGTGTGTATCACAAATGTGGTTTTCTTCCTTTAGTGAACAAGGAGCTTCCAATTGCGGTTGTATAAATTCCTATTACAAGTCTCCTTGTATTTTTTCAGTAGCTTCTAGGGACAGATTGTGGGCAAGCAGTGGGAGAGAATGGGTCACATACATTATGATGGACCATATAGCCATCTTTACCCAAGATAAAGGCAAAGAGCTACCACACTCTTGTTTGAATTGATGAGAAGTAAATCACCAGGGGCACCCTTTGGTGAGAAATGTACGTTTCAGTTTAGGTTTAAATCCATGCTTCATAAAACTACGAAAAGAGATTATTAGTTGTATATTGGTTAACATTCCTTGCGATACATCAATGAAGTTGGCTTGTAGATTAGGAAAGCAAAGCTAAAACCTAGAGAAAAGCGAAGCACATGTATGGAAATTGCATATCTGAAGCTGATATTTGGTGGGGACAAACCTACTTGCTGTGGTTACAGGATAGATGTTGTAACCTGTGAGTTGTTCTCAAGTGTAATTCTTAAGTGTCAGTCTGGCTTTCCCTCATCTCTTTGAATTTTCAACACTTTGGGACTTAGTCTCTGGGTGTGAATGGCTTGAATGCTCTTCATTAGCTTAATAAGTCCAACTGTATACAAGACTGTCAAAACAGGTTGAAGAGCGTTTTCAGAACCCATCAACAGGCTTTCATTCCAAAAGAAGAACCATACAAACTGTATAGGCTGTTATTTGTTCTTTACCTAATCCTTACCCTTTCTTTATATGCTTAGAGACACTTGGTTTAGCCAAGAGTTTTATTCCTGGAGAGAATGTTGTGAAAAGATTTTTTTCATCCAAGCTTGGCTGCTTCTACTGCCTCTTTTTCCTCTCCCGCTAAATGCATGTAAGGTCTTGCTGACAACCCCTGGACCAGCTCTGGACTGTCTGTCCTCAGCCTTTTCTCGACATGTGTCCTGGCTTTTTCAGTAGCCTCCGTGCTCGGAGTAATGCCTTCAGAACAGTCGGCCTTGCAGGCTGGGCTGGGAGCAGGTGTGCGTGTTCCTTCTCCCCAGTCAGCTTCCCTCGTGTTTGTTCAGAGTTTCTTATCTTTTCCATTGTTTTTGCTTTCCTGTGGGGTTTGGGTTGTTTCTTTTTAATTATTCTGTAGTCTGGTTTATTCTACAGTAACTCGTTACAAATAAACATATCAGGCATGTGCTTTATTAAGAAAACAATTCAATTCCTGGACTCCCATGGACTCATTTGAAAATCCAAACCTGGCAGAGTGTTTTTTAATTAAGCTGATGAGTTTAACTTCTTACATCAAAAAAGAAATCAAAGAATTCACAAGTTATGATTCAGTGTCCAGCTGTCACACAGAATCACAGAATGGTAGGGGTTGGAAGGGACCTCTGTGGGTCGCTAAGCATTTTAATAATTATTTTCTGTCAACTGTCCTCCTTTAAAAAACTTCTGAAGAATGTGAGTTACACCTCATCTCCCTACTAATACAGTAAAAAACAATCCTAAATGCAATAATCTACAAATAATTCTTCCTGTCTTGATCAGCAAAATCTACTGTCTTCCAAAAATTGCTGTAGAGTTTTGGTTTTGTTTAAAAGAGAAAGCTCATTTTTTACTGCTTGATATCTAATTGTTATCCTTTGAAGGAAAACCAAGAATTTTCCCTGTTTGGTGGATAAGAAACACAAACTATTAGTGAGCGTGTTCAATCCTGTATACGTTATTGACATTGGTGTGGAGTGAGCAGGTAGGAATTTATCTTGGGGACATGCTGTTAGGTAAAGACTTACGTTGTTCATTTTCCTAGCTTGATACTTTTCACATAACCTTTTCACCAGATTTTAATTATAAGAAAGACCTTAAACCTTCTACTTTTAAATAATGACTTGACAGGAGAGAAGATGTTTTCTGGTTTGATGTTGGCATTGCAGTCTTCCTCCAGTTTGGTCTGTCAGCCACACAGCTCTTATCCTTTGAGTATGCTTGTCCAGCTTTGCTGTTTGCTTTTCTTGCTTTGCTTTCGGTGATGCCCTCATCCTCTTCATGGTTTAAAATAAATGCAAGAAACAACCCACAGAAGCAGCTGATAACATTTTTTTTCTTAGACTTACTCTTAACCTGCAGTCTTTCCACTGAGAGGTGCTTGAGCCCTGGCAGAAGATAGGGAACACTGTTATTAAAAATGAGACACTGTGGCTTATCAGCAGAGTGTATCATCTAATGCTTCTAGTCATCCTTCCCGGTTGTTACTTAAAACAAGTTGCTTACACTGATGTGATCCAACCAGCAGCTCTAGATATATATCCTTTTCTCTTTCCTGTTGCTTTGCTTGGGGAATGTTGCCTGTTCAGGGCTGCCACCACATCGACACAGGAGTAGGAAACAGGCTGTGTGCTGCCAAGCCAGCCAGCAAGGATGGTCTTCAAACAGAGTTAACAGCAGCAGAAGTGGGATCACTCTGGGTTAGACCTGCTTCTCTATGCTCCCACTTCACAAGCAGGAACAGCTAAGTCGTGCGCACAACTGGCCGTGTTTTCTGCAGCTGGCTAACGGTGACTGGCTAAAAGGCAACATCGAGTGTGCTTCAAGTTGTGTGCCGGATGGTCGGTGTGTGGCAACGCCTTTAGCCATAAGTGGCTTGTGTTGACTGCCATGTCTTTTGCATACAGTCTCCTCGTGTACATCTTGTCTCAAAACCATAGAAATACACAGACAGACAGTGCAAGGTCGTAAACTAAAGGCAGACTTACTTCAGTCTGTCGTTATAGTAGTGATTGAAAGATTTGCACAAAACAAAGTAATTAATCAAAACATGTCGCTAGTGTCTTTTAGACATGATGAATGGCCTTTTTCAGACTTGTGGAAGCAGACAGCTATGTATACACGTGAAAGGTGGAGCAGCTCTTCACTGGGGATGTGTCGATGGAGGAGAGATCTGTTGGATGCTGTGGAGCGGGCTGGTGTGAGCTGTGTGTAGCACCAGGCCTGTGCTCAGGGTGCTTTTTGTTCTCATTCCACCTCAGCCCAACCCTACGTAATGCTTACTTTTCTGTGAATAAAGCCAAGCGACGGAGGCAGGAGGAGGATTTGGGAGTGGGGGACCTGCTGCCATTTCTGTTGTGACGTTTACCTCTTACCTTTCAAGCAAATGTTCCTGTTCACTTAGTCTGTGCAAATCGGAAACCTCATGGATTTAAAAAACAGACCGTGTTAACGCACCACACATTCACTCACGACAGTAACGGTTGCAGAAGTAACAGCTCTTGGTGAAACAGAGGTTTGCTCTGGGGAAGCAGAGTTCCTACTCTTCAAATACTGCAGCACTCATCTGGGAATATCGTACAGCTCAAAGGGCTTGTTTGTTGGTACGGCACTCTTCACTATAGCTGCTTTTTCTACAGTGAGGAGAACTCACGCAGTCCCTCTGAGATGCCGTGTGTTTCATCATTCGGTGTGCGTTGTCAGCCTTGCTGGCATGCGAACGAACCTGCGCGCAGGTGCACGGAATGCACAAAGAAACAGCTTGTTTCTGTCTGAACACTAGCTTGAAATCTCTCTTTCCTTCCAGATGTCCACACGGAAGCAGTTCAGGCAGCCCTTGCTAAACACAAAGAAAGGAAAATGGCAGTCCCCATGCCCTCCAAACGACGTTCATTGGTGGTACAAACATCAATGGATGCCTACACACCTCCAGGTGAGCATCTCTGTGTATTTTATGAGAATTTAAAAAATGTTTCTTTGTGCTACTATGAACTAATAATCTGCCTGCATAGATAGTAATGGAAATGTTTTTTGAAGCACACTGAGCATAATGTTGAGGTATACTTGAAGAAGAGAGGGTGAACTGAATGGTTGGAAAGTCAGCTGGGGCAGTTCGCATGATTGCTTTGCCCTTGGTGGTACCTCAACTTGCATTGGTCCTTTCGGTCTTATGAGGACCTAACTATGGCCAGCTTGTCATATTTTCTGTGACTCAAAGTACTTTTCAAGTTTCTAGTTTATTCCCTAACACTTTAATGGAATGTTGTCTTTACAATTGGTCATGCCATTCCTTTTCAGATTTATCTGCTCTCTTACCTGCTAGACTGTGAAAATACCCCACTCTCATGCATTCTCATACTTGCTGAATCCAGCTGGGACTCCGTTTCTCAATGAGGGGTGGGCTTTCTACAACTGGAAAAGCTTTTCAGGCTTTGTGGAGTGAGCTTGGGAAAGTATTTTGGGTGTTTTGTTAATACATGTTTGGAGATCTTCAGAGCATTCACAAGCCATGCGATAAAGGAAGACTCTTTTAGTATCCTTATTTTTGTACAATAATACACAAGCCATGGCATTAGAGCAGCAAAGCGCCCTTGGTTCGCAGTTAGCAATTGACTTTGTTTCAGGGCTTTCAGTATTGCAGATGTTTCTTACTAAGTTTTCCTGCCTTCGTGAGTTTTTCTTAATGGCAGTTAATCTTTAGATTTGTAATATGAACACACCTTCTTTCTATTAAGAAAACCTCAAAGCACTGCAAGTTCACTGTCTGTTTTTAATTACTAGATACTTCTTCTGGTTCAGAAGATGAAGGCTCCGTCCAGGGCGACTCCCAGGGAACTCCGACCTCAAGCCAGGGGAGTATAAACATGGAACATTGGATCAGTCAGGCAATCCATGGCTCTACCACGTCAACCACTTCCTCCTCCTCTACACAAAGTGGAGGCAGTGGTGCCGCGCACAGACTAGCTGATGTTATGGCTCAAACGCATATAGGTTAGTATGTGGACATTTTGAGTCTGTCCAGTTTAACAGGGATTTTGTCTCTTGCATTCAGCTGATGCTGCTGTATGAAATCTTATAAAAGTCTTCCCAGCGCTTTTTCTTCTTTTTTTTTCTATTTACGTGTATTACATGGAGAGATAGTCCCGTGTTCTTATTTCGTGAGAAAATTAAAAATAAAAGCAGAAATTTAGATTTGCAGCTAAACTTATGTTATGTCAAACAGGGTCTAGCTGTTGGCTCCCAAATATCTTCAAATATGCAGTTTCATGAATTCCATTACTTAGCACTAAAAAAGATCTCTGTAGGATCTGTCAGTGAGGAAAATCAGTACATGCAACATTAGGGATTTCTTGCATGTGAGATTTCCCTTACTGCTGCACCACTTTAATTGCATAGTTTGAGTGATTTTTGATAATTCTGTTCACAGTAAGTCCTCTTAAACGTATTTTTTCTGGCCTTAATTGAATCCAGAATTCTTGGGCTGAGATACCTAGCTGTTACAGTCCTTGGGAAAGTCTGTTCTATACCTTCAGAGAAGAGATTTGTTTATGTCCTTTGAAAAGATCCTAGGAAGTCAAGACTTTCTTTCCATTAGGGCTAAACTTCACAGACATTAATTATTTCTGAATATAGTGCCACTGACATTAGTCTTCATTAAAATGAGGCAGCTATTCGATTAGGCACATGCAAAGCATGGCTTGTTTTCCTTTCCTTCTCCAGTAACTGCTGTTTATCATATGAGGCATGTGCTTTGGGTGCGTTCTTGCTGGGGCTGTATATTTTGAGTTGTCCCACTGAAAATCTGTTGGAATCTGTGTTGAAACAGATAAAGCAACCTTTCTACTGTTCTGCCACACATATGAAATGCTGTTTTGTGTGACCATTCCTCAACTGATCATTCCTTTTCAAGTATGCGTAATGAGATACATGAAAGCATCTTACATGTTCCTGATTTCATGTGCTGGAACAGTAGTTCGTATCCCTTTATTTTTGCTTTGAGTATAGCCTGATGTAACACCTGTATTTTCGTGTAAGTAATCCTCTCACCATGGTCTGGAATTGCTGAATTGCAGTCAGGGGAAGAATTTCTATTGTATTCTTAAATTTATCCTAAATGAATAGCTTAGAACCTTGTTTTAGAAACACGTACACGTCTGAACACATTAATCATGGCATTTGGTTATTTTCTGTGACTTCATCTTGAAATGCTAGAGGAAATTATAGCATAGAGAATTAAATTTATCCAAACTCTAAAAGGTTGCATTACTCACACACCAAGTCTTAATGTGTCTTTAAATATAACTTCTTTATAATGTGACATTTCAGTAATTTTAAATCTGGCACAGTAAGGCTTCTTTTATAATCACTGAGTTTGCGGTAAATAATACAGCATCTATAGAGCTAAGTTAAGATGGCAGTATTCTGCAGAAGAGGAAGAATACTACTTCTTGTTCTGTGTTGCCTTCTTGTTGTTGACTGGAAAGATCCCTCCTTGGAAGGAAGCAGTTAAGCTTACCTCAGTGTATACATATTATACATATACATATTATTATTCATTCTGGCAATAACATGCCTTAAATTGCGTCTCCAGTTGGACAGTAGCTGTGATGTAGTAATGTAAAGGTCATTTGGACACAAACTATGAGTGATATCTGCTAACAGATTGAGACTGTGATCTAAAGGTTACCGGTAGTCGTTGTTGCTAAGATCACTGGACAGGTAAGAGAAGCTGCACAGGTGATAACTATAAGATGTGTTTCTTCATGGGTGAGCTACTTTCTGTAAGAATTTGAAATTAAATGGCTCTTTTGTTTCTTTTCAGTCTGAGGAGGTGGATTTTGCATTTAAATGTATTCTAAGAGGTAATAGATTTGAAGTATTCCCACAGATAGCTTTGCTCTTTCAGAGGCAGCGTGCCAGTGATTGTAGATGAATAATCCTCTTTGGTAGGAGAGAATGTGAGAGAGAAGAAGAATCCTGTTGTCTGAAGCTCCTCAGCTAGTGGAGACAATTTGTTCTTGATCACAAAGAATATATATTCCATCATGTGGCTTGATGTTTGGTTGGTCAAGGGAGTTGTTCTCCAGAGACAGATCAGCCTACAATAGAGAAATCATCTGTAAATACGTAAGGGCATACTGGTATAGTCTGAAGATGCCAATTTTGATAAATACAAATTTAGGGAGCAACAGGAAAGACCTTAAAGCCCTCAATTTTCATATCCACTAGGATTTGACCTCCAGAGTGCATCACAGAACCAAAGGGAGATTTTTCCAACTTAAGTACTGTAATGCAGTCCTGAGAAGGGATTCAATAAAAAGCTTTGGCTTTGTCAGAGATCAGCTTTGTGGATCATTTAGATAATTTGCATAAGCTATTATATGCTTTTAATGTTATAATGTTCATTTAATTTGGCTGCTGCTGCTACTCTATTATGGCCAAAGTTCTAGTTTAGGATAGGTATCCTTCAAATATTTATTCTCAGCTTTAAGATACTGAGGTGTCTGTACTAAGCTGCAGGGAGAATCTCTAGTTTGGCACAGAGACCACAATTGTGTTGGGTAATTCTTGAACTTAGAGGTCAAACCAGTGAAATTTGTAGAAAAAATTCTAATGTTCTGATCCATTTTTGCATCAGCACTGTATATATTTATAAGGTCTTTCAGCTTTTATTTGTCTGTGTTGTATTGTTTGGATCTGTACGTATATAAAGATCAAGGAGAGAAAGCACATCCCAAGGCTCAGAAAGTTTGTGTAATGAAAATCACACAGCACTCACCTATGATTGTAAATTTATAGAGTTAAACATCTCACTACAAAATTTTGATCCTTTAGGTGCATTTAATGTTTCTTTTATATGCTTCAAGTATGCTTATGTTTGGATAGAGGCCTTTGATTTTCAAATTAAAAGCTACATAGATTTCTAATAAAGTAAATATAAAAACATTTGCCACAAGGGATGACTGGCAGTTCTCTGACAACCTTAAAATTCTTCTGTGTTCTGAGGCAGAATATTAACATATAACACAGGACACTAGTTTAAAATACTCTCTGTCACCTGGACATCAATACAGGAGAAACCCAGCTGATGGAAAAAGCCACAGCTCTGACGCTGGATTTCCCTTCTGTGACAATCAGAAGAGCAAGCTTGTTTGGGAGAAAAAGCTACATTTTCTTCAAGTACAGTGTTGCAGGAAACCTTTTTGAGTTCCTGGAGACTTCTCAAATACGTGGTGCTGATGTTTGCTTCCAGACTTCCACTGGAAAGTATTCCTCCACCTCTTTGCTTCTTCTCAAACATGGGGCTCTGTCAATGCACACACTTTGTCCTTACGTGAATGTGCTCTGCATTGTTGGTTCTTTCTGATTTTCATGAAATGGGGTAAATTATATCACTGTAGTGGCAGAAATGAAGAGAGCCTTAACTGGAAACAGCTGTTGTGTCTGTGATCTTCTAATGCAAGAATATTGGAGGAGATGGGAAGAGGAGGTGATGCAAATATATATGTTTGATGGAGGAAATGCTTTGAAGTCATGCAGCTGTCACAGTTTTTACTTTTTAGTCCACAAATGTGTCAGGATCGTTATGCTTAGCTAAACCTCAAACAGTGTTTCAAGTTACCTGACAGAAGACCAAGCAGCTTTATACAGATTGTGTCCATAGTCTAAGCCTGGATTGACTGTTCTATAGAAGAAAGGGTACATTTCACATAACATAACAATTACCTTTTTCTTTAGAAGTCATTCAGACCGAATTTTTGTCTGTATGGCTTTCATTTCTCCAAGCATGACTCTGAGAAGGGAACCAACTGAGGATTTGTAAATCTAATGGATGCAACCTACAGCTGTAGATACTGCCATGATAAGACATTTGTTAAGCAGATACTGTAAAGGAGCACAGCAAGACAAACCTTAAGGTTCCTCTTCAGCTGGATAAGGGTTCTTCTTAATGGAAATGTAAATAGCAGATGGGCAGCCAGGGTGCTAAAACCTCACTTTTTGGCCAGCGAGTGGTGGCCATCTGCAGAAGAGAGTTTCTTTTAGAGAATATCAAGTGCCAGTGGTGCTTGTTCAAAAGGAAAACCTTTTACAAAAGAGCGGGAAGCTTCTTTCTCATGTTATTTCACCCTACTCGGCACCATGTGTTACAAAGAAGTGTTTGATTTCAAGTGTCTGGATCTGAAGGGAGAGCATCTCTACTCTGTGGTGCTTCAGATCACATATCTTCTTTCCCACACAGTAAAAAAAAAATAATCTCAGTGCTAAAACCTGAAAGAAGATACTGTAACTCCAGTTCAGTTTGCCTTGTAAAGCCTGAAAGATGGAAATCCTTCAGTGGAAAGATGAAAAAAGTTATAGCTATCTTCAAATATACTTTCTCATGTTACTAATAGCTGACTAAGTACAATTATTTTCTTAAGTCATGATCTCCTCTCCTATTTGCATAGCAAAACTGCATTATAAGTTAAAGATAAAAAGATAAATATCAGCATTTTTAATGGATTTAGGTATTGGGTAATTCAGTCATGATCTAGAAAAAGCTCTTGCCACTTAGCAAGAAAGGGCAAAAATTGTGCTGAGTCAAAAATAGTTGATAGTCACAAGACATCTAAAATTAACAAGTTATTCAAACAGTTACCAGCGTAAGCTTCATTGTCCAAGATATTATATTTCATTTAGTCACCTGCAGCACAATACAAGGTGTTTTTTTCAGCAGAATTATAACAATGGATGTGATGAGAAAGAAAAGGCTCGACTGAACATGTGTAGGATGCAAGATGGTTTTGAGTTGCACGATAAAAGCTGTCTTGTGTTTTCCTCAACCACATACTGTGGCTGAGTGATAAGGTTGAGTCCTTATGATGTTCATGAATATAAACATTAAATAAAAACTGCAGACATTAAGAACATGTCTTAATTTTTCATGATTGTCCAACAAATGCAACCTTCATATGAGAAGTATGCAAAATAGGCATCTAGTATAGCATCCTGTTACTGTATGCGTAGCCTTAAAAATTAGTCATCTGTGTTGATGGTGCATGAATTTGGGGTTGAATGCACAAGAATTACAGTGATCCAAAGTTCAAGACTCATGAAAATGCTTTATAATTACATTTGAGGTGACATTTACTGTAGAAGCTGGTGTTGTAGTAGAGTTATGGCACCATGGTGCTTATAGGGCAGATTTAATAAAAAGCACATCTTGAAAATAGTATTGGAACAAGACAAAGTTTTTCCAGAAGTTTTGCATTTTTAAAGACTCTTACCCTATTGTAAAACGGAGTGCATTTCAGTTCAGCGGCAGCAGAATGAAGACCTTCCTTCTTTTGTATCTTGGAGGCTGCTGGGGATCCTGTATGTCAATTGGGAGAGAAGTTGTTATTTGCTCATGGTATTTATCCCCATCTACTTGAATGCCAATAAAAACCTGGAAAAAAAGAATGAGATAACCCATAAAAATAATACAGATACGTAGGTAATACAGACTCAAGACTCGAAAACATGGGAAATCAAATGGTGGGCGCATGCTGAGTTGTCAGGCTATGAAAGAGAAAGAGAGGCTGTGTGGAATTGTTTAGCAGTGCTGGCGTGAGTCAGACCAAATCGTGTTTGCCTTCTGGAAGGCAAGTCTTTGTTACACGGAAGAGTGGTAATAGCTCTGTCTAAAAATAGTAGACAAGCAAGTGTCCAAGCAGAATGCAAAGTTCATGTTTCTTTACATTTTATTTCTTTCTGCTGGACTCCAACCCTGCTAGGGTTGAATTTTTTTCCTACTATACAAACAAATTCCTTTCTTGACTAAAATTGGCATATTTAAAATACAGAGGTTGTAAAAGGGATATGCATTGGCACTTGCAAGTGATTGACAACATGCTGTATTCTTTTTGTTTAGAAAAAATGATGAAATAATCTGTCAGAAGTATATTTGTCTGGGCCTTTTCTTTCTGAGGCTGTTCACAAGCTTGAACTTAGTATAAAATTAAATGTCAGTGGAGAACCTGCAACCTAATTGTATCATTTCTTTAGCCTGTTGCTTATGTGATTGCAGATATACAGCCCCTGTTTTAATCGGTGGAAACTTTATTTATTAAAATCATGCTGTACATTATGGTTGTGTACACTTATTTTGTGCATTAACCTTAACGCCTATTCAGATGTTGGGGAAAAAAAAAAATCAAATGGTATCCTTTCTTCTCCCCTTTGCTTTTCTGCCCTTCGACACTAGAGGTACACGGTTAAACCTTTTAACTTATTTTTCACAGAAAATCATTCTGCCCCTCCAGATGTTACCACTTACACCTCAGAACACTCAATACAAGTAGAGAGACCACAAGGATCAACGGCACGAGTGGCACCAAAGTATGGAAACGCTGAACTTATGGAGACTGGTGATGGTATGTCACAGAGCCAAACTGTGTTCTTTTCCAGTATCGTAACCTTTTTAGTGGTTACTGTGTGCATCTGCTCGTTGTTTCTTCTGGGCACTTTTCACTTATAAACACATGCAAAGTTGCAGCGTCTTTACAGTCTTAAAATAAACAGCTACAAATGAAGCCGACAGAGAGAAATATTTCTTAATCAGCAGAGCTGACTCCCTGTAGAAATTGTGTGGCAAAAGAAAGCAGTGAATCTCTTTAGATCTGCTTTTATCATGCTGCCTGGTTACAGATAGTCTGTTCTTTAAATGGCAAAGAACATGACACGCTAGGATGGCTACAGCTTGAAAAGTGACGTGTTTGAAGTTTTATTTTCCGAGTGTATGGTTTTTTTTGAAAAACAGTTATTTGTAAACCCTTTCTTATTTACAGCTCCTCTTTTCTAAAACTTATTAAACGATATTTCAGCAGGGTGTGGAATTGTTGACCAAGTGTTTCACATCTAAACTTAGCAGCTTCAGCTCTGAAAACGACTTGGTAAAAGTTTTAGAGCCGACCTTGTGGAAGGGTAGGAAGTCTAAATTTCTGCAGTGCAGTGACAGAAAGCTGCTAGTCCAGGAATGGATGACATGAGCGTTGCAGAGGCTTTGCACTCGATGAGGGAAAAGGAAGGGGGAGGTGATTGATGGGATTATACTACAAAAATGCCCTTTGCCCCATGCTCCTGCGCAGAATTGTGTTTTTCAAAATGCTGTAGGGGCAAGCACACTCCCTTTGGAGATTGCTGGCTGGTGGGATTGGCTGTAGGGATGCTCAGGAAATACAGGGTCATGCGGAAGTAATGCAAAGATGTGAACAATGTTTAAGATGGATACTGGGTAGGTGTCCACTACAGTGTAAAGAGCAACCGAGAGTAAATGGTGGGGCAGAGCCTATGACCCACTCGCCTTGCTGAGCTGCAGTCTAGTCAGCCAGTGTTGGTATGACCAGTGATCGTGGGGAGAGCCAGTGCCTGTCTTCTCACTCACCATTGCCAATGCCACCTAGAAGAGTTCTCTAAGGTTACTGACATTTGCTGTAGGGAGGTTTTTTTGCTGTGCTTCTCTCCCTCAGTCTATGTGCTGTTTCCCCTCTAATTTTGCAAGCTCACTCTGACATTGCTGTATTGTTTTTATTTAAAATAGGCGTCATTGTTCCTTTTTGCTGAAATGATCTTGATGTCTTAATGTTGAATACTTGAGTCACGGTATGGCATGAAACTGTAGTTGTGGTGGCCTTGCAGTCCTAGCCTTTTTCTTACCCCACATAACGTCTGGTGGCGTTCAGCGTAGCGGTCAACTGATGTCTCCATTGATCCCTGTCCTACAGGAGTACCAGTGAGCAGCAGAGTGTCAGCAAAGATTCAGCAGCTGGTCAATACACTAAAACGGCCCAAACGACCACCATTACGAGAGTTCTTTGTAGATGACTTTGAGGAATTGTTAGAAGGTAAAATGACTGTTTTTCAAAAGGTTTGGGGATCTCTTATTAAAACTCTGTAAAATGTTTATCTCGCACATTGACTTCCTAGAAAGCTAAGTAAGCCCTCCCTGTACTGGCAAGTACAAAAAAGCATTGGTATTCAGAATCTGCTTGTAGTGAGCATGGACGTAGTGCTGTAGAGTCAAAAAACTTGTTTGCTCAGCTCCTGGTTCTGCTTGCAAAGAAAAGACAAAAGAGAGTGGAGGGAAGCTTTGCTTTGAGAACATTCAGCTGTGGGTTACAGCCATTGCTTTTCAATGCCAATACGAGCAAAACTGTCAGTGAGGGAGCAAGTTAAATGTTTTACACCTCCTTTATGTAACAGAGAGTCATCCAAAAAACCAACTAAATGTGAGATAGAAACAAGGAGAAAGTCAATAAATGGATTTTTTTTTTAAGGAGGCCAGTGCTTTGAGAATTAAGATTTGCCAGGATGCGGAGATGTAAATAGTCTTCATCGTAGTTTGTAAATAAAGCACTGTAACAGAACATGACTTAAATCAATCTGTTACTGATGACTTGTTAAACTACATTTTTTGAGTAGTTCTGTAGTTCATCTCATTACTGCATTTTTGCTAGGGAAAAGTATTCTCCACTTCTCTTTAGGAATAAAGTTGATTATTTTGAAGGAAAATATATGCATGCTGCCTCAGCAGTTTCTTTCCCTGCTTGTAGAGCTAGTGTAAGGATAAGCACGCGCATTCCTGAGATGCTTCAGTTGCTTCATCTCCGTTAAAGTTTAAAGTTAATTATTCTGTCGTATTTCTCTGTTGCTTCTCAATACCTTCTAACACATTATTATTTTCAGGATATTTTGCAAAGGTAACTTATTCTCTTGGTTACACAGGTGTACACAAGGTATAGAATTTACATGGTAACTGTATATCTTTTCATAATCATAAGTTCAACAGCCAGATCCAAACCAGCCAAAGCCAGAAGGAGCTCAGATGTTGGCTATGCGTGGGGAACAATTAGGTGTGGTTACAAATTGGCCGCCTTCTCTGGAAGCAGCTTTGCAGCGATGGGGGACCATCTCACCGAAAGCTCCTTGCCTAACCACTATGGATACTAATGGAAAACCACTGTATATTCTCACTTACGGTGAGCGCTCTTCAAAATCCTTGTGCTTTTATATATCGTATACAATGTCTATGTGTACAGTAAATGCATAAATATACAGTGAAAAAAGCCCTCCAGTGACGCATCTGTTCCATTTCTGAGTAGGGTAAGACAGTTCTGAAGCTGTTGGTGTCTGAGTATGGATTGCTGAGATGTTATAGTATGATTTATTTCACAAGAGGAAAAGAGCTGAGGAGATACACCCATGGAATCACAGATTATAGATTAAAACCACCTTTTAAATAATAATACATCCTAGGGCAGATTTCCCAAAGATTAACGACTCAGTCCATTGCCCTTAGATATTGCCCAGGCTTTGTTCTGCAAAAGCAGAATCTGGTATACAAAATTCACCAGCTTCCTGAAGAAGTTAAAATGGGTTGTTTTAGCATGTTCTACTGACATTGTAGTAAATGTGATTTGAATTATTCCTCCTGATATGTAGCTGTACAGCTAGCGAATGTACCCCCTTGAAATAGATTTGCCAGAATATATTTCAGTGTGGTCTTTGGTATGTCGATATAATTCAATGTGTGCTGCCTGACAATCTATTGCAACCAAGAAAGGCCAAATAAAAATAAACATAAGGATATCTCTGACAAATAACTCCCATATAGCTTCTAATTTTGAAATGTTCAGGGGACGTTTGGGAGATGTTCAAAGGAATTATTACGAATAACCGTCAAGACTTTGCAAACAAGTTGGGACATTCCGTATGCTATTCATGTGGATATAAAAAATTATTTTGCTTTTTTATTTCTGCCTTCTCAGGGACCTAGAGTTCTATGCAGAGAATGTTTTCACGTGCTGTGGTATAGAGGTCTGTCTGATTTGTTCAGTGCTGGATGCTCCTTTCCATTCATGAGTCAGACTGAGTGATGGTCCCTGGCCGAAAAGACGTCTGCTGCAAGTTTGGCATTGCAAATATAGTGAAAGGCTTTTAAAGCACAGCAGAACCTTTGCAACTGAAGGTCATGCGTGAAATTTTTTCCCTTCAGGTACCTTAGAGTTAAGAAGTTGCTTAAACTAGGGGGCAAACATGATTCACCACTGATCAATGTTTTTCTTCCTTAAGGACATTTACTTGGAACTAGAGAAGAATTTTAAGGTTTGCAATTACATGTTTTCAGAAGACCAATTCATATCACTTACTGAATGCCCTAAATAAATTGGACAGGAAAGGAAATTAAGATGTTAGTGAGAATCAGACCATTTTTCTGAATATGGGATTCTGTCCAGAGAGTCTGAGCATATGTCCTGCTTCGCCCGGAGGGCTGTAGGCTGAGCAGATCGACCTGTGGAGCTCATCCACATGGCTCATAGGGCCATCTAGCCTGCTTCTCTGTCCTAAGCTAACTCTTTCCAAACCCCTGTTCTAAATTTTCCAAATCCTGGGAAAAATGGGACTAAAACTCATGTTTTCATTACTTTAATTTGGCAGCACTCTAGGATACGGGTTTTGCTGTTGCCTTTCAGTAGTTTCCTGAGGTCAGAAAAAATCAATTGTTTTTTCCCCCCCCCATCTTTTTATAGATAAAAGAAATTACAATCTAAGTGATTTTTTCTCTGCTAGCTAGATTTCAAGCTGACATTCTTCGTGGGAAATGTCCATTCACTATGCCATAGCAGTGTTCTTAAATGACAACTGCTTTTGAAATAGCATTGACATTACAGCCACCTGCCATTTTCTGGTGACTTTATGAATGATTTTGTTGTAGCTATTCCACCTTTTGCATCTGTAATATTTTCTTGCAATTGTGGGCATGGCATTTTTTAAAGTTGAACATTAATAGACATTAAGCCTTGAACTCAGCAAAGACACTCTTATTTGTGAATTTTTATTCCTGGATGCAGTTCCAGTGGCCCTGGTGGTAGTAACTTGTTGAAAGATGAGCTTAACCCGCAACCCTATCACATGGTATTAATGTGACACTTCATCTCCTTGTGTGCATGCTATGGTCAGATGACTAAAACTTTAAAATATCAACACTGAGAACTTTCAGTAGCCTCTGAGTTTGTACCTCACAGTTATTTTCAGGTTCTTTGCCAGTTTAAGGGAACACCATTACCAGGATTTTTCATAAGTTCACTATTTTGCCAAACACTCAAGAGTTTAAAGAATTAGGAGTTTCTAGATTTTCCATCTTTGGCATGTTACCAACAATATGCGCCTTTTCTTCATTATTTTACCTCTGTTTACTGTTTCTGCCTCAGTCTCTTCTCACACCCTGTTGTGTCTTCATGGAATTCCTCTAAGTTCATCCTCCAACTTTCCGGTTAAGAAGAGGCTTCTACATGGTGTCTTTTGATCCCTACTTTTTTCATACACAGCATCTTCAGTTTCTTGTCTCTGCATGGATGAATTGCAGGTTTGCCTGCTTATTCCAGACTTCTTACCGTCTTTCCAAACTGGATTCCAGGAATGTCTCTGTAGCTGTCAGCTAGTTCATAGCCCGTCTGAGTAGGAGCACTTATTCCCTTAACAACAAGCGTATTTATCTCCTCCTTTGTGGATCATTATAGACAATATTCTGGTGAAGTGGTGAGTGCTCCAGATCATGATGTGCTGTGGTGCCAGAAGGGGAAATAGTTCTTTCAGCTGTTGCTTAAAATCACCTCTGCTTTCCCATTCCTCTGCAGGAATGAATCTAATTTGTAACGCCTTAGATCTCCTGTGTCTTTTTCGGCATGTTTTTTGAGCTTTTTGTCTTCATAGCATGTCAGGACTGTTTTCCTCCATGTGTCTCAGATTACTGTACAGAAGAAATGAATAACTGCACTTGTAGACTTGATCTTTTTTCCAAGCAATTTTTTGAAGTGATTTGCCTCAGTTCTTTAAGTTCTTCTCAGTGCCCCAGTTGTAATCTTTATTTAATGTACTCAAACCTCTTAAACTCTTTCTAGTGAGTGATACACTATGAATATTACTTATTTCTGAAATATTTTGTTCCTCTGGGAACTTGGTTAAGTGGAGAACATCTTAGTTAAGTTACTCACAATCCCTTCATAAATCAAATCAGTGGATGTGCATAAATTGAGATGTCGGAGATACAGGAAGAAAAGATGTCTTTATTGTTTTTTTTTGTAAGTCTGAACTCTGACTGTAAACGTAATACGTGCTTTGAGGAAAAGGAAGATGATTTCTGTCTCAGACAAAGTTTTAATCAGAGTAATCAGGCATCTGGTCTTGTATTGTTGGTATTAATAATGCAGGACTTAGTGATTTCTTAGAGGAGGAATGTAAATAAAGGACAATTAAACCTTACATAGTACTTATGCTATCACAGTTACTTTTCTTACTTAAAATAATTATTCCAAGAAGAATCAGAAAGGCTGGGGAAAAAGTAAAAAGCTGAAAGTGATTTGGCAATAAGCAAGTTTTGAGCTTTCTTATTGTAATCATTGTTAAAAACAACAAAACGAGTACCAGTTGACTACATCTGATTCAAAGAATCTCATTTCCTTTATCTAACACTTTCTATAATAAGATTTTTTAAAAACAATTTTCAGTAACTCCAGTGTATTGTTTCCCACATCAGAAGCCCACTGGAGACTGCAAGGCTAGCAAAAAAGAGCAGAGAGGGCTCTCTGGATAGAGAAGTGGTTTTTTTTTATCCATTTGAATTCTGTGGAGAAAGAAATGCCTGAAAAATGGCATTTTTTTCAAATGAATTGCCCATAAAATAAAATACTCAACACAGCTGTAAACGTTTCAAGGCCAAAGTCATGCTGCCTTACCAGAGGTGGTGTAGCATATAGCGGTGATACCATGAGATAGCTGAAACTAAACAGACCGTAAATAGCCAACCCCAAGCTGTGCTGCACCTGGCATGCGACCCAGCCCCCCACGTCCTCTTGCTGCGCGAATCTCTTAGGCCAGGAATTTGACAGTTATCAGGAGGAGAGAGAGGGAACTGAGACTCTTCTAACCAAGTACCTACATAATCAGTCTGTCCTTATCCCTGAAAGAACTCAGTGCTTGCAGAGGGATGGATAGTCATTGTTCAGTTCCCTAGACAGATATCAATCTTATGGTTGTTTAATACTTTAAACATTTATTTCTTTAATAAAAAGACAGAAAATTACTTTTAAAACTCTGTTACAATCTATGATTAAGACTGGAGTACCAAGTACTGCAGTAGCAAGGTTACCTTTATTCTGAGTATGTCTGGAGTCTTTTAGTCTCTGCAACAGACATTTTTGTTCTTTTTCTTTGAATTTTTTCTCCCAAAAGACAACAGCTTCGTTTGTTGCTCAGGGTGGATCTAAAGAGTTTATGAAGAAGGGGTTAACAGAGCAGCAGAACTGTGACTATTATTTTGCAAAGCAGAAAAACTGCCCCTTTACCTGCAGAGTGTTAGGAAGTTTGCTATTTACACCAGATTTAATCAATATTCTTCTTTCTATTTAATATAAGAAATGTCATATTGTGATATTGAGAAAATGAATATTTGACAAAATTATTTGCAGTTAATCTTTGGCAGCCTCACAGTTGCTGTGCACGGAGATTGGTAAGCAACCACTGGTTTGGCTTTGTTGAGTTAGTGCTGTGTGGTTCTGAAAAGCATCCTGAAGATGACAGGAAATTGCTTGTGGTTTGGTTTCTCTCTGGGTTTTCTCCCTGATACAGCTTTTCTCTTATAACCTTCTTTACATTCAACACAAATGTATAGTCCTTTTACAGATTTGCAAAGGAAGAGGAAAGGGATTTACTTCATTTACTTCAGTGTCATGTGGAAAGCATCTAGTTTTTGTTAACTGATCCCTTTTTGTGCGTTTTTTAAGACCTGGTGGTTTCCTTTACCCTCATAACGTGTTGCTTAACCAGATGGGACTGGCTATTAACTCACTCCGGCTTGCTAATTTTTAGGTGGTAGAAGATACTGCCCTCTGAATAGACTGTTGAAAAAAGAATGAGACTGAATACAAGAGAAATGTAAAATATGTGATTGCAGGTGTAGATTTGCTACTAATCAACTAAACCAAAATTTCAGCGGCCAGAGAAAAGGGACTTGCCCTGCATGGGTGTTAACACTGTTTGTCACAGCTACCAGAAAGCGAGATGCCATTTTCCATCCTGTCCTGCCAAGAATATCTGTGTGTGTGATGACTGCGGGACAGGGCTCAGCTGCAGAGGCGTAGCGGTGCTTGCGGATACTTCCTGGGCAGTGGGAACACTCGGCTTAGTTGGCGAGCGTGTGAAGAGCATGAAAGACGGCTGCTGGGGCGTGCACGTCTGGCCGCAGCACTCTGGGCAGGCGACAGAAGTGGCTAAAGAAGATGCAGTCGTCATTAGAAGAAGATTTATTTCAGTAAATGCTTAAGCAATTATAAGGTAGGCAGTGATAGATGCAGAGAAAAGCTTAATTTCTTACCAGCTTGTGGAGTTACAGAAGATCTTGGAAAGCAGCACCACAATTAGCAGCTTGATGGGAAGTAGGAACAAGATTATAATTTGTAGCATCTGCAAGGTGTGCGTTAACTGCATGTTGTTGGCGTTTTGTTTTCTGAAATCAACTTGGGAAACTCTTCTATGGTCTGCTTCGTTTGGGAAACAGTTTTTTGACCTGAAAACTGGGATAGTTCAGGTAATGAATCCAGTGGCCTGCGTTTCCACGACGTGTGTGTGTGACTGGGAGACACGGCACAGGGTGGGCAGCCCCCGGCCCCTGCTGGAGGGTGCCCTCGTGCCTGAAGTGCTGCTGGACACTCAGGTCTCTCGCTGATGACTTACTTCTGCAGAGCACTTACCAGTTCTTCATTTTTAAATGCAAGAACGTAGCTGCTCACGTATGGCTGGTGAGCAGATCAGAGCCTGGCAGCGCCAAATCCTGTCTCTGGCTGAGGCAAGTGGGAGCAGGGTTTGAAAGGAGCTGACTGCAGTGAGGACGTGAGCAGGAGGGTGAGGGAGAGGAAGGTTCACGGGAGCTGGTCCTTCCCTGGGGAAGCAGCGGGGAAGCAGCAGCAGTGCTCAAGGTTCCTGCACCCAGGCGTCTGCACTGATGGGCTGCGGGCCGGGCCGAGGGCGGCTTTCAGCTGCGGCAGCATGGCTGGAAGAAAGGCGCTTGGGCACTGAGCTGAAACACGGGCTGGTCCGCTCCTCGCTGCTAAGTGAAACCATTGCTTGGGTTTCCTACGTCTGCCCGCCTGTCTTCAAGCCAGCTGATGAGAAGAGTGTTCTTACTACTCGTCGCAGTCCGGCTGAGGGCAGCGGGGCAGCGGCCCCGAGCAGCCGGCGTGCCGGAGCCGATGTGCTCCGTGCAGGGATGGGCCTGGCGGCACCGAGCCCGGCCTGAGCGTGCAGCGTGGCCGGAGCACAGCTGGCCGCCTCGCCAGGGCCTCCCGCTCCCACCGCCCAGATGTGGCACCGCGCCGAGGTCGCGGCATCGGGGTTTGTGGGAGAGGTTGTGGCAATCGGCTTTTTCCCGGCGATGTCTGATCTCTCAAGGAAGAACTACGCTGAATTGCAACCTAGGCAGAACCAAGGAAGGAAATACTTCAAGGATATCCTTCTTTATAACATCCTGCGTTACTGAGGGCTTTTATCCTGCGGTGGTGGAGTCCTTTGTACTTCTCAGTGACATTGGAGGGGCCAAACAGCCAAGATGGCAGAGCGGGCGCATGGTTCAGCCCGCCTCTGCTCGGAAGCTTGTGCCCCATCCAGCAGTCGCAGACCTGGCCCTGATGATTCACGCATTCCTGGCTCCAGCTTCTGGATTGCTGCTCCCTTTGTAGCCCTGCTTTTATTTACTTTTTGGAACGCAGCTATATACCTTGAAAGGCAGGTCACGGGCTTCCTGTTGAACACGACCCAGCTCCAGATCTGCGTGGGCTTTGCCTGCTCACGAGGGTGCCCTGGAGCAGAGGCAGCAGCAGCCAGGGGCAGGCAGAGCCTGCGGGGGTTACAGCGCAGTTACGGAGCTGCGCGGGGCCGCAGGAGAGGCCGTGTTCTGACCGTTAGAAAGTACTGTGGGCATGTGCTGTGCAGTTTGAAGTGTATTTAAACAGAAAGATGAGGAATTAGGTAGGCAGCCTTATGTGCTCTGTGTTTCAGAAGCGGGAATAAAATTTTGGCAATAAAAGAGCATTGTGACAAAATGTATTTAAAGACTTGATTATTTAAAACTTTACTAGAAAGTACTCCTTTAAATTTTCTTAGTCTTTGAGACACCCTAGTTTCTGCATTGACTCGGATCACCTATGTGGAGATGGTTGTACTGCATACCCAGGTACTGCTGAAAGAAGGTATCTAAATACTTTTAATATGAATAGCCCTTAGATTTTGAAGAAAATATTGTAAGATGGCACATTTGATACATGAGAAATTAGTGTGAATACATCACAAATGCATATTTAAGACTGGTAACAGATTTAATCTCCATAGCTCAGAGAGAACTTCTCACCGCAGCCCCTTATGTCTCTCAGAAAAGTGATTAAAAACTCAGTGTTCACTTCAGGCTTGGAAGTGTTCTATGTAAAGATAGTTCTTTCTTGCAGTTCAGAACTTCCACTAGGCTTTTCATTTCCATTCTCCAGTTCTCTGTATCATCACTAATTGCTCTTTTAAGTTTGTTGCCACTGAATCTGTAATGTTGGAAAACTTAAAAAAAAAAAGTATTTGCTTTCTTAAGGCATCTTTGTTTTTATCGTACTCGCTTGTCAGGTTGAAGTGTTGACTGTAGCAGCAGGGATGCTTTTAAAGACTTTCTTGCCATCCAGTGCATGTGGTTCTGCAAGGATTAATCCTGCAGATGTACTCCTGTATCCATGCTGAGTTTCTAGTGGAAGAGAATTGAATCATACGTATTTCTGAGCGTCGAGGCCATTCAGCATGCAAATATTGGAGTAATTTTAAATAAATTAAAAACTTTGCAAAACACAGTGTGGTGATACAACAGGAAGTAATTACCTTTAGTACTTTCTCAGTAACAAGCAGCAGTGACCCTTCCAATTTTCCTTAAGAGGAAAAAAAGAAAATCTGGCCTTCTCATCGTGTGTTATATTTACACGAGATTTGCACTTAAAAATGATTCAACAGTATTGCATTTTATAACCAGGATGTGGAGGAACTTACTATAACAGCTGCTTGGCTTAGTTATAAATAGCAATATTGCCTGTTTGAGAGCCTGAACTGCTGAACCCCATAGGTAATCTGTTGTCAGAACCTATTATCGTTTAAGTTATTGGTGGGCATGAATTAATGATTTGTTACTGTCAGACTGAATACTGCTTAAAGACAGTACCTAGGGGCCAGCCAAGAACAAGGGCTGCTACGCTTGGTATTGTTCAAATGGAAGTAACAAAGTCTCTAAACAAAGGCAAGCTGAAAGAGCTTGCGTAGTTGGGAGATGCCGATCGCTTGGAGGATTAATGAAAGGCATGTAATGTGGCCAGCGAGGTCTTGATGAGAGACTTTTCTCTTTAAAGAATATTGAGATAAGGTCTTGATAAGGATTAGCAAAGTGCAGAGATGGAGAGATGAAGCAAGGGAGAAGAGAGATGGTTAAAAGGAAGGGTACCTGGGGCAAGTGAAATGAAACTGAGGGAAAGGAGGATATGGGAGAGGGTGTGAAGAAAAAGCCAAGTTAAATGGAAGAAGGCCCAGAATTAGAAGTGAAATGCAGCATATGGGCGTGCTAAGAATCAGAGGGTCCCTGCTGCTTCAGTGTGCCCCTTTGGCTGCGGGGTGTTTTCTGTTTGTTGGCTTTTTCCCTTGTGTCTGCTTCTTGAGACTCCTTTCCTTTTTCCCTTGGTGGCTTGGGGTGGGGGAAGTGCCATCGTGAAACCTGCGTAATACCCGTGGAGGTCAGCCGGGGCTGAAACGCGGCTTGGCCAGCTTGCTACAGCTAAGGCTGTTAACAGTGGTCTGTCCAGACTTGATGATGTTGCAGCCACAAAGTAAGAAAACTACTTCTGCCATGAAGAAAACTTTTTTTACTTTTTGTTCTTAGAAATACTAGTCTTGGAAAAAAGTTCAAAGAAAGGTGAGCTAATGAATATTTAAATATTTCCACTAGTCCTGGTAGTGTTGTCATATTTAGTTGGATAACTAACAATGTTCCTGCTAGTTTTTTCGCTGCTTAGATTTTCTTTCCCTTTAATAATCTTGTAAAGCATAAGAAGAATTTGAAAACTAATTTCACAAATTTTGTGTTAATAGGCAAACTTTGGACCAGAAGTATGAAGGTTGCTTACAATATACTACATAAATTAGGCACAAAACAAGAACCAATGGTACGACCTGGAGACAGGGTGAGTATCTCAAATGATTTTTAATCACTAATAATGCAGATCCCACATTGACAAAGAGAGAATGAGGTATTTGGGGGGGCTCTGAGGAAATTAATGAAGTGAAATGTTGGGGGGCGTAAAAGTAATCTCTCTTTTACTCAGGGGGTGAAAATAATCTGTCTTTTACTCAGAAAAAGACTGGTCATTCAGACGGGTGTTTTGAATCGCATAATAAATAACCTGAGCTGGTACTCGCTGAATGGTAACTTGAAGTTGTAGCAACATCAACAATAAACATTCCCATGGAAAGCGATTTTTGGACATAGAACAGCAGATTGTTGAGAAAAAGCTTGCTCATGGAGCCTGGAGGTGTCATGTGGAGAAAAAACTTACTTACTAATGACTTTGTAGTTGTTGAGATGGTAGAAAGAAGAGAAGCATTGTGGAGGACAAACACAAGCAAAGTAAGCACATTTTGGCAGCCAGTTAAATAAATAAATTATGCTGACTGGTAAGATGGAGGATGTTTCCGTTCCTGGTTCCTGACTGATGCAGCTACTGCTGGAGGCTGAATCTAGGTGAGTAGATAAGGTCCACAGAGAGCAAGGTTTACAGAGCTAACACCTGAAGTTGTTAAATGAAGACAAGAACATCCTATGGTTTTGCTCCTGACGTACTTACAAACCTACCACTCCCTCTGTCAAGGCTGGCCGAGCCTGCTACCCCATTCCTCAGCCAGAGCGTGTATAGAAATTTCCACAGGTCCCATTCCAGGTTGGCTTTAAGCCATGGAATGGAGATTCCAGAGCAAAGGTGTCAGAAATGCAAATTTTAGTCCTGCCTTAGTGCTTAGAGTTGAGAGGGTGGGATTAAGTCTTCCTCCCCCAGGGTCTGACAGCAATTCTCACACTGTTGGTTCACTTTGTGCTCTTGTGCCACACATGAGAAACATGTCTATCTGCATTACACATTTCTTAGGGCTTCAAAAAAAAAAAAATGAGAGCACACAATAATGCTTCCCAAAAGAAAAAAAGAAGAAAAAGAATTTAAAAAATGAAACCTTACAGTCCTTCCTATGTTTCTTTTTGAAATAAATCATAAAGAATTTAACTAAAGATTCTCTAGAACTTTAATCTAAATTGCTTCCTACAATGGCATTCAGCCAGGAGCAGGATCTGAAAAATCTTTTTTACTTGATATACAAATGTGTCTCTAAGCAACAGCAGAAGAAACAACTTGTTCAAGTGCACCCATCAAAACAATCCACCCAGAAAGCTCCAACAAGAATAAAGTTCGCATATGAGCAGTGCGCATCTCTCCCTATCTGTTGTGTGCTAACTGCCCAGCTTTGTATTCATTTACTGCAGCAGCCACTGGCATCTCCTAACATTAAGAAAGGATTTGTGGATAATTCAGGCTGAAAGCTGGAAGTTTAGCTAGTGCAGGACAGATAAACAACAAATTGCAGCTCTTCTAAAATAAGTCCACCTAGATTACAGTGAAACAAATGTTTATAGCCGAGTGCTGAAAGCATATGCTTTGCGTTGTAAAAACATCTTGCCTAGCATCCCTGTGTAAAAGAAAGATGATCATTGAAGCAACTTCGTGTTGAAGATGAGGTGTTACTGTGCTTCTGATGTTCCAGGCTATTATTCTGGCTCTTATCCCCCAGTTGTAAAAATGTAAAAGCTTTCTGACCTCTTTGAAGATGGCTTTTTATTCGAAGTAATGGATTTTGTCTGACAACAGTTAAAGGTAGTTTTTAAATACTAAATGAAATACAGATATAAATTTCTGGTCTTTTCTAAATGAGAGTATAGTTGTCTCCTTATGTTAATGTTATATAAAATTCAGAAAGGCCTTTTTCTGTTTATAAGCACCTTCTATCAATACAATCTCTATTTTTCATGACTGCCATTACATCACTTCTTAGGTTCTTTGTCTCAGCCAAAAAATAGGCGAATGTGCCTGCATTTGATTCCCTGCTTCTGGTATTATTATAGTATGCGGTGAACTACATTTGCCTTCTATAGTAACTTCAGAAATTTAGCCTTGTGTCACCCCAGACAGCTGCCTGGAAATTAAGCTTGCCCTCTAAAATACCTAGTAGATAACCAGATTCTCATCTGGCAACATACGGTCTATGGTTTGTTTTCCGTCGGCCTTATCCCTTTTTGCTTTTACACACGTTATTTATTTATTCAGTACAGGTCTGTTAGTGATTAATGTTTTTGGAGAGGAAGTTATTGCCTCATTCCCACCGGACTTCAGTGAGATTTTTTCACCTCTGTCAGCTCTTTTGCAGAGATTCCCAGCCAAACCTTTGCTGTGTGTATGTAAACAAAGACCAACACAAAACCCAGCAATCCTCGGAGTATCTTTAGGGATCTTTCAGCATCTTTCAGATGTTTTCTAGGCTCAGCAAAATCTACCATCCCCTCCGTGCACCTAGCAAAATCCCTTCCTTTCCGTTTCCCCTGAGGCTATGTATGGTGTGTGCGTGGAGCACACATACAGTAAGCTGTGCACAGCCATCGCCAGCAGTTGGAGTATTCCATGTGCAAGTGTACAGATAAAGTAGCAGTGTATTTTCTCTGAAGTTTCTCTAAAACAGTTCTGAAGCTGCAGGCTTCAACTTAAAAACAGAGATGTTTTGGACCCATTTGGACAAGGTTGATTAGTTTTCTTCTAGTTTGAAGAAATCAAGTTAATCTATGGGAGGCGACTATCTTTGGAGCCATATGAAAGCACTGGAAGCACTTTTAATCTCCAGTCACTGAACCTTGGAATGTATATGAAAACATGATGATTTTACTTCAAGAGACTGAAACCTAGAACTCCTGTGGATGTCAAAGCAGTCAAAACTCAGGAGTTATTAAGGAGTTTCAGTAAATTTTAGGATGCTGTAATAATACACTCTGATCCTGTGTGCAGGCCCAAAGGAGTTCAGTTCAAAGCCATTCGCCATGCCTTTTGCGTGCCGCTTCAGCTGACTGTGCAAGGTGGTTACCAGCTGCATTACAGCTGTTTGAGACACGAGCTGAGAAAGTGCATCTGAGCCGGAACAAAACCTTAGACAAGCTCTAGCCACTGGGGTCATTCGCCAGTAGGCGAGAGCAGTAGTCCTACCTGCCCCTGCCAGAAGAGTCGTGGGCTCTCTGGGTTGCTGGTCCTCAGCGCGAGCGTGAACTCTCGCCTCTCCTTCCCCTTTGCCCCTGGAGGATCCGAGACCTTGGCTGCAGCACCTGCAGAAGTAAGCTGTGCAGTTCGGCGCATTGCGGGAGGAAGGGCACCCAGTGAGCATACGGGTGATTTGCTATGATATTTTGTCTTTTTTTGGCACTCTTTTCATAGAATCGTAGAATCAGAAGGATTGGAAAAGACCTCTAAGATAGTAAAGTTCAGCTGTCAACCCAACACCACCATGCCTGCTAAACCATGTCCCGAAGTGCCATATCTACATTTTTTTTGAACTAAAGCTGTGACGTTAACAAATCCAGGCCTAGCTTGGCATGCTGTATGGCCAGCTCTGGATGTGACGTTTGCTTCTCTAGATATCAGCTATTTGTGTTCTCTAAGTACGCAGAAACTTCTACACTTGGGCAACAGTCCAATCCTAAAAAGAAATTGTTAGAAGAAGCAAAACATAATGTGTTCATGATTGACATAATGGCATAGTAAGTCTGGGTTATCTGAGCTGGTCACAGATTCACTTTGTTTTCAGTAACTTCTAGTAAATTATTAGATTAGAATGTAAAATTCTATTAATGCCATTTACGTGGTTATTTAACTTCTACAAAGCAATCAGTACATTGAGAAGCAGATGGAAGGTATTGTCAATGTAGGAAACAATGCAACATGGAAATATTTAACTCCATTGTAAGTGGAAGCCTTCACAAAAGAAATAGCTATCAGAATAAATTCCTTCTGATTTTTCATTCATCTTGTATTAGATATTTGAATAGTTCTCATAGAAGTGTTTCTGTAATCATCTCTGTCCAAAAGGAAGCATGGAAACTTCAATTATTGTTATCTGAAACCTGGGATAAAACATTTTTAACATACGTCTCTTTGTTTCAGGTAACACTCGTATTTCCTAACAATGATCCTGCTGCTTTCATGGTAGCCTTTTATGGCTGCCTGCTTGCGGAAGTTGTCCCCGTCCCTATTGAAGTGCCACTTACAAGAAAGGTAGGGAACTGAATTTCTTGTCTATACTGCATTTTAAAGCTTATGTCAGAACAAATCACAAGTGAATGTAGCTTTTGAGTACATTTTTGTAGTGAACTAGCTCTGAATCTGCGGATACAAAGATAGTGCTGTGTGGTGAGTTATATATAGTTCCTTCTTTTCTGTGATGGAAAATCTGAAGACGTGCTTGAAATTTCAGCAAATGCAGGCCCGTCTGGAAAAGGAGAGGAAAATTTTCCAAGAGAACAGCTCTGCCAGTCCTAGCTGGATTATCTTTGTAGCCTCTCAAAGCATTCTGGTGTTGGCCCCTGACAAAGAATCATTGGCAACAACTGCTGATTTTCCACCTGTCTCTGCAACCCAAGCTATGTTATGATGCTGCTAGTGCTGTGTATGCTACTTTGGAGCAGTTATGGAAATACCTTCTCCTGTGTCTGTGTGTGCATGTGTATCCCGAAGCTTGTGTCGCCACAGTCATCTCTGCCAAGGGTGGCACGTGCGCAGAAGTAGTCTGGGAATTCTTGCTGCAGAACATACATTCACAGAGAAGACTGACCATTGCTAATCAAAAGCCTTTTGTGTCCAGTGTTCAGAGATTCAACCACTTCTCCTAGGGAAGTGTTAGTAGACAGATACAGCAGTTCCAGCCAGAAGGAATGCCGGAGGCAATGAGGGGAAGGGGCTCAGTGGTGTAGGTGAGCCATAGCTGGGAAGCTTACACTGATGCTGTTGAACTTGCATTTTTTTCTGAGGTTGTATGTCTTGAAGGCTGTAAATACAGCAAAATGTATTTATTTGTTATAAGTTATTTTTGTCATATCCCCTTAATTTTACAATGGCTGACTGCAATGCCTGTTGTAAGATTCTCCCAAATATCTCCTTATGTAATCCCTTTTTTATTAGCTAGCACTAATAATGCCTTACTTTAACTATTTGATCTGCTATTGTCCACACAAAGTGTGTTCTTTAATCCTTACAAGCTTTCTTTTTTAAACTAATTTCTTTTGGAAAACGTTGACTGAAGCCATGAGGTGTTTCCAAGGAAAGGGCTGGGGAAATGCATTGCTTTGCTCACATGTTCAATTTTTCGATTGCCAAGGGCTGTTCTTTGAAATGCTGTGGTGTCACAGCACCCTGCAGCAGAAGCTCAAATCTTTGTTTCATGGACAGGTACCCTGCCTTTCAAACGAAAAACCATGAAAACAAGTTTCTAAGCCCTCATAAAGGCTTTGCAGTTTGCACATCTCACACAGCAATTTAACAGCTAAAAATATCTGGAGTTTCCTTTCTAACTGAACGTGTTTGAACCATCCTCGTGTCTGAGAAGCTGGGTTGATCTCATAATTTCTCCATTATGTTCACGCATGCCAACATCTGTGGTGAGCCCTTGCCATGGTGACACCAGAAGCAGGCAGGAAGAGGAGGGGTGGTGCTGGAGGAAGGGACGGTTTGCTGAACTGGGGAAGGAGTAGGGAGAGGTGGGGGAAAGCAAGTGGATCAGCCAACAAGAGGCCATGATCCAGCTGAGCAGACGTGAGAGGAGCTGGGCAGAGGGCAGGACAGCAGGAACCAAGGGGAAGAGGAGGCAGGAAGTGTCAGCATAGCTGGCTGAGACTGGAGGAGAGGTGCACGTGGGCTAGAAAGGGCATGCAAGGAGAGAGGATGGGACCTCAACTAGTCTGCTTGCTTTGGGGAATAGGTTTATGCTATTTTGTTTGTAAAATGGTGTATTTGAGAGCACTGAGAGGTGGACATGACTATAAAAAAGTAATTTCAGTAGAAATACAGTGCATATGCATCAGGCTCTCACCATGCTTGCACATGTGAGTGCAGTACTTTAAGACAATTTGAGGCAGTTGCATAACATGGTGCGTTACTTCAATATAAAGCAGACATTTTAAATGCATCAACAAAAAAAGGTGAGCAAACTATGTACATTTTAAGATCATACAGAGTGCTCACATGGGTAAGTCTGCTTTCATTCTACCTAAAAAAGAGGCAACATGGTGCTGAGGGTTAAAAAATCTAGTATGTCTTTCCCTGTTACTTATTTTCTGAAGTGTAATGACATTTTGAAGTACATTTGATAGGTGTAAATTGGATTTATTTTGGACCATCTGATGCCACATCCATCCAGTAAACTATAAAATTCAGCTGTCCAAGTAAATGCTCTATGCTAAATTAATAACTTACCCTAATTTGGCTGAATGTCTTTGGTAGATTTTTTTTAAGAACATGTGTGTATATATGGATATATAAATATACACTTACACATCCATATAAATATTTATGTAAAGAGTATCTACAGACTGAGACTGTTTAACTATTGCCAAGATCATCCCATAGTGTTAAATATCAAAGTATTAAACAATGACTGAGATTATCAGTGGTACAATTAAAAAAGCGACATGATCTATGATCTAGAAATAAAACTATGCAATCTCACAGCATCTACTGTTGCAAATATTTTTGCATCTGTTTATATGGAATGGGAGCTGGAGTGGAAACAATGAGATGAAAATCATGTTCTGAGTAGTCCCAGAAGGAATACCTCTGCTTGGTCAAATGGCAGCGGATTGCTTCTGGCATCCGTGGGAAGATGTCGTTCATGTCATCACACAATGGCCTAGGCTGTTCTTTTATGCTGTCCTATTACTCTCTTTTCTACATGCTTTAGTACATTCTGGCAGTGGAGATTTTTTGGTTTACTGTTTGGAAGACAGAGATGTGAACTAACACATAGGCTGACTGTTATTATAGGCTAATACAGAATTACAGAATAACAAGTTGATACAGAATGAGCTATTTCAGGGACTTTTATAATGAGCACATTTTTAATATTAAAAATTTGCATTAGCAGCTTTAATACTATTCTGCATTTTCCTAAAGAAGAGTTTTTCACAGCTCTGTGCAAATTGTTTGTGCCTGGCAGTTATAAATTGAGCAATAATGTTTGCAGCCAGATAGACTTTTGGCTTACATATTGCTCTGCAGACATCTGTACACATACGAAATTAAAGGCTTTTGTTTTACCAGCCTGTAGACTTCGTGTGCATTCCCTTTCCTTTGTATCATGACTGGTTTTTTTCAGATTTTGGCAGGTTCTTTCCTGGTTCATTATTAGTTGAGGGTCCATCTCTGCTCGCTGTTTTGTTCTGTATCCCACTTTTGTGTTGACAGAATACCTAGAATTAGTTGGACTTCCCCCAAGGACTTCAGGAGACCTGTCTGTCGGGGCACCTGGAATGGATTGACTGAATTCCAAGCAGCCACACAGAGTTCTCTTGTTTAGGTTTATTCCCAGAATGCTTCCTGGTGTTTAGCAAAGACCTCGGAATTGACATTCATGTCAGCATAATTCTGGCTCTTTAGACTTGGGAAATCAGATCTAAAATTAAAACCTGAAATCCCAGGCATTTTTAATGACATCAAAACTAACTCTTCCTTCTAGAAGCAGTAGACAGGTGTTCCATGGTCATTGTAGCAACAGAACAAACAGCAGATTTTATTTCTTCTTTCCCTTTGTTAGTACCACTGAAATGGCTATATCATGAACGCTCCCAAATTTTTTTTATAACTAATCCTCATCTCTAGGACTATCAGCTATGTTCCTTGAGAATAATATTCCTATCTCCAAATATCTTTAAGTCTCCCAAACATTAGAAGGTAGTATGTTCTATACAACATCTCTTGCTTCAGAGCTGCCACTTCCGTTAATCTTGTCTGAAGATGGAGTATTAGAAGTTGTTTCATTGTATGTGTGATATGATGTGAATTGCAAACTATGCATCACAGAATGTGCCATAAAAGTAGATGGTATGGGATTTTCGACGTGTCAAGTTCTAGTTCAAATAGCGATTTATTATTTCCCTTATGAAAAGATTTTAAAAATATGTTTTTGATTTCGTTTTCTTTAGGTTTTTTTAGGTTAATGTTTTTTTTCCATTTCATGGGCATCATGGAAATTATTGTTGTTCTGCTGTGATACAGTCAGGGGAGCTTATCAGTTTTAATCTTAAAATAGCGTTTTTGTCCTGCAAGCGCATTCATATTTATGCTCAATCACACGCTGTGAATGTAGGAACAAAGCGATCCCACGTAGATCTTTATGGCCTCTTTGTCATAGACGGTGAGTATTTGTAGCAAGGAATGACATGGAAGCATGTAAAAATCTGTTTCTCAGTCAGCACACTATTTTCTAGCCTGCAAGATTTAATGCTGTGTGCCCTTCCAGACTCTTGTTCTGACAGTGTGATGGGAAGAATGTACCTGTGGAAATCTGGAGATAACCACTCCATGACGCTTGGGTTTTTTAAAGGATGCTTCATATAGGGTAAAAACTGTTTTTCAGGAGCTCTTTTTATTAAATCCTGAGAAGTTAGGTTACTGAAGCTTTAACAGTACCCAGTGAGATATACCTCTTTAAAGATAGTGAAATTGTCCCAGTCTTACCTTCCATTTGAAGGCAGAATTGTATTCCAAAGGAGATTCACCTTGATGCCTTTCCTAGTGTTTCAGGGCCTGAGATAAATGAACTTTGTTCCTCTCAGCTTTAGTCATCATTGGGCTGTAGAGTGCCAGAAACACTGGAGTTGTACATACTTTTGACAATGCAGCTCTTTCTTCACTGGATTTAAAATACACATAAAACGTTATATATTTTCTTTTCAGTAACATAGTCTTCCCATCCCTCCAAAGAACGCAAGTGCCCTCAGCCCCACATGAGCCCCTGGGGCACACCGCTGGACCCCTGTAAGCCCCGTGCCCGTCCTTTCCTCTTCATCCGCTTCAGCAGATGGGCCCTGAGCAGAGGTCTTTGCTCAGCTGGCCACAGTGAATCTCAGATCCTTCAAAGCCTACTTTTTCTTTCTATTTTTTCAGCTTTAGGAGATGATAGTTTCCTAGAGAGCACATCTCATTTCATGCGATGTCCCCTGCCAAAATTAACCATTGTCTTGCTTTCATTAAGACTTTTCGACGTTGAGACTGCTCATAGTTGCAGATTTCACGTGCAAATTATACTACGTACCAAAGCTCTGTCTGATAAGACAGCTGATTTCTTCATCTTAAAGCTGATTATGAAAGTCGCATCTGCTTTGTGTTTCATTTTTATTAAAGTCTAGGATATTTGTGTTTTAAAAATTGAGGCTTTCCTTGGTTCCCTTTCACTTTTGGTTCAGAAGTGGTGATGCTTGGCCTTTACATCTAATGGTTGCCCAATTTGTTCTTTACCAACAAATTTTTGTTAGGGTAAGGGCAAATGGAGCTCAAATAACCATCATGACAGATAACGAGATTAGTTCAGTCTCTGATGCTTTGCCACATAATTCTCATTTTGAAAGCAGTCTGGGATTTGCAAGTGGGCAGGAGTAACCTTTATCAGGCCAGCTTTTGCACAGGCCATCTCTTCCTTCCTTCCTGATTAGATAAGGACATGCACTCTCTGTCGTGGAGAAAGGACCATAATTGTTTTCCTTCACACGAATGCCCTCACAAAGCATTGTAGAAATGACGTTACCAGCATGCTAAAATGCAGCCACATGTGGGATTTTTTTCTCCTGACAATGAATTACCACTCTCTGCAGCAGGAAGAAGACAATTTGCCTCCAGATACTGGTGAAAACCTTTAGGGAGCCTTTAATAAAAGTCTTTAGAGAACCTTGAATGGCTACCTACAGCAGAGAGGCTTTCCGGCTCTCTTCATCTGAAAGATTGATCTCTCTAGGTGTGTGCAGACATAGTCTAAAGCTATGCAGACCTCATTTTTCGTACCTCAGCAAGTGCTGTACTTCAAGAAATGTAAAATGATAGTTCCAAAGTCAGCAATTGGTCTCAAACCTCATGCTACGGTACCCCAGCTCTGTCTTTTGCCTTCCACCTGCGTTACGTGTCATTTCAAACTCTGAATTGTGGAGGATCTGACAATGAGCATCGCTGGCACGTCTTTCCCTGTCTGCGGTTGGGACTGCGTCGGCTGAGTTGTTTCACCTGGTCTCTACGGGCTCCCTGAGGTTTTTTCTGCCCCCACAAAATTCAGCAAAATAAAGTGTTTGAGGCAAGCAGGGGGTTACTAAAGTAGCAGATTAACATAAATTACCAAAATAGCAAATAACTCTGCTGACGAAACAGTGTGTCCTGCAAATCTATTCCCTTTATGAGCAGGAGAGTGATTTTATTTGAGGGGGGAGGAGAATTTTTCTTCTTTTTTGCCAGCAGATAATTTGGTTTCTTTTTTTTTCTACTTACAGAGCAGTGCTCAGCATTGCAGACATTCATTTTACATTACTCAAAAGGGATGCCGATAGCTTTTTTCTGAAATCTGAAATGATCAATGCTTTTAAAGTCAGTAGTCTTTTTCCTGGCCCACGTGGAATCTTTGACTGCTTCTTGCAAAGAATTGCATTTTCAACTCAAACTTCATTTTTCAAATGTACAAGTTTTACCCGAGGGCCTCACTTCTCTGAGCCTGTCATGCTAAGGTGTGGTGAACAGCAGAGACTATGGTGTTCACATGCTGGAGAGTGTAGGTAAGGTTGCAGTGTGTCTGTGGGATGTAGGAGGCTCTCATCTTGAGATGGTTTCAGATCTTGCGCCTCGGGGCTGTCAGTCCAGTAGCTCAACACCACTTGAGCAGGTAGAAACAGTGGCTTCTGTGGGGCAGCAGGTATCGCAGGGGCACCGGCATGGGGCAGGGGGTGTCCACCTCGTCTTCGTGTCTCTGTTCTTTGCAGTACTTTTTGCTTCTAAGTCAGGGTGAAGCCACCAGAAGTAGGCAGAAGGTGATGATGACTAGTTAGGAGATAGAAGACTGAGGCTCAAAGTGGGAATGAAGGACACAGGCTGGCAAGCTGCCAGAAAGCTTCATTGTGTTTATGCTGTAAGATCCTCAAGTGGAGCTCCTCTGGCTGTTGAGAACAGTGTCTAGCACAGTACCTTTACTTGAGTGTCTTGATTTGCTTTTTTCTTGCAAGGCAGGCTATAGTGTGGACACCAAGGGCATGGCATAGGATGTGAAAGTCTGTAAAACACACTGGGTGCTGTCCACGCGTGGTGAAGTTCTTCCAGTCTCCTGCGGTAGTGCTTCATCACAGAACTGCTTAGCCATGTTGTCCTTTCAGATGAACAACTTAACTGTACAGAAAAGAATGGGGTGAAGATTCTGATGCTTTCTGAGATGGGGTTGTCCTGATGTAAAACAGTCTGTTATTAGAATCTGTGATGTATGAATAAATTATATTAAGTAATCTGTATGTGATTCTCTCTGGTTCTGTGTGAATTATTACAAATGAATGAGTAATATCTACGTGGACATGCTCTAAACCAGTTGAGATGACTCTAAGTGGAAGCATAGTCATTCTTTCATGTGTTATCTGAAAAACTCAAACTGTTAATACAAGTTTCCTTTTTCTGTTGTTTTGTTTTGCAATGAGAAGAACTTGACAGATCATTTCTTAACTGATGCATCCCCCATGGCTGTGATATACTGATGGTCTAAGGTCCAGACTTTCTACTGGTTTATGTATGCTAAATTTTCTTAATGGAATTTATTAGTCAGTTTCTGGTTGTGAAGTCCTACATTAAACGGGATTTGGTCGCTTGAGGATCAGCATTTTCTTGGTACAATGGTGAAACTGTTTGCCAGCAGTCTTTTATAGGGCATACAGTTCCAACAACATTTTATTTTTACTTTAAAATTGAGAGTAATGCAGTTGCTACATTCAGTTACGAAATTTATATGCTAGACTTTTTTAATTGATAGTTAGAAATTCAGACATATACATACATTGGTAACCATTTTTTAGGTTACATTTAGTGGGAAGTTTTGGGTAATGGTAGTATGGTGTGATATTTTGAGAAACTGGTGACCTCCCTTTGTACATGATAGAGTAGCAGGTCTCAGAGGCTGTGTCTTGCCCACGGAGTGATCTTCTTCATGGAGCACCCCAGCCCTCATCTTCCTGCCATTCCTTCTGAGGGGCCTCGAAGGAGAGCCATCACTCCTGCGCTGTCCAGGCACCCACATGAGCTTCAGCTGAGCAGCCTCCAAGAGTGGAGACGCCAGATCTCATCCTAATGTCGAACCAGGGTCTGATCTGGCTAAGCCCTTGTCCTAGGGGTTTGGCAACACAGATGTGGACCACCTAAGATGAGAGTCAGTGAGGACAGTAATGCTTGGCTGAGCCCTTTTTTGTCCTGGAAGCCCCACTGGTGCGGGTACACTGGAGTCGACAATATGGTCCCCAAAATGTTGTTCATGGATACACCAGTGTTATTCTCTCTGTTGTTCAAAGGGTGCTCTCCTTGTCTGCTTTTTATTGGAAAAGATGATGCACAAGCTTAATTTTAAAAAGCCTGCCTGAAAAAGTACCTTGTCAATTTTTCCTGGTTTTATATGCATTCTGGTCATAGTAAGCAAAAGCAAATGCAGTAATTCTAGATGGAAGGAGTTACATAGCATCATTATGACAAATCAGTTTAATGTCCCACATTGTTTGCTCAGCTATTGAAGCTCTGATAGTTGATGCCATATACATATTTTGAGGTGGTATGGAAAACAAGTAAGCTTTTGTTTTTCCTCTGATCTTATTGCTTCCCCATTTTAGTTGATTAGACCACATAAAAATTGCATTAAAAACTAGTCAGATAGGCTTTGGGGCTTTCTTTCCATCATACAGTTTTGCTTTGAATAAATTAATAGATAAGGCAACTGTTCTGTTTCTGGTTGCTTCCATGGTTAAGCGTGCTTTATGGTTGATTTGCAAGATATTTTGATTTGATCTTTTGAGACTCCATAGGCTATTTTCTGTAGAATGATTCTGTGAAGAAAGGGTTAATACTTCTATGTGCATTTACACCTAGGGCTTTGCTCTGTTGAAGAGCCTAGTGGATAGATGTAAAGTTCATAAAAGAATCATGACAAGACACTATACATAAAGCAGACATAATGCTGTAGAAGCACAGCATCTCTTAAAGAACAGCTATGGCCTGGACTTGAAAATCATTACATGACATTTTAGCCTCACTGCCTATATCCCCTTGATGAAAGTAAAATGTAATGTGCTTTCTCTAATGGGCACTTGACTATCTGTAGTGCTCCTGAAATGTGTCTGCAACTACTCAATGAAATGATTATTGACAAATCAGGTTAGATCAGCATAAATAGTGATACTGTCACCACTGTATGCCTGTCATAACATCTGAAGGGTTGAAAGCTTTCTCCAGGTTGAAGCATCTATAACCTGTATTATTTCCTGGAATCGTCGCAGAATCACAGAATGCTTGAGGTTGGCAGAGACCGCTGAAGGTCGTCTGGTCCAGCTCCCTTGCTCAGGCAGAGCCACCTAGAGCAGGCTGCTCAGGACCGCGTCCAGGCGGGGTTTGAATATCTCTAGAGAAGGAGACTCCACAGCAGACTGCTTTCCTCTCAAGATAATGCGCCAAAGGACAAGAGCATTTTCAGCCTATAGTCACTTCTAATCAATTCTGTGTATTGCTTTTATTTTGCCGTCTATTAGGATGCAGGAAGCCAACAAATAGGCTTTTTGCTTGGAAGCTGTGGAGTTACTGTGGCCTTGACTAGCGACGCGTGCCATAAAGGACTGCCTAAAAGCCCCACAGGGGAGATACCACAGTTTAAAGGTGAGATAACCCTTGCTTATCATGGGTATCATAGGTCATTTACTACCGTAGCAGTCATTGCACTTGTTTAGTTGTGGTGGGTGAGGATCAGGCCCGTGATGCAATGCGTGCCCCGGGAGCAGCCGTGGCTGCTGGTTCGCGGTGCCCCGGCTGCGCGTCACTGGCTGGTAGCGATGGCTGCTCCCGCCTCATGGCTGCTGAGCCGTATGATTCAGTCATATGGCTAAATGGTAGGGACAGTAACCTCTGACAGGAGAGAGGTAATAAACTCTTTGGGTCGATAACAGCTTAAACAGCCCAGCCATTTCTTCAGGGATTGTCTGAGAAGGCCACAATAGACCTGTTAAGAAAGCAGTTCTGGAAAATCTTTCCCGTGCTACCCTGAGGTTTAAAAGAAGCAATGTTTAGGTAATGGTGGCACTGGCAGAGAAGAGTTTTGTCTTCTCTTAATCAGCAGAAGCTCGACAAAAGCTGACTTTTCTTTGTACCTCAGGCTGGCCGAAGCTGCTGTGGTTTGTCACAGAGTCTAAACACCTCTCCAAGCCGCCTCGTGACTGGTTCCCACACATCAAGGATGCAAACAATGACACAGCTTACATTGAGGTGAGTTAATGAAGATGCATCTGCTCCTCGCATCATTGCATGTGGCGCTTCTGGATTAGGTAAACATCATTATTCATTTGCTAGTCACAGAAGCAAAGAACGTCCTGTTTTAGCCTGTTAATAAGTAATATTTTCTAATAAATTATACTGGATATTGATTTCAGAGAAGTTAATGAAATGTTAAATTGCATTTTGGGGGTTTCCAACATCCATGTTTTTACGTCATCTATGTGGCTGCCGCAGTATTATGTTAAACTTGCCTTGACCAGTCTTGGTCTCATTCACAGCTGGGCTTGCCCACTGGCCTTGAGATGGATAGGCAGCAAGTTTCACAGTGCAGCTTCAGCTCTCATATTGCAACCTTCAGATCCTTTTAAGAGAAAGAGCTTGTTCAGATGCTTGCCTGTCACTCACTGCTTTGTGAGTCACACTCCCCCCTGAAGATCAGCATCAGGAATGGAAATTTAGCGATGCTGTTAAGTTTAATTTTTCTCGTTTACTTTTTTCCCATTCTTTTTTCCCCACATCTGCATAGACTCAAATGCCTTGAATTCAGTGACGTTAGTATTAAATTTAAATGATTATGCAAAGAGAATAGGTTCAAGTGAATGGAGCAAAGGCATTTCCTGTCTTCACTCAGTCAGAACACTGGGCTAGAGAAGCAGAGATGCCTCCATTTTCAATCTTGCTGATTATCTTCATCATGGAGAAAGATAAAAGTTTAACTTACTTTAATTGCCACTGATAGTCTTCAGACTCTTGCATAAAGTTGCAAAAATTTTTGCAGTCATCAGCAATGATCTCCCACCTCTTTTTTATGCTGCTCTTTCGTATTCTTCTGATCAAAGAGCTCATGTCTTTCGGACTGTATATGTATAGATTATTGTAACAGCACCCAGCAAGGACTTTGCAGTTGGCTCTTATCCTATGCCTTACAAGACACAGAAGAGAGAAGCTCAGGTTTATTGGCTGGCCTATAAAATCTCACATGTGAACACTTGAGCAGACTGAACAAGGTTATTCTGTGCTAAATCTAGCCAGTCCTTTGGTCATTAACATGATCAGAATTGTTAGAATTATTTTTCCAGAATGCCTGTATTCAAACAGCAAATGGATTTCTGATATCAAACCTGGGAAGCTTCAGTCCAAAAGAGAAAGCCTATCTGAAAAAAAGTGTCTTTAACAAAAAAAGTCTCCCAAATTCCTCAGTAATGCTGCAGCCTTAAAATTGAGTCATTAGATGTGTCCGTCATTCACCTACATAGGAAACACTTTAAACATAACCCCTAAATAATGGAAGTAGGGCAACTAGTGCACATTGACTTTCCCTGCTTATTTCTTTGTAGTACAAAACATGTAAAGATGGAAGCGTGCTTGGGGTGACTGTGACAAGGATTGCACTGCTGACGCACTGCCAAGCTCTGACCCAGGCATGTGGATACACAGAAGGTATGGAGTACAATTCCCTTGCCTCATCCTTAAAATCAAATGTCAATTATAATCTGGTTCTCACCAGGCTCTTCTCTTAAGTTTTACATAGAACTGTGTCAAAGACTTCTAGATTTTAAAACCTGATTTTTTTTTCACTAGTTTTACAAAACAGGCATGTTGAAAATATCTTTGTGAGAGGTACAAATAATGTCCTAGCCAATACACATCCTGCGCTGGAGACTTACTGTGAAAGTTAAGCTTTGAGGTCATCAGTCATCTTATACTGAAACTTCCATCTTTTGAGTGGGTTTGCCTTGGGTTGATGCCATGTTCTAAAAAATAAACTCTGTTTTGTTTTTGTTGGACAGCTGAAACAATTGTGAATGTATTAGATTTCAAGAAGGATGTTGGTTTATGGCATGGGATTCTTACAGTAAGTATGTTTTTTTATTTTATGTGAGAAAATAAACTAACCTAATATGCTTATTACTGTCACAAACTGGGATGTTGTACAGTTTCTTCTAATACAGATTTTTCTGCTTTGAAAGCACAAAATGTGTGACTTAAACCCATGATCTTCTGCTAGTACACTTACCCATAATGAGCATGGTAAAGATGCCAATATATTTTTATGCATCATGTCGAGTATTCTGGCCCCATTCTTACCATCTTATTCTGATCTTACTGATGTGTGATTTTGAGATCAGGCTTCATAGCAGAAACAAATTAAATTTGTACTAGCAGAAACAAATTAAATTTGTACTTGCCTCTGTAAGGATATGATCCAATGGCATAGCTATATCGCCACTGACTAGCTTGTCTATCAAAACTCCCACCAATGGGTGGTTTTCTAATATTAAAGCATTTCTGATACTTTAAATTGCAGAAATTGTCTACCTTCTGTTTGAATGTCTGCTTGGATTGACAGGAGAGGCAACTGAAATATTTTTAAGGGTTGCTTCTAAAGGTGCTGCTGCAGTCAGTGACTGACAGAATACTTAGTGCTCACTGATCATTTAAAGAACAGATACCAAGTTTTGAAGGGTCACTCTTTGGGGGTCCCAGGATGTACAGGCCCTACATACTCTGATGTCCCTGCCCGTAACACAATATAAATAATTGCCACAATTGTTGTATAAAACCCATTTATCTTGTTTGATTTCAGAGTGTCATGAACATGATGCATGTTATAAGTATTCCATACTCTTTAATGAAAGTGAATCCACTGTCATGGATACAAAAAGTCTGTCAATACAAAGGTAAGGAACAAGAATATACAAAAGTGTGCTTGATAGTCAAAATCAAAAGCACAAATTGATAATACAGCTGTGTAGCTTTGGTGTGGTGTATTAGTAATCTTCCCATCCTTATTGCAGCAAAAGTTGCCTGTGTAAAATCCAGAGACATGCACTGGGCATTGGTGGCACATCGAGATCAGAGAGACATCAACCTTTCCTCACTGCGTATGCTAATAGTGGCTGATGGTGCAAACCCATGTAAGTGGTGCTTCTGTGGTCCAACAGAGAACAGAAGTGTTCTCTGTCTTGTATTTAATGTTTCAGTCTTCAGTCATCTTATCTAAAATACTTACAGAGCATAGGGTTTGTCTGCTGCAAACTATATGATATTGATGGAAACAGTAATTAATTTTGGGGTTTTTTTTTTTAATATTTTTCTTTAGCAAACTCTGAAGCAAACTTGATATTCCACATAACGTGAGTTGCAGTAAATTCAGTTGTGTTTAACATGACAGTCATGCATAACGAGCGAAGTAAATAACCTTAAGCTATGGAAAGGGTCAGAACATTTCTTCCAAATGATGGCACTCAGATGTAACTGAAAATTTTAGGAGAATACTTATACTACTCTAGAGAACCACAGCTGGATCACTTCATGACAATTAATATTGTGAACTGTTTATATTAAAGATACAAACATATAGATGTTCTGCTTGTTTGTGGTAGTTTACTTCAAGTTTCTGAATTAAATCTTTAATTTATCTCATCTTAAAAAAGAAAACTGTAATGAAATTCATATTGTAAATCACCTAGCAATAATGGCTTTTCTACGTAAGCGTAGTGAAAGCACTTTATGCTCACAAATTAGTCTTTATTCTCTGTATGCATACACAACTACATATATGTAGTTGTAGCAGCTATGACTTCTTTCCCAGTGGACATAGGTCCATTTTCATTTTTTTCTCCTGAACAGCCTGTATATTCAATAGTAAGTTTACAGTTTGAATAGCATCACTTCAGAAATCAGATTATTTTTCTCTTCTGATTTTTTTTTTTTACCCCAGGGTCTATTTCTTCCTGTGATGCATTTCTCAATGTCTTCCAAAGTAAAGGTCTAAGACAGGAGGTCATTTGTCCCTGCGCTAGTTCACCAGAAGCTCTCACTGTGGCTATTCGAAGGTACTGTGTTACACCAATAGAAATAGACCGACTGTAGAATATAAGTGGTTGTTTGAAAAGAAATGAAAAAAATATTCAAGTATGAATCTGCATACTTAACTTCTGAATGACATTTTGAATTTTCATTTTGTTTATGTCCAAAGAAGGCATACAAGAAGAATTTGTGGACTAATAATTTAATTTCAGAGTGCTTTATAATATAGATTTTATTTCTGTGATTTTATACGATTTTGAATGGAATAGACTAAAATGCAAAAGCTAATTCTGTAAAAAGAAGTGAAAAAATGCCACCATAACCAGAAAATTAATTAAAATATAGGAGTTTAAGTGGAATTTCTATCGAGGAAAATCATGCTTTGAAATAGTCTGCGTAAAGAGAATTGTGACATTCCATTCTGCAGGGTTTTTTTGGCTGACTGGCTCTTTTTAACCATTCATAGACTTTCAGTAATCATCTGGAAATGCCCTTTGAGTCTGGGGGATTTGTGCCTAGAAATAAAATGGATAAATTCCAATAAAACTATTAAGCCTTATGTACATGAATGTCAGTATGCAGCAGTCACCTCTTGTGAGTGCTGTAGCACACAGTAAATGGCATAATTGTTGTCTGATTTGGCAGAGTTTTCTAAGAGTTATACCTTGAACGGTAGGCGCTTTGGTTTTAAGTTCAGATTTCTGCAGCCATTTATAATTATTTCACATGTTAAAACATGCAGTGTAAAACTAAAGCTCTGTAACAGCATTAAGTAAAATACTTCCTGCCACAAAGTTTAAAAAACACTGTCCAAGTGAAATTTAACTAGATTTTAATTAGCTTTCTAACACATGAGGCCAAGACCATGGTTGACTTTCAGCCACTTCATTGGATGGAGCTCTGAGCAACCTGGTCCAGTGGAAGATGTCCCTGCTCATGGCAGGGGGGTTTGAACTAGATGATCTTTAAGGTCCCTTCCAACCCACCATTCTATGATTCTATGATTATTAGCTTAAAACATCTGAAAGCATCCATCACTACTCACCCTGTCCAAGTTAGTTGTCTTTCTGTGAACTACAGGATCTCAGAGAGCCCTTCATTCAGCTCCACCAGCCTGTTCTCAGCTTTATATCAAGGAGTACATTGTTTTTCCCTTGTGTTGGGTTTCCCTGCCATAGGCTGTGCAGACCTTCACTGCTTTGGAATGAGCTCTTGCTTGTGAGTGCAGAGAGGAGGTGGAAGGGCAGCGCATATCGCCTGTGCTGAGCGCTGATTAATGGGAGAGGGTTTTCATTTCCTGGGCCAGCCCTGGGAAATCTGCCCCAGATCACAGATTATGAAGTGGGAGAACTCACTGCATCTCAACGTACGATGGCTGGCATGCCCTTTCTAGACTCAAACTCTATCCTTAGAGTCACCTGAAGCACTGCAGATTCATTTTCAAATTAACTGGCATTGAGAGCTTACATAAAAAAATTTATTAGCACATAAAATAGTGGATAATTAAAAAAAAAAGGGCATTTTTATCTTCAGTGCCTCGCTGTGTAATTGCAGAGCAGTTCTTACTACAGTGGATGTTACTGAGCACATACCTCCTTTTTTTGAAGTCTGTTTAATGGTAGGATAATACCAGCTGAACTTGGGAGCTTTAGTATTTTTCATTTTATTCAAGCCATCTCCACTGACAGTAAAGTCGTTATCATGCAAGTTCCAAAGAGTTACAGCTGAAGTATGCATTAAAATTACTCCCTGCAGAGCACAGATCCAGCGAGCTCCCTGTTAATGCTCCGACTCTTTCAAAATCTGTCGTGTATTTTAACTGATCCTCCTGCAAGGCAGAGTAACAAAACCAGTTCTCAGTTGAAATACTCTTCTAGTTTAGAAAAAGACAGTCAGTAATACACTAATAGGTACTTTAGTCTTAGAGCTGAATCATGAAGCCTAATATTGATGGGAATGTATCATGCAAATAATTCTTTATTGTATTCCCCTTTGGTTTATTACTATTAGTCTGAACCCACTTGCTTAAGGGAGTGCAAAAGTTTAAGTACAGGTCTGTTCCCGTTTAAACGACTGGCAAAAACATAGTGGTAAAGTAGATCATGTCTGTAAATCGTAGTGGTAACTGTTCTTAAAATGCTCTACAGCTACTTGGTATGAACAAATCAACTTTGAAGTAGATGCACATTGTCCCTCTTTCATGGTTAAGAAAGCTAAAGGGGTAGGTTTGTCTGGTGATGTAAGCTAAATTTACTTAGTATATGAAGTAGGTAGAATTATATCTTTTGTTTAGTTGCTCCTAATTTAATCAAAGGATTTATCTTTGTCTAGCAAGCAGTCTTACAGAGTTCCAAATCCAGTATTAGAAATACTGAATGTGTAAAAAAATTTAAAATGTTAACTTTAAAAATAAATACATTGGAATGGGGTTATTTATTTGAGACAGCCAGCATGGCTTCACCAAGGGCAAGTCCTGCCTGACCAACCCAGTGGCCCTCTATAATGGAGTGACTGCATCAGTGGGCAAGGAAAGAGCTATCGATGTCATCTGTCTGGGCTGCTGTCAGGCCTTTGACATGGTCCCCCAAAATATCCTTCTGTCTAAATTGGAGAAATATGGATTTGATGGGTGGAGTGTTTGATGAATGAGGAATTGGTTGGATGGTTGCATCTAGAGGTAGTGGTCAGCGGCTCGATGTCCAAATGGATGCTGCTGACAAGTGGTGTCCCTTGGGGGTCTGTACTGGGACCGGTACTACTTAATATCTTCATCAATGACATGGACAGCAGGATCGAGTGCACCCTCAGCAAGTTTGCAGACGACACCAAGCTGAGCGGTGCAGTTGACACACCAGAAAGATGGGATGCCATCCAGAGGGACCTGGACAAGCTTGAGAAGTGGACCTGTGTGAAGCGCATGAAGTTAAGCAAGGCCAAGTGCAAGGTCCTACATCTGAGTCGGGGCAGCCCCCGCTATCAATACAGGCTGGGGGATGAAGGGACTGAGAGCAGCCCTGCCGAGAAGGACTTGGGGGGTACTGGTGGATGATAAGCTGGACATGAACCACCAGTGTGTGGTCGCAGCCCAGAAGGCCAACCATGCCCTGGGCTGCATCTGTAGCAGCATGGCCAGCTGGGCAAGGGAGGGGATTCTGCCCCTCTGCTCGGCTCTGGTGAGACCCCCCCACCTGGAGTCCTGCGTCCAGCTCTGGAGCCCCCAGCACAAGGAGGACGTGGAGCTGTTGGAACAGGGCCAGAGGAGGCCACAAAGATGATCAGAGGGCTGGAGCACCTCTGCTGTGAGGAAAGGCTGAGAGAGTTGGGGCTGTTCAGCCTGGAGAAGAGAAGGCTGCAGGGACACCTTACTGTTGTGATAGGACAAGGGGTAATGGTTTTAAACTAAAAGAGGGTAGATTTAGACTGGATATGAAGAAGAAATTTTTTACAGTGAGGGTGGTGAACCACTGGCACAGGTTGCCCAGAGAGGTGGTAGATGCCTCGTCCCTGGAAACATTCAAGGCCAGGTTGGACAGGGCTCTGTGCAGCCTGGTCTGGTTGAAGATATCCCTGCTCACTGCAAGGGGAGATGGGACTAGATGACCTTTAAAGGTCCCTTCCAACCTCAACTGGTCTATGATTCTAGAATTTATCTCTCATCTTCTTTCCAAATGATTTTTCTCTTTCTGCTTGGCAGAGATACTTGTTTTGGGGATGTTCCCATGTGGATATCACGGACAGGACAAAATAAGATACCATATATTGCAGGATTGTTGCTGACAAAAGACATTATAAGATTATGTACAGGTGCTGTCAGGTGCTTGGCTCCCCACCCCACTCCTCTGTCCTGGTCTTCTGACTGTATTCCCTTTTGGTGTCAGGCAGCTGGTTACCTGCAAGAGGCGACTCAAGCACAGTTAACTGGCGTCTCATTCAAGGATCCACCTCAGACTACCAGGGTACAGAAGTGCTCTGAAACAGCAGCTCTGAAAGGCCTGTCCTGTGGACCCCAGGTCCTCAGCGCTGACTCTTGCCTTCTGCACACCTGCTTCCATTGCACGTTCCATTTATTAGCCCAGGCAAAGCTGTTTCCTCAACCCAGGCCACATCACGCGTGGCTGTATTGACATGGCCCCCAGCCCGATCCTAGCAGACCTTGGGCCTCCAGCTTCCCACCCTGGCACCCTCAGCCTGAGCACAGCCAGTGTCTTCCAGAGCTGCACCCGCTCTTCTTTTCAGCAGTCTTTGGATGTGATAAACAATGCAAGAAAATGTATGTGATGAAAGTCTAGATGGCCTCTACTCCTAGAAGGCTGTGAGAAGCTGCGTGTGTCTGCGGGAGACCTTTCTTCTCATGAGCAGTAAAATGTGTGTTGTGGGGAGCAAGGGTGAGAGGAGCCTGATCAATAACGTCGCTGAAAGTTCCTTTTACATGATGGGAATGCTATTTGTCACAGCTGCTTGTTTACTAGCACCATTTGTTATGCTCTAATGCGTTTTCAGGCGTGCCCACATCCTTCTTTGTTGACGATGTCACTTGAGAAATATGCTTCATAAAACCTATTAATTGAAATTTATAGTGCCGATCACTGCAAGGTTTACGTGAGCGTGATTGGCTAAGGTCCATCTAGTATTTCAAGCACAGTAGAGGAGAAATGTCGTATAAAAGGACATTAGCTGTTAAAAAATCGTTGTTTTATGGTGGAGTATTTAGGAAAAGTGCAGAATCCTGAACTAAATATTGGCTGTTTTATCCATCTCCATCAGCTGGAGTCTGGCTGCTCTACATGGATGCATTATCCAAACTCAAATCAGCATCACATTAGCTTCTGGTGTTGCATTTTAAAATGCAGGACAGTGTAAGAATCTGTCCAGACGTGAAGAGCCCTGATGTATTCCCTTGACTTAATAACTTAATAACTTGCACACATCAACATTCGCTTGTCAAGGCACACTCTACATAGGTAGAATTGTATCCACTGATACAGCGGGCGGTTTTATGCTGAAACAAGTTGACAGACAGCTTGTGCTGATGCTGTGGAATTGCACAGTGTGTCGGCAGTGAATCTGAGCAAACTGAGGCATTCCGAAGAGGCTGCATCCACAGCATTTTGACCATGACTGATGAAGGTGTAATTTGTTTTAATTTTCATGACGTAAATTAGGGTAGGAAGAATTCAATTATATGCACTAAATTAAAGAAGGTAAAGTCCTGGCAGCTTCCACACATACTTTGCAGTGAATCTATTACAACCTGATTTCTTCTGTTTAGTGATTTTAAATGCTGAAGTAATGGGAGTGGGAAGCCATATCTGATTTAAACATGGGATACTTGTATTGTAATCTTAGCTTTGATATCAGTGTGCTAGAGTTAGGCTTCTGGTCTGGCAGGTGAATTTGGCTTCCTAGTTCTAGGTTGGCTCAGAATAGATAACATATAGAGAGTTTATTAAGTTATTTACTGATCAGTTCCAAATACTTAGAGTGCAGTTTCCCTCCACATTGTCCGCACTGCCTTTTGGTTTTTTTAAAACAAGGCAAAAGGCCTTTACGTGGATGATCAAGCAATCTCTGTAAATCTATCTGAAAATTAAATATAAGCTGTTTTGGGTAAATGTTAGGTGTTATTTTCATCTCTGCAGCCCCATATATGTGGGTGGCTGCTGAATGGGAGTGTTGACAGACATAATTACTCAGAAATGACTGAAAACCAGGGTTCTGTCAGGTCTAGTAGGGGAAAAAAGAAGGTGAAATTTTGCTCAAATAGGGGAGTATTTGCAAGAGTGGTCCATTAAGAGTAAGTAAATGCTTACATGTGCCTGATGGTGCACTGATGTTATAACCCATGGTTGCAGGCCAACAGATGACAGCAATCAGCCACCCGGCAGAGGAGTTCTGTCCATGCATGGTCTCACTTACGGAGTGATTCGAGTGGACTCTGAAGAAAAACTTTCTGTTCTGACTGTCCAGGATGTTGGCTTAGTGATGCCAGGAGGTAAGGAACTTTCTTTGAAACTTATTATGATTCATCAATTGAAGTAATTAACTGTAGAAAGTCATAGGTGGGCATACTTTGCTATTAGACAGCAAGCTTTGGGATTAGAGCATGTGTAATTGAAAACATTTTAGTCCAAAATCATTACCTTGTAAAATGTCATGGTTTGGAAATCCCAAGATTTCTTGTCTGTTTTTGCCTCCATGGCTGTCTTTACTTGTATTAGTGGTGTGCTTTAAACAACCTGTCAGCACATCAGAACATCCATTCCTTAACTGTGAGATACTGGTACAGAAAATAAGGAATTTGGATTCTGATGTATGGCGGCTATAAATATCCCTAAAGTTGACCCATATGAAACTCGGCAGTGAAAGTTTTCATAACCTGCGATAAGGATCAACAAAATTGCCATCTGAAGGCTTGCAGAATGTTTTTCCAAAGATCTTGTGCTATTACCCAGTCATTAGAAAGAGGAGGTGTGACTGAACAGTTCATGTTGATAAATTCAAACTGAAACCAGTGCTTCTAAAGATGCAGATAAGAGTTTTCGTAAGAGAGCTAGATTTTAAATGAGATGTTATGGAGACTAGGAAAGGATAATACTGTAGTTTTTCATAAGAGAATGTCTGTTATGCACCAAAGGAATAAATCATAATGATGCATCTTAGAATATTTCAGTTGAATAACTTAAAATAAAGGAAGATAAGATTGGTTGTTGTCAAATAGTTGTCATATAAGGTATTATTATAGATATGCCACCTTGCACTTCATACTACATTCTCCTACATGCTCCTGTTTGTCCTCAGAGTGAGGTAAAGGTCATTCAAGATTCTTGACACTTGTAGTTAAAGGATGTACTGATTCATTTCTGGCCTCCCTTGTTCATCATATCCGCTTTCCAACTGCAAAATCTACACATGCTGGACTTCTACTCCAGGGACTGTAGCCAAAGCAGCATACTTGATTCTTATTCACATGGCTCACACATACAACAGTGCTTCTTCCTCAGACCAGTGCTTTCTAATCCCTCCTGTTTAGCTCTTGCTGTCTCTGCAGTCCTGTAAGACCAGTGAGAGGGAGTCTGAGCTCTGACAAATTCGTAGTGAAACAACTGTACTAGTCTCCTAGAATATCTTGATCTTTCATATGGTGTTACTTGCTACTTTGTGAGAGGTAGATTTCCTGGTTGCCTGCCTCCCTGGCAGTGTAATTATTATCAAGAACCCCATTAATTTATTTCATTTTGCACTGACTGTGGCAAATCTGGTCTTCAGTATGCAAAACTGGGAACAGAATCACATTTCACAGCAACATTACCGATCAACTGAAATTTTAGAGAGCAAGGCAAATTAGGTTTTGTTAGGAGTGTGAAGTCTGAGTTTACATAAAGGTTTTTACATTCTTTCTGTAAGTGTTATTTATAATACAAATAACATTCGATAGTGTTGAACACCTTAATGTTTGAGAAACCGACTGTTAGACATTAGAGCCTACATATAATTTATTTGTTTATGTCATCTCCACCACAGTGTCTTCCTCATAGCATTTATATTATTCTGTAGTTAATTTTATAATGTTTTTGCTCTCCCTCTAGCTATAATGTGTTCAGTGAAGCCAGATGGAGTTCCTCAGCTCTGTAAAACAGATGAAATAGGAGAACTTTGTGTATGTGCTATTGCAACGGGTACATCATATTATGGACTCTCGGGCATGACCAAAAATACTTTTGAGGTAAGTTGTCCAGAAAACACTATATAAAATCCTTCCTTTTTAGCTTTTTCAGGATAATATTTCACATAAAATACTGATATTAATGATATCAGAATAGCAGTAATAATCAATGCTTGTGGCTTGGAGCCTTAAGTACTCTAGCCAGATAATCTGCACTGAAGCCCATTTCATTAAGTGCAATAGCAGATATTTATGTGGGTTTAGATTCGGCTCTGAAGAGCTTTTACTTTAATTTTGAAAGACGATACCAGGGGCTGAAACAATCAGAAGGAAAGCAGGAAGAAAAACAAAGTTCAAAAGGTAATACTGTACAAGTCTATGAGCTAGCTACGTGCAGAATTTGACTGTTGCAAAGGGTAGGAAGGCTGCTGGTTATCTTTAAAAAGCAGTTTCCGCAACGCAGCCAGCATTAAAGTCTTGCATTTATGCAGAATCCTGACTGATGTAGTCTTCAAGAGGTATCTGAATAGCAAAGATACCTTTTCTTAATTAGTCCACACCTGCTTTTGTTTGAATTGCCTTAGGTGAAAGCCTTTTTTGCTTTGCGGAATCTGTTTTCCAGTAGGTTTCAGCTCCAGTGCAGGCAGCTGCATTGATAGCTCTGTTGTACCTGCTCACTTGTTATCATTAACTTCCACTGAAGCCAGTATGAAAGGCTGAACAAATCAGAGAAATACTGAAAAAATTTGAGCTGACATTTTTATTAAGTTCTGATTTTTTTCTCTTTTAATATTTGAGGAAAAAAATAAGAAAAATACATTTACATTTCTTTTAACAAATGCTCTGATATTACCATTTTTAATAGACCAAACATGACTAATATCTCCTGCAAAGTGCAGATCTGAATGTTGTAAACACTATACATTAAATAATTAATGGAGACTAGTGGATACGACTCTCCATCCTGCTGTTGAAGACAGGAATCCTACTATGCTATTGTGATCTGAAATTTGTTGGTAGCTGATTATTGTGCTACAAGTACAATTTACAATACCCAGTGTGAATGATAATCCCAGATTTAACATATTTCAGGGGAGAAAGGTACTTACTTTCGTTTTGTAGTACTTGATATAATTGTTAAATCGTTCATAATTCATAACTGGGTCTGCAGTTTAGCAGCATGTTTAGAATGATTTGGACTTGTTCCTAATGGTAAGCAAGTAAATTGATATACAGTGAGCAGGACCACTCATTTTTAATGTTAACCATGTTCTTAGGAGCCTGCTACAAGTGGACCTCTTTTTTGTTTTCGTGTGTAATTCATGCTGCAGGTATTAGAGAGTCAAAAGAGTTTTGTGTTCCTGAAATGAATTATGCCTGAGGATGTATAAGCATTAAATCTGTTCAGTAAGAGTCATCCATGGGCATCTGGCAGCAGGATTTGACCTTTTTTTTTAGATGACCCTTGAAGGACACTATGTAGCCATGGTCTTCCACTTGCCATTGTATTAAATAGATTGCCTTTAGACTATTTCAGTTTAAAGAAGTGATGGTAGCGAAGTGTGGTTGCTCAGAATGCAGCTCAAAGCAACTCATGTACCAGAAGGATAACGCTGAGCTAGTGAGGATAGGAAAAGTGGTGGCAATCTGCCTGCGGAAGTGAAGTTTGCGTCTGGTGTTCAAACATCTAGAGAGGCTCTGTATGGGGCTGTATTTTCACTCTTAGACATGCTACAGAAGGCATTGTCACTGGTGTTATGAGGACTTAATTGACCTTAGATAAAAATGTGGTCAGCTGCAAGAGTCATTAATGTACAGTACTTGAAAACAGCTTCACTTCTAGCCTGCTTGTTTCTCTATACTGTGCTGGCAGTGAACATGAGGTACTGAAAAAAGCCTCTGCTGTAATGTTTACAGTTTAATCTCTCAGGTAACCTATACATAGCACCTCAGGCTAGCTGCATTCTCCATGACCGGTTTTTTTTGTTATTCAGTACTGTTTATGTTGATTTATGTGGTTTTTTAAGATCATACATGATTTATAGAGCCATGGTTAGGGAAAATATGTGGTAAACAGAGTGAGATTGAACTTGCTGGAACTCAGGTATTGAAAATAACACACACTAGCCTAGGAGTTTCCTGACACTGCCTTTATGGCCAGTGAAGAGTGAAAAGCATCACCAGCAACCTATTTACTTCATTCCAGAAGAGCCGTCTGAGAGAGCGTGCCTGAAATACTTCACAGCATGATCTCTGTGTATAGCAGTGAAGACCTATGTTTCTTTGTCTTACAGGTGTTTCCTATGACCAGTTCTGGTGGCCCTATCACTGAATATCCTTTTATAAGGACCGGACTACTTGGCTTTATAGGACCAGGTGGACTTGTCTTTGTTATTGGCAAAATGGATGGTTTGATGGTTGTCAGTGGAAGACGACATAATGCTGATGACATTGTGGCAACAGCACTGGCCGTGGAACCAATGAAATTTGTCTACAGGGGAAGGTTTGATCCTTTCTTTTCTTATATTGTGTAGAAATCCTTATTTTGCTCAGACCAGGTGTAAGTGACCCAAAATGCTTTCAGAAGGCAGTGCCAAATTTGCACTGGGCTGTCTGAAAGTTGCTGGTATCAGTAAAATGGCAATGATAGAACCAGGACACAGCAGAGGGAAACCTAAGACAGTGTTGAGGCAGATACCAAGGTCCAAAATTGTGATGATTAGAATTCCCTGTTGAACAGTTGGTTAATTCTGAAGATGTTGACTCAACAGAATCGTAGCTCTCTGAGTTTAACATTTCCGACATGCCTAACACACTGCGGTGCCTTGTGTGACCTTCCTAAGGTGTTGGAACTGAGCAGGAGACATCTAAAACTTCATCTAAACTGAAGAGCCTAATGCAGTAACATGCGTTCACACATGATCACATGGCAGACCTCTCACAAAAAGAAGTTGCAGTTACTTTCTTCTAAGATGGGGCCAAAGGACGTGGCTGGCTGTTACACAACAGTTTAACAACCTCACTGTGACCCAGATGTAGTGCTTTTCTTATCCCAGGAAGGTTCACTTCTCCAACCCTGCTGTGACATTATGCCTGTATTTACATGATTCTAAAACAAACCCACCTATTTCTCCTCCAGAAGCTACCCACAACTGTTCTCGTTGCTTTTTCCCCGTAAATAAAATCCTATTGATACACCAGTTGTCTGAGTAATAAGTAACAAAATCGTAGTTGTGGAGGGTTAACTTAGAAGACAGGCTTTTCCACCTGTTCTGACACCAAATACTCTTCTCTCCTTCTCTTCTATAGAATAGCAGTGTTTTCAGTGAGCGTGCTGCATGATGAGAGGATAGTTATTGTTGCTGAGCAAAGGCCAGATTCCACAGAGGAAGACAGTTTTCAGTGGATGAGTAGAGTCCTCCAGGTAATGCTCTTTATGTACATTTGGAAGCTATTTTTTCCTGCTTTATATTCTTTTTATTGATCTTTCAGGCCCCCGAGGTAACTGGCATTTGTCTTTGAGTAATTGTAAGTCCACCTTCAGTTGCACTTGCACCTAATGAGCACAGAATTAGATTCTTCTGAGTGACAATTCCTGTTTGGGCCACACATATCCAAAGAGTGAGCCTTTTCCTAATCACAGTGCTGTAAGAAAACAGGGATGAATTGAAGTGAGTAATAGCAAGGAGACAGTAGCCTATGGTTCATAAGGATATAGTCATTCATTACTTCAAAACGGTAGTGAGTTAATGTTTTGTATACTCGTACTGTCAAAGCCTCTACCAAAGACTACCAAAGTCTCTTACTAAACAGCTGTTGGCACTGGTATGGAGTTGACCCCATCAAAAGCAAATGTATGTATCTGAGCTAGATCTCCAGATTTTTTTTTTTAATCAATGGGAGAGAATTATGTGTGTCTAGTGCACCATGTTGATAGCCAAAATAAACTGAATGAAACACAGCCTCTACAGTGAGGTTATCTGCATAAGACACCTATTGCAAGGAATCCCGTTCCAGCTGTCAGGTGGATCACGCAAGGCACATACTGCTGGGATGAAACCCGCCTTGATGGTGTTGTGGACACTTTGACCAGAAGACAGAAGCAACTGAATACTAAAAAATTCTGATCTTCTTCTTACATATAGCAATCCAGGTTAAGGCAATATTATTACCATACTCAAAGTTTTTTCCGCTTGAATGTCCGAGCGCAAAAAATTAGATACTTTAGATAGCAGTCATCTTCCATCTCCTTCATCTTCGTGGTTAAGTCAAAGTCAATTCTCACTCAAAAGCAATAGGTTTAATGGAGATGTAGTCAAATAGAGTCTGTCTGTTGCTACCTTGTGAAATGGTCTCAGCTCTGTCTACAGCTGGTCACCTGTTACTTCCACTTACCTTCCTTTCTGTCCTTCCTCAAGGACTCTTCTCAGGCAAATATATTGCAAACATCTTTTTTGCTGTACCCAAGAGCCAAAGAAAAAGATCCCACACGAGTCGTAGAAGATGTTTTTATTCGTTACTGCTTTATACTGGGTAAGAAAGGGAATCTGTCTACCATATCCTTGAAGGGACTGAACGTATAAGCTTTCATCCATCTCAAGACAGGTTTGTCTGCTCTCTTGATTTAGGACATAAGTACCTTTCGTACAGCTAGAGACATCTCATATTCATAGTAGATCTAAATTATTACCAAGAAAAGCTAGAACTTCTAGCTTGTCTGTCACACAGAAAGCCTTTGAAGGCACCTAGAGCAACCTATTTTAGAAGGAGGCGCTTTTGGGTTGCCCATGCTTTCACAATATTGATCAGGTAACAAGCCTCTAAGAAAAGGTTGAAATTCTGGACTTGACACTTCTCCAGTTTAGTCAGCTGAGCATTTTTGTGACTTCCAGAGAAATTGTGTCCTACATCATTGTAGCCAGTAAAATTCAGTACTGAACAATGTGGGAGTCTGGTGTAAAGTTGCTCCTGCCAAAAGTCAATCCTGGTATACTGAGTGTGATCAAGTCCCAGCAATGTCTGGGAGTGGTAGGCTGTATATCAAAGTACACATGTGTTGTGTGGCTGCTTTCATCACACTTGTGCGAAGTCTGCAGCTCTGGCATGCGTCACTATGTGAACAAGAAGTTTCTGGTTCCACTTCAGCTGAGAGTGGAGATGGAGGACAGAAGCCAGGAATATGCAGGATGCATTGTGCCTCCTTCCCAATGAGATGTTTAATGACAGACATCGGGAAGTAGTAACCAGTTCTATCTGAATCATCTGCTAGTGCTGAGCAATGTAACAGTATCACACTTGTGTCATGACTGTCAATGGCATCCATGATAACAAACTACCAAATTACTACTCATTTCTGACGATATTTGTGAGACTTGTCTGACACCCTGCGTGTGCGGCCTTGTGCCAGCCCTGCCCAACACTGCCTGCTTCTGCTGTGCCTTGCGGGATCTCTACATCTCTTCCCTAGAGTTGAGCTGCATCGATTTGCAGGACTTGTTAACAATGGGTTGTACCTTGTTCTGACTCTCCCTGGCCCTTCCTGCTCCTCAGCAGAGGGCTGAGGGATGGTGGAGCTGCTATACGTATGGGACTATGCTGGGCTGCATCTATGGGTTTTAGCAGAGACATGGTTGGGAGGGAGTGGTCAGGCAGCGTAGAGAGACTCTTGAGAGTAGTGGAGGAGTATGGGATTTTAGTGACAACGTGCGTGAAGATCCCAGGTCACCCAGCAGATCAGTCAGATGGATCCTAGATGCTCATTCATCTCCCAGACTGCTGCAAGCTGATCGGACCCTTCAGGCAGAGCTGGAGCTCCGGTACCTGGCAGACTGGAGTTAGTTTCACCAGTGCCAGCACACTGGCAGGACTTCGCAGACAAGGAAAAGCTAAGAGATCTACTGCAGAACTGGAGAGTGTCTGTCTGGAGAGTTTTGTCAGAATGGAATGTTTTCTTAGTTTGAATGACGTAGCAATTTGGACTCTGCAAGTTCTGGTATCTCTAATCAATTTTCTCAATGAAACAGAGGGATAAAGATTTCAGATGCTCTTGTTTACTTCTGGCTGGACAGTCATTTCAAAACCAAGCCATCTCATCAAGAGGCATAAATGACAGCAGTATTAAAACTGACTGGTAATCTTCTCTCACAAAATTTTAAAGCTTAGTTCATTAGGGCTCATCCTTGTGAAACAAAGTCATTCCCTTCGTCAGTGCCAAGTTCCAAAGTGTGAAAGGTCATGGTTTTGAATGACCCATGACATTTTATGAAGCATTGTGCTGCAGAGGTAGCTATCAAAGGAGAGAGTTCAGAAGTCACTGGGGAATCATTATATGTAACACCCCTGATTCCATCCCAGCTGATTATTGCTTTCCATTCACCAGTTCCAGAAGCCACACTGTTGTATGTTTCAGTAAGAGTGGTTACTTGCCCCGTAACAGTTTTCCTTCAGGCTGATATCAAGTGAGGATCCCATGATGTATCACTGCTTTTCAGAACCTACAAAAAACATCAAGATTAGGATGTTATGATGGTTTTCGCCAGAAACATGAGACATTGTGTGTTGGCTATCATATACATATGTCACTATTGCTGATCTTTCAGGTAAGGTGTATGTAGACCAGCAACGAGATCTTCCAATACTACCGTAAGATCTACCACTACTAAAACGGCAATGTTTGTGAAATGAGTAACTGCTTTGTTATTCTTTCTTATGAAACTTTGCAATCAAATAAATAAAAAATGAAGCAAACAGAAGCCAAAAGCAAAGCATTTCTTGGAGACTCTGTTGAAGTAATCAGTAATTTATTGGTCTACACTTAAGTACATAAGTGTAAATGATTATTTGATTCTCCAAATATAGGTTGTATCTTCAAGGCAGTAGATGTATGCATTCACTGTTCTTACAGTTAAAAATTAAAATGCAAGTTAAGTAATTACATTTTTGAACATTTAACTAGTCATTAGAGATGTTGTCTGTACGTTGTTTCTCAGTCTGCTTGGGTGTCTGAAGTTGTTTTCTAACTCACTTGCTGCAACTGATGTTACCAATGTAAGGAAAATAACCAGTTAAAATGTGTACGGAATTAAAATCTTAAGTGCATGGATATTCATGTTTAACTAAATAAATTGCATAGGTACTGTACATTACAGAGGTTTTGAAAGTGTTGCAGTTTACTCCACTTGCCGGACAATGAACGTGGTTATTATAAGATTTGCAGGTGCTTATTTTTCAGGTTCTCACTCAAGTGGATTTTTTTTCAAGTGGATAGTTTCATAGTTTTCCCTTATGTTGTACCAATTCCCATTCCTGCCTGAGGCTCTTTTACACAGTAATCAGGCAGTGAAACAGTGATTATCTTAGAAAAATTTAAAAAATTTGTAAGCTACATACATCAGTAGGTATATGGTGATATATGTGCAACTTGGACTGGATGTTAAGTTGATAGGAATCCTTTGAACTTTAATTCTGAGAAGTGCTCCAGTTAAAATCAGTTTCACATGAGCTGCCAGCCCATCTTCGTAATAAATCTCCAGGATAAGTGCTACGAACGTGTGCCTAAGGGATGCCTAGGTAGCACTTCTTAGTAGATTTCTGTATATTTATCACTAGGTTTTTGTCTGCTTTTTTATCTTCTAGAGTGAGTGTAATAGCATCAGTGCTACATTTCCCTCCACCTGTTCCCACTGAAAAGAACCTCCTTATCACTGACATTGCTGAAGTGTCTTTCCATTGCCAGTTAATTATTAGGGTTGTTTTATGCAGTAATTCAGAACAACATGTGCTTATTAGAATGATGAAAAATTAGCGTTTCATTAAAGTTGACTTCCTGCTTTTTTAAGGCTATTGACAGTATTCATCAAGTGGGAGTCTACTGCTTAGCACTCGTACCAGCAAACACGCTTCCCAAGACGCCGCTGGGAGGAATACACCTGTCAGAAACCAAACAGCTCTTCTTGGAAGGGTCGCTGCATCCTTGTAATGTGCTAATGTGCCCCCACACATGTGTAACAAACCTGCCTAAACCAAGGCAGAAGCAACCAGGTAAGAAGAGTGAAGGCAAAGGGACCGTGACTTAATGCTGTATGTTGATGGTACTGTATGGAGCAAGATCAAGTAACTGCTAATGCAGGTGAGAATCGGCTCGATCAGTTGTTCCTGTTAAATATTCCAGGTGTGTTAAGGACATCATTGGTTTTGGCAGAAGCTAGAAGTACCTTCACAAAGAGCCCAAGCAAAAATGCTCCAAAACCCTAACTTTGGTGAAAATTAAGACATTTTTATCACTCTACAAGGCACTGGAGAGACAACACCTGGAGTTCTTTGTAAAATGCTGGTCAGTAGTGTTTAAAGAGGATGGGCTGAAACCAAAACAGAGAAAGATAAACTCTTGGCTTATTTGAAGGCTGAGTTTGTAAAGTAGAAGTAGAGAGGAAGAGGACTGTTGACAATAGCAGTGTTGGAAGCATAGCAAATACTTGAAAACTGGCCATGAATAAATTAAACCTAAGAAAGAGGATAAATGTTTTTACCTGAGTAGGGAGGTTCTGTGTTATTCTTACAGCAGGCATATTTGAGGGAGAACCCTGACTAGTTTTAAGATGATTCTTTGGAAGTTCTGCCACACTTTATGAAGAATACTGGATGAAGTGGTGCAGCAAGGCACTGACTCAGGACACTGAGAAAGCCCTGGTAGCCTGCTGTAGTCCAGTGGCTGGTTACTCATGCCTAATGAACAAGCAAATTGTAAAAAATTTTTTACTTTAAATCCAATTGCAGGTTTTAGTACTCATATTAATTTCGAGGATTTCTGAATCTGTAGCCTCAGGCTTAAGACCCGAATTCAGCTAATTAGGCTAAGTGTTGGTTACTTTCCATTTTAAAAACCAGCTTGGAATAGGAAATGGTTTTACCCTCTGGATCTCAAATACAAGGACTGTCCATCATGATTTCAGTGCAAGTGTGTGAAAACCATCAGCTTGTTTGTTTATTTAAAACCTTTGGACAAATGTTTCAGAAATCAAAACCATAATCTGAGTTTGCAGATACTGGCAATGTCAGAGGTTAACAATGACTTCCACTAGCTTAATGAAAGCAGTGAAGCCTTTCACTGCCATGCTCACTTCAGTATTTCCTTGTTGCTGCTTCACAAAGTAATCACTGAATTAGGATCAGTGCAGTGGAGATACTTACAGATGCATTATGTATACATTATATATCTCTATGGTAAAAGCAATGCCAGGAACACAGAAACTAAACTGATAGCATCATATTCTCCCATTTTTCATAGTTGTGATATACCCAGAGGATACTGCTTTCATGTTTTTAAAGCAGGGTGGTCTGTAGGTGTTGTTTACTGTACATTATCTGGTTGGTTACACATCTTGTATTTTGACCCTTATGCCATACACCATCACTGAGACAAAGCTTGGCCATCACAGACTAGAAGTAAAGCCTGATAGCTACTGCAGTGTATCAGTAATTCATCCAAATGTTTACATGAGTGTAAATGGTATCTGAGGGACAGGTATTTTTCCCTAATGGCAGCAACACAGCATCAGTGAAATCCACCTCATGGAGAAGCGTCAGCTGTGACATCTTCCTTTGTTGTGAAGTTATTTTTCTTCAGTCTCTACCTTGTGCTAAAGGGCTTGCATATGTTTTATCATATGCACCATCTGCCTTCCTAATCCTTGTCGCTTCATGTCTATAGCATTACAGATTTGCTAATACAGATGCAACTTAGCCCAGGGAACAGGAGAGAGAAATAGGAACATTGTTCCTGAAGCCTGGATAGATCTTATCTGGTTTTAGGCACTGAAATGGACATGCCTAAATTAGGAGCTGGATTTTCCAAAAATTTCTCATATCAAGGCAGACAAGATGTGTCTCTGACAGCAGAGAGCACATGCTAAATGGGCTCCTTAGTTACGTATGTTCAGAGGCCTGCCTATCTTCCAGCTACTTCTGGTCCATCAGCCAAATTTTGTGTCGGCGGAGGTGTGCTCAAGGTTTGGTGGTGTGGATAACAAGGAGGAAAATATCATGTAAAGCAAAAGAAACAAAAACAATTTTCATCCACAAGTGAAGGATTTTTACTGCAGTTGGCACATTTCTGCTTTATTCTAGAAATTGGCCCTGCCTCTGTGATGGTAGGGAACTTGGTCTCTGGAAAAAGAATTGCACAGGCCAGTGGTAGAGATTTGGGGCAAATAGAAGATAATGACCAAGCCAGAAAGGTAAGCGAAACTATTCTGATATGGCTTATATTTAGCTACTTAACATCAGGACCCTTAGCAGTATATAGATTGTATTATCATTATTGCAGAATTTGTTAACTTCTTTTTTTAGTTCACACTAAAGTATTTCAGGATCCCCTTTACAGATAAATATAAAATAGACATGAGGGGGGATCGCTGTATTTCATTTGTATGGATTTTTTTTGTAAATTTACATGGGACATCAGAAGAAACATGGTGGAAAGTGTTAGTGGGGCTTCTACCAGAAATCACCCTCTGTTACATCTTTTTTACTAGTTTAAGTGGAGTCCAGGGAGTTTTGTTTTCATATATAGTCCTGACCTTATCTGTTGTTATTTTGATCCTGTCAAATTAAGCTGAAATTCAGCTCTTTTGGGGGCTTATGTGAGTAATTAAATTAGTAAGTTCTAAGCTGTATAAATATTTATATATTTATAATAATAAGAAGAGAGGAAGCTAAAGAATTAAAGTTGTGCTTAAATTCAGGGATCAGTAAAAACTATTTTATTGCTTTGAAAGTGTAAGTAGTAATATATCATAATCCCAGCAGTGGCTTCACTTCCAGAGAGGCCGCTGCTACCGTGCAAAAGCACCTTGCTATAAATATGTGTGATGATAAGAGAATTAATTCAGGTTTAGTGCTTCTGGGTATCGATGTAAAATGTAGCATATAAATAAGAAAGACGTAGCTAAATTAGCAAAAATGGTTATCTGGTTTTTAAAGCCAAAAAATTATTTAGTGTCATGACTATCACTCTGCTTTATTTTAGTTCCTCTTCCTCTCAGAAGTGTTGCAGTGGAGAGCTCAGACCACTCCTGACCACGTGCTTTACACTCTACTCAACTGCAGGGTAAGAAGCTCAGGCCACGACTCTGACAGGCCGCGGTGTGGAAAATGGCACACTGGTATTGCAGCTGCACCTGCTTGTGCTGTGACTCAGTGCGACCTTTCTGTTTCTTTTCCCGTTAATACTCGGCTGTTATATTTAATGTCCACCGAGGCAGAAAGGAAGAGAGAATAATCATTGCCAGTTGTCAAAATATAGATTGCTTTTGTATCAGACAGCGTGCCTTACACATTTCTCATTTCTTTTTCCACCACATATATGTTGTGTCTGAGCAGATCTATTTCCATACTGATTGTTCCTGTACCAAAGAGTAGTATTTCATATCGCTCGCCATACTGACTTCCAATTTGAAAAGCACAGGCTTGGCAAAATCAAAGCATTTTCCCTAAATAAAGCAATGATTGTTGGTTTTGAGACTGAACTGTCTGAGGGAGGTGTGAGAATGGGGAAAGGAGGTGAAGAGAAGAAGAAGAGGCATGTCCAGAATCCAACCACGTCTGCAGAGAATCATTAATAAATCTGCCTGCACAGCCTACATGAGGTGCCAGCCTGGCACAGCATTTCATTGCTTATCAAAAATGAATTAATGCATGTGAGGTGGTGCAGAGCTCAGCTTTACTAAGAGTGGGTGATTACAGACTTCTTAGGTGATGGTAGATGACAAACCGTTAATTCCAAGACCACTGCAAGGAATGAAAGTCTGATTTCAAACCATCCCACCACAGTACATCTAGACACATCTTATCAAAACTGGGAAACACACGTAGTGTGTGAGGGTCTCCAAGAGAGGAGGGGCCTGAGCAGTGCTATTCTCCTGGGCCACCTGGAGTAGCTGGTGTTGTTTCAGCCCATGTGGTCCCTGCTCAGCTTGGATGGGATCTTAAACCTCCGGTAATTTGTGAACTTCTGTGAAAGGATCACTTACTCTATTTATAGGATATGCTTCCCCAGCCCATGTTACAGTGCTGGTACCAAAGTTCAGTTTGAGGCTACTAAGAAGTCATTAAATGACCTTTTTAAATTCAGATTAATAGCTAATATGATGCAAAGAAGTGCAACTTGACAGATAATAGTGAAGTAGTAATGTAGTTGTCTGTGGCAAAGTAGAAATCTTGAGAGGCAAGGCTGTTTATAGATTCAATATTACACCATTCAAACAGTGCATTGTTCTGTCCTGCAAGTTAGGAGCAAAGATGCTGTGAGGAAGACAATGATGTGTACTGTCCTGTCTCCTCCACACAGGCTGTTGCTTTTAAGCTTTAAATAAAGCCAGACTTCCCATGCTGGCAAAAGGGTTCAAACAGTGAGAGGGAAGGACACAATGTGCAAAACAAGGATTAAAAAAATAATTTCTCGTTCCGTGGAAGTGAAAGATAATTGAATTTTGAAATTCAGTTTCTCCATTACTCTCAGTGCGGAGTATCGTATCATATGAAATTTGTTTGGAGAGATGTAATACTTTATGGAGAGATTTGATGTTTTATGGAAAGAAGTGACAGGTTTGGTGGGATTTAGCCTAGACAAGTTTTATTACCCATCCTGAATTTCAGTTCTGATTTGTAACTTTTCCCTTTTTGTCTTCCTTGCACATTGTCTGTAGGCTTTGTTCTGAAACATCCAGGCATCTTGCAGTGGATGACTAACAGAAATCCAATGAGATTAGTATTTTCCTGTAACCCAAGCTTTTTGAGAATTTGGAATATTTCAAAATTAGAGCAGTGCGTTGTTTTTAGTGTGTGTCATGAAGGATTGCAACACCTTTACGTTGCAGGAGACCTCATATAAAAGACCCGAAGGGAATAGTTGCCTGGTGCTTGCCAATGATTCTTGTCCAACAACAGGATTCTCCTTCCCTGCACTTCACATAAACAGTCTTTCTTCTGGTTCATCTGTAGCAAGTGCCAAAAGTCTTCAATGTGAACAAGTTTTGCACAAATTTGCATGATTTGCAATGATTCCCAACTGTGTAAGTTGGGCAGAGAGGAACCTGATGAAGTTCAACAAGGGCAAATGCAGGATCCTGCACCGAGGAGGAACAACCCCATGCGTCAGTTCAGGCCTGGGGCGGACCTGCTGGAGAGCAGCTCTGTGGAGAGGGACCTGGGTGTCCTGGTGGACGACAGGTTAACCATGAGCCAGCAGTGTGCTCTGGCTGCCAAGAAGGCCAATGGCATCCTGGGGTGCATTAGGAGGAGTGTGGCCTGGGGTGCATTAGGAGGAGTGTGGCCAGCAGGTCGAGGGAGGTTCTCCTTCCCCTCTACACTGCCCTAGTGAGGCCCCATCTGGAGTACTGTGTCCAGTTCTGGGCTCCCCACTTCAAGAAAGATGAGGAGCTACTGGAGAGAGTCCAGCAGAGGGCTACGAGGATGGTGAGGGGACTGGAGCATCCTCCTACGAGGAGAGGCTGAGGGAGCTGGGCTTGTTCAGCCTGAAGAAGAGAAGGCTGCGAGGAGACCTAATATATGCTTATAAATATCTGCAGGGTGGGTGTCAGGAGGATGGGGCCAAGCTCTTTTCAGTGGTGCCCAGTGACAGGACAAGGGGCAATGGGCACAGACTGAAGCATAGGAAGTTCCGTCTGAACATGAGGAAGAACTTCTTCCCTCTGAGGGTGACGGAGCCCTGGAACAGGCTGCCCAGGGAGGCTGTGGAGTCTCCTTCTCTGGAGATATTCAAGACCCGCCTGGACAAGGTCCTCTGCAGCCTGCTGTAGGTGACCCTGCTTAGGCAGGAGGGTTGGACTAGATGACCCACAGAGGTCCCTTCCAACCCCTACCATGCTGGGATTCTGTGTCAGGGGGGCCTGTGTTTCTGATGTTTGTGGGGATATAAAGGGTCCTTCTTCCCATGACTGTGCAAACAGGCAATTTCTTAAAAGGAAGAATGAAGAGTTTAAGCAGATTCCTACTAGCAGGTCTACAGTGACAAGGACACCCAGACCTCAGGTCCCGTTGGCCATATTTAGGGCTGGACAGATGGAAGCCATATTTAGTCCACCATCCATATAGTTGCATATGTCTTTAGAGGAAGCTTTCTTACTGAAATGATCTCCGCATTGTCGAGAGGACTGATTAAAATTGCCTGAAGTGCATTTCAGTAAGTGTGGTTGCTGAAGATGATGAAGAGGAATACTAAGCTCTGACTTTGTCCTTTTTATTTTCAGTTAGGTTGTCCTCTTTGTTGACAGTTTATAGTTTGTACATGCCAGGTGATGCCTGGTGACATGCTCTCTCCTCTCTGAAGCTTGTGGTCAATAAATACTGCGGTGGTGCGTGGGATGGTGATGGTGGATAGAAACCAGCAGTCAGGCCAAATGCTTATTATTCCTTTCCTTGTTAAAATAGAGTGTAAAGAATATTTCTTTAAAACAGTAGACCACCTTGCTTTCTCTCTTAAGAAGGACAGTGATACAATATTTTGCATTGCATTGCATTGTGATTTTGATACATTGTTCATTTAAAGTGTGCATATATATATATTCTTACCTTTTTTCCCCTCAATTTTTTCAGACTCCCTATTTTTAAGTTAACTTAGTGCTTGTGATGAGTGCCAGGTATTTCACAGCAGAAGTGCAGGCGGAAATCCTCTTTCTCCACAGAACAGATGCACAAGCAGAGGTGCAGCCCTTCCCGTACTGCCCTGTCCCGTTATCTCAGCCCAGACCTGGCCAGACCAGCTCTAGGCGCAGTCAGTCTGTCCTGTGCGTTCATTTTCAGACTTGTCTTCTGAGGTGTCAGCTGTGGTAGTGAATTTTGTGATACAGATGTATATATTTCTTTAAATGTGTATTTGTGTGTGTGCATATGTACACACATATATATATTTAGGAAATCTAAGAACATAATACTAATCCAGTATAAAACAAGGTTTTGGTTTGATAGTTTTGAGTTAGCGCTGTTTGAAGTGCTTCAAAAAGCCAAACTGTAGCGTATTGTCACTTCCCCTTTTCTTTCATGCTGACCAGTTACGCAAATTCAACAAATGCCTTACTTCTCTGTTTCATTTATATGCATGTGCTTAGCTTTTGTTCCAGACTAATTCTTTTCCCCGTCACAAAGAATTGTTTTCTCCTGTGTCTTTTGTCTCTTGTCTTTTGAAGTGTTTCTGCTGTGCCGTTTGGCTTCACTCCAGCGTGCAGACAACGAAGTGCAATTTTCAGGAGTGCTCTCCACAGATTCTCCAGATCGCTGTAGAGACCATGAAGCACTTTCCTGGCTGTAGCAGGAGTGCTGCCTGGGTAGCAAGGGAGGGAGTACAGGTTACATGGGCAGGATCTTACCGTGCTACTGTACTCCCTTGGTTAGAGCGAACACACTGTTCAGGGTAGAAGGTACAGAGAAAAGAACAGAGATCATTCCTCTGCTTTACAAACATCTTTTTTCTTTCCAGTTGCCGTTTGACATAAAGCTGAAGGTTTCCGTATTTAAGTTGATTGCGTGACATATTGTGGCTGCACCTTATCCAGTAACTTCTAAAGTGCAGAGGAAAACAGAGCTTCAGCACATTGCATTATCTTCTGTGACGTTTAACTGTCTTCCTGTGCAGGGAACAATAGCCAACTCGCTAACATGTGTCCAGCTACATAAACGAGCGGAGAAGATAGCTGTCATGCTGATGGAAAGGGGGCATTTACAAGATGGAGACCACGTGGCTTTGGTTTACCCACCAGGTAAAGAACTGCCCTGCCCAGTCCCTTAGTAGTCCCGAAAATTTATCAAGGTCCTTTAGAACGGTGCTGCACTGGTGGTGTTACCAACCTGCAAACCATGTTCAGTGGCAAAACACAGTATTTGCCTTATGAACATTTCTTTGAACTTAGTCAAAGATACTTAAAAAAATTTCTCTTGTGTATGCACATAGATACTATTTCTTTGGGTTCAGATTAAGATTAACCTGTGTTTTTAAAACCTGTCTGTTATAAGCAGTCAAATTGAATTTCTCTTGTCTTTTAATTTGCTGGTAATGTACTACTATTGGAGCAGCCAGCTCTGCTAAAATATTCCATCTGCTGAGTGTTCTTAGATCCACTTGTTGAATTCCCTCTTGGAAGGGCTGCGTTTCATGTGGGTAAAGCAGCAATACGTAGGAAGTGATTCATGGCTTTTTAGAGTAGAAATATGATGAATAAATCACAGATAATGAAGAAATAGCAAATTGTAATCACTGTTTTCTCTATGGATCTTTAACCTATAGAGCTCTCTGTGGCTTGGATTTTCATCCTTTGACATAAGAGCTTTTAAGCTTGTGTTGACTGGTACCACGTTTGACATTTGTTTGAAATTATTTCTGATCTAGTGCTGCTCTTTTATCTTCAGCATTTCATGTGTGTTGATGAAATAAGCAGTCTGATTGAAGGTCTATATTGTGATATTTAGTTGTAAGGGGTGCAAGATACTGGTTAAATCTTCATAGTTTATAGCAGTAATTTCTCAGTGGTTAATATGAGAAAACCTTTTCCACAAAAGAGGATCAGTATTTAAAACATAAGTTTTTATTTTCTGTATTTTGCTTCCCATGAATAAAGCATTTTATTGAAGGAACAGTAACCTACCAGTACTGCAGATCCTTTTCCACTGAAAGAATAAACCAGCCCCCATTGTCGTCTTGTCACGGCCTGTGTACAGCACCGGGGAGCTATCAAACAGCAGTATTCAAGGGATCTTTGTGCTGTTGTCTGTTCAGCCTCCTTGGATAGCCTGAAGTGTGCTGTCAACAGTCTGTCAGCAGTAGTCAATATTTATATGGAGCAACACCTAATTTTATGTTAGAAGCAGGATTTCAAAATCATTACTCTCTTTTTTACTATAAAAGTTCAGGTAGAGAAGTCAAAGCTGCATATCTGAGATTAAAAATGACATGAGAAAGACTATTTAATAAAACCTCCAGGTGTTCTTTCTGCAGCTGGTAGGAACAGGCATCATCCTACCTCATCCTTTTGCTGGGGCATCCCTCTTCTTGTAGATTCTCATTTGTCTATAAATGTAAACGTGAGAAGATAATTAATTCGTAGAAATCAGTCTTTTTGACAGGTTACTTCCTGATCATAAAAGTGGAGTTCACCTAAGTGATGATATCTGGCTGCAGCTTTGTGTGTCGCCTTTGCTTTTTCATGCTCAGAAGAACAGTACAATTGAAAGGAATCAGTGAAGCTGAACAAATACTGACAAGGGGCTGAGAAAGAAGTCTTTTAAAGGGCTTAGTCACTCATTTAACCTTCTGAGTTGAGTTCCAAGTAATATTTATGCTGACATAGATGTCTGTGATTAAATGATTTGATTTTCAGGGTAGGATTTTTGTTTTGTTCTTCATGCAGGAATAGACCTGATTGCCGCATTTTACGGATGCCTGTATGCAGGCTGTGTGCCAATAACCGTTCGACCTCCACATCCCCAGAACATAGCTACCACGTTACCTACAGTGAAGATGATTGTGGAGGTGAGCAGACACCTGAAAATGCACAAGTAGATTAAATGGGCGATGGATTTGTGTAGTCTTTAGGAATGGTAACTTCAGTGACTGGTGGTGTAGGTTGAAGAGTTGTATTCCTTCCGAAGATTCAGGACCTCAGTGTGTTGCAGTCAACACTGCTTGACAGTACACAACCTGCTGACTTCTGCTGTTGCATTTTGCTGCAGTTCTGCTACCACTTTCACGAAGTATATTTGAAGCGCTTTATTTAGCTATATGCCAGGAATGGTTGGTTTTCTCACCTGGCAACACTACATTGACTACTTTAGAAAGTAGAGAAAAATCCCAATGGAACGCATAGTTTGACCTGGTGGTGGTTTGTGCTCAGCTCTATGCATCTAGTTGTTTCACAGTTTGAAGCAGTTTCAAAGTTCTGTTGTGAAGATGTTGTTCGATGTTTTGTTTCATCCAAAGAAGTGTTACTCAGTCTTTTTCATTCAGTGATTTCTTTTGATATTTTGGCTTTATCTAATAATGTTTAGTCTTTGTTGCATATAAATAACCTCATTGTGCTTGTTACTGAGGGAAGTTAAATGGTTGCAAAGAGATAACTTTTTACATCTGGCAGTTTCTAATTCATTGAGTGGAATTCTGAGTCTCTGAAAAAACAAGTTGAAACAAATGTGATTTTAACATTTCTAATGAATGTTGACATTTTCATGTAATAAGTACTAGAGATAGTTATAATTTGTGGCTTACCTTATGGCACCAGATGCCACAAAATATCAGTAGAGGTATGAGAAATTGTCCCATTGTCTCCAGGGTTCTCACTATTTAATATTTTGGCACTCACTGTTTTTAAACGTCACTTGTTAAAATTGCAGAAGTGGTGTAAAATCTGTTATTTTGTTTTTCCTTTGGTGTTTAGTAGCCAGACTAGATCTGTTTGTTTTCATGATGAAAAACTAGGACAGATCTAAGCTGACTTGTAATCATTGTCCCTTCAATAGACTAGCTTTAAAGAAAATATTAAAATTTATTAGCCGTATTAATGCCAGTTTGACTTAAAAGCCTCGCAGCTCTGTTTTAAACAAGATTTTCTTCATTTTGGGGAGGGATGGCCTTGTAGAAATTAAAATATTGAGGCTGTTCTGTCATTGCCAGTGCAATCATACAAATTTGCTGGTTTGATGGGGTCAAAGCCTACTCTGACATGTTGTATGTCTACACAGCACCTTTTGAAGTCAAAAAGAATGACTTCTAAGCAAAGTTTAGCCTACATAATTTTGGTTTGGTGGTGAACTGGTAGTAGTAAAGTGTAGTATAGTATAGTATAGTAAAATATAACTGAACATTATTGAGCTCCATCTCGAGCAGTTGCTGCCTTCTTTCTCCTTTCCACTGTCCCTACGTGTTTATTTCCAGCTTGCTACTCTCCAGGCATGGACATTCTGCATTTTAATGAACCTCCTGATCTTCCAGATAATATAATTCCTAAGAGGGCTAGTAACCACTAACTCTCGAAATTCCTTTTATTTTACGGATTCTGTAAATCCCAGATCAAGATTTTCATAGCTAAGATTAGATATATAGGAATTACCTTGCCTTGTCCTGACAGTGACATGGTTGGATTGAGGGATGCTGCAGTGGCTTCATTTGTCTTCACTTTTAGCTTGAAATATTTAGATATTCCAAACAGGGGAATCATGGGGTTAGAGGAATTAAGTACAGCTTGGGTCCGTGCTTTTGTGCTCGTTATGTCTTCATGTGCTTTGTAAAGTTGACCTATAAAGCTGACCTCCACGAGGTTACTGTCAATAGAAGCTGATCCCTTCTGCTCGCTGTAAAATTCATTGTACATACGGTTACCGATTTCCTTAGGTTGAACACTGGAAATACAGTGTGCAATGAAACATTTCAGGTTCCTTAAAGAAAAAAATACTCTTAGCAATATTTGCACAGATTCTCCAAGTGTGGGGAAAAGAATGATGCTCCCTTTTCAGTTTTTCCTCTGTACTATCGTGAGTGATTAACAGTGTTCATATTTATGTTTGTGTGAATATTTCCTTAAATATATTAATTTTATAATCAGTAAGAAATATTCTTGTAGTTGCTGCTTTTGAATTTTTAAAAATGGCAAATCTAGAAGGCAAATACCTTCGGCATGTATCATCTAAAATTCAGTGCAGATGGTATTTGCAGTAAACTCACAATTTCCCTTCTTAGTGCTACTTGCACAATTTCTAGTCTACTTTTGCTGGTATCAGAAGAGTTCCCAGTGGTTTTTCCTAAGCACAGGAACTGAAAGTATATGGGTAACATAAAAATGACTTCAGATAGTAAAATTATTCATATAAGTGTCAGACTAGGTTTTGGTTTATGTGAAAATGCTGTTTATAAACCAAGATGTATTCTGATCACATAGGGAGTGTTTTAGTCACAGTCTTCTGTACTGGCATTCTAGGTTGATAACTGGTATAATGTGTTGGAAGAGTCACATTCTTACTATTAAGGTGCCTTTAGTTTCATTACAACGTTTTTCTGAAAGTGCAATTTTCATGTATTTTGTAAAACTCACTCTGCTCTCTGAGTTGCATTTTTTGTGCGTCTTTCCACCTGCTGATTGGAAAACATAAGACTAATATACCCGTGTCCTGTTCTGGCAGAAAAATAAATCATGGTCTTGCTCATTTTCGTGGGAGAAATAATCAATATCCCATTGCGTTATTATTTATTTTTTAAATTCCTAGGTGAGCCGCTCTGCCTGCTTAATGACGACACAATTAATATGTAAATTGTTACGGTCACGAGAGGCAGCAGCAGCAGTGGATGTCAGAACATGGCCTCCGGTACTGGATACAGGTGAGTGCTAAGGCTAGGGGACCTCTGTGTCTTCTTTTATCGTTGTATTTGTCAAGCACTCAGAGGTCTACATGTCTTGGGAGTAAGATGCACACATTTTCTTTCTCTGTTTTCACTAGATGATTTGCCAAAGAAGCGGCCTGCACAGATCTACAAACCTTCTAACCCTGAAACGCTTGCTTACCTTGACTTCAGCGTCTCTACAACTGGCATGCTAGCAGGGGTAAAGGTAGGGACTTCTTGTTAAAACTGACATTTCTGCCGTCACGCCTGGCTGGCAGGTGGTACATTGCTCCTGGTTTGTAACTCCTCTTTATTTTTAGTCACAGAAATTGATTTGCTTCCTCCCTTGCAGTCATAATTTGATTCCACTAACTTTAAATTAGTTCTTCTATACTGACTATGGTACCGTGTGTGGCAAGTTTAGCCCCTCTCCTCCTCCTCAGACTAAAAGTTTTTTGCCAATAGCTCTGCCGATCGCCTACTAGTTTGTCCGCCTGAAGCATTCTGCAGCTCACACATCTATTATTTCCATTTCATGAAGGAAATGAGACTCAGTCATCCTTTTACTACTGGTTCCAGTGTCCATTCATTGTTTTCTCCTTACTGCAACTCAGCTACTGGCTGTTGGTTTTCAATATTCTCTTCTTCATGCATCTTGAGCTCTTTCAATCTCCATTCTGCAATTTTCTCCAGACCGCTAGCCACAATTCATCAAAGCTGTTTTACCTAGCTGCTAACTTAGGTTATTCCAGCTTTGGTTTCACCAACACACAGGCAAAAGCACTCTCTTATTCTTTCTTACCTGTTGCTTTTGTAGTATCTGTTGCATATCCAAGGATTATGATTACTTCAGCAATCTCTGCTGACATATAACACTTTACAGCCTATACTGAATTTCTCATACTCTTTGGCATCATCCATCTATTTTCAGAAGCTTTATAAACAAAGAAAGTATCATTTTTCCAGTTTTCAGATGAGAATTTGAAGCACAGAGCGGTGAAGTGACCAGCCCAAGGGTGACCAGGGGTTAAATGGATGAGCTGGCTGATGGTCAGGTTTTGGACACTCCTGGAAGATTCATTTCATCTAACTTTAAACAGCTACGATGCCTGCAGATGTGGACTAGTCATTGGGCTCCTCAGTAATCAACAGGGAGAAGCAGGGACTTTCAGGGTGTAATTTATCTGACTTACCTGAAACATCAATTTTTGAATGGGGTGAATGTCACATAAGTCTTCATTTCTTTGAAAGGGAGCCTTAAATGATTGTTTCAGATGCAATCATCCGTATTAAATCAGGTCTGAATTCCACCTTATCAGACTTGCAGAAATGACTACTAGCTATGCAAAGTCAGTATTTGGAGAGCTTCAAAGATAGTCAAAGGCAGGAAAAGTCGACAAATCTTTTCTTAATGTGACTAAAGGGAAATCCAGATAAATCTGTCAAGGAATTGTTGATTAGCTTCTGATACCTGGGTCACAAAGCCTCCAGATCACTGACTCAGCGGGTTTATGTAAACAGTTACCACCTACTAGATCATCACTAGTGATTAATTAATTGTAAAAGGATCCTAAGAGGCCACAGGGCTTATATTCATAATGCAGTGGTGCTAAATTTAAAAAACGGCTAAACAACTTGTGTGGCTTCTGAAAAGCTGATAAATGTTTTGTATCGCTTTGGAAGTAGTAGATTCCACTTCTGTATACTCTCAATTTTTCAATAGCGTGCACCCAGTATGATGTAAAAATTCAAAAAATAACATAAGTTCTGGACCTACAGGGTTCAGTTTAATCCTGTGTGAAAAAGTAGTCTTGATTCAGCTAGAGTAGAATTAATCTCTGCAAACTGCAGATGATCACGGTGTGGACACCTGTTCTGAGCGGGTCCTTTAGCATCGCTTGGAACACGTCCAGCCTCAGTTATGGCTCTCATTGGCAATGGAGAAAGACCCACTTCTGGAGCTTTATTCCCCTGTTTACCTTAAGATCAAATAAATTTTGCCTTTGAAGTGCCTGTTCCCCTCCGTTGACTCTTAACAGTATATAAGGCAACTAGTTCTGTATGTGGCAGAGATCAAAGATGAGTTAAATCCTATCCGGGCTGAACTTCTAACACGGGTATCTTTCTTGTTATGGACAGAGAGGACAAAAATGATAAGATGTAATTCTGTTCCCACTGTAGTTAGAACTTCTAAGCTGGGATGGGTGAGTGTGGGAAACATCGTAAAGCTAGGAAAAAATCAGAAGAATTTCCTTTTGATCAGGTTTTTTGTTTCTGCTTTCTGCTTCTTTTGTCACTGAGAGCTTTCTTACCCAGATTTTGAGAGCCTGTTTCTCAATTAGGAGGTGGATAACGTGAAGACATTTTACAGAACCTTTACTAAGTTTTTTGGGGCTCTTTATCACTGAATTATTAGGTCCCTAGTACCGTTTTGCATGCAAATTACTCTTCTATTTAAAAAGTACTTTAGCATTTTTTTTTTATTGTATTAAGAAATATGTACTTAGAAATATGTTACTGATGATTGGCAAAATACTTTGTTCAGATCCTGCAGTCATTCACTCCTTTGTTCTTTCGGAAAGTTTAGCTTGTTATCATTAGCTTTGCATACAGCTTGGAGCACATCTTTAAACCACTCACGGCTTTCTCCCTAAATCATTTCAAACTTACCTTTCATTCTGCCTCCCCTCCCCTTTCACAGTTATTTGGATGCCCTCTTGAAGGCAAATTATGTTTTCTTAGATATAAATTACATGTGTGTTTACACTGAGCACAAAGTCAATATTTATTTGTTTGCTTTATGCTGTAACTGATTTAAGCTCTTGGCACAGTTTGGGAATGAGCCTTCCGAATGACATAGTTGATCATTTTAATTACTTTGCTGTTGTCTTTCAGATGTCTCACGCAGCCACTAGTGCCTTTTGTCGTTCTATTAAGCTGCAGTGTGAGCTTTATCCCTCCAGAGAAGTTGCTATCTGCTTGGACCCCTACTGTGGACTTGGGTTTGTCCTCTGGTGCCTCTGCAGGTGAGGTTTCTCCTCAAATTTTGAAATACAGTTTCCGTTGTACTATAACACAACAAACCGCATGATGTGGAGATGACAATACCTCTGGGACTGACGTAGGCAATTGGAAGTGCTGGAAGCTGTATGAAGAGTGCTGTAAGGAGAATATGCTTTGTTTGAGCCAGGCATGGCCGTAGGTATTTAGACTGACAAGCGCAGAGCATCAACAAGGCTGCGCATTGACCTCCTGCTGTTTTACTGCTGTCTCTGCAGAGGGTGGCTAGTTTTTATTTGGTGAAGGCAGCACTCCACCAATATTACCTTAAGAAAGTGGTTTCTTGGCATCCTCTTTTTCATTCTGTAATCTGAAAGCACAAGTAGATACCGGGGACTTCCTCATTTGTAGGACTTACGGATGGGATTTTCACAGAGGCACGGACATGTGTTTTCTTGCAGAAGGATACTTCTATGGCAGTACCAAAGCTATCAGAAAAAAACATTTCTAGTGAAATGCAAATCAGCTTTTTTTGTTAATAAGAAGTTTAGAAAGTTAACAGTGCTGTCAATCTTTATACTCCAGAGAAGTTACAGTTCAGCACTGAAAGCAGTTCCATCAATTTTTGTTTGTTTGTTTGTTTGAAGTTAAATGGGTTGATGCGGAGGCAAAAAGGAAGAGCTATGGGAGTGTTAATGGAGCCCAATTTTATGAAGACACTGTGGAGTCACAGTAGTCCGAAATCTTTGCTCCCTCCATAGGAGGTTCTTTGGTGTTAGCAGTATTGCTATTTTTAATTACTAAAATGAAGATAATCCAGGGCAATATAAATAATCTAGATAAACTTCTTACCAATTTACTAAATACCTGAAGGAAGCATTATTTGATAACAACTGCAACAATTTGTTTTCAGCAAGTATTGTTTATTTAGAAGTAGGCTATTGGTCTGTGTTGTTGCCCTTTTAAAATATTTGTTATTAAATATTAAATGGGCCAAAGATTAACCATATTATCATATTTATTCTTGATCAGTTTTTCTTGATTTAAACTATACTTGCCCTAATATTATTTTAGAATATACATAGGGATTAGAGATCTCTTTGTTTTGAAAAATCTTTCTTTTTAATATGTTATTTCCACAAGACAAAATTAAAATTATTGAGGCTGCAATGAAACCTTTCAGAAATGTTGAGATTTTAATTAAATCACTCTGTTTAAGTTAAATTTTTAAACTGTTGATCTTTTAAGTCAGTTGACTATTTCTTATATAGACTTATGTGTTCCAGCATGCCCTGATGTCAACACTGTTAGGCCTTCGCTCTGCTGGGGGCTAAGCCAGATCTGCCATGGTGCATTCAGTGAGACCAGGGCAGGACTGTGGAGCACCAGAGGAGAGTTCAGCTGAGGAGTGTATTGTTGTATGGGGCAGTGTCAGGACATGGAGCGTCCAAGGATAACTTCTATGCAACATCACGGTAGAGCTGCAAAATACAGATAAATGTTGGCCTGTCCAAAACCCAAGTAATTTGTGGTGCCCGTGACTCTCCTGAACACAGAAATTTTTGTTTCTTCCAGAACTATATTTGCAACAAATATGCATTTGCTGCCCTTAGGTCCTTCCCAATACTGATAGTATTAAGCTTTTTTTAGGAGAAGATTGTTAATGACTGGTGAGTGAATGAGGCAGCAAGCCTTTGGCAGAAAGCAGTCAAGGTCTGTGCCCCTCTGTAGCCTGTAGAAGGAATAGAAAATTCTATACCGTTTTCAAAGCAGAGATGGGAATCGAGGGAGTTGAAGGAACTGAGATCAGGCCAGCAACACTCTAATCTTATGAACCATCATGTCAGTCTCTTCTTTGCCACTTACCTCTTGTTCCTGTAGAACCAGAAAAATTGCAGGCTGCTTGAATTGCGACTGTCATTTAGAGAAAGCTGGCGTTAGATACAGCTTCATTAATTCCACTTATGAACCTCATTTCCATTTCATTAGTATTGTAGAAGTGAGTATTATTTAATGTGATAGCAAAAAATATATCCTGGAGGTTATTAGACTGTTACTCGTCCTAACTTTAAACTTTACAA